>NW_027209313.1:0-310456 GCF_027789765.1 Dendropsophus ebraccatus
CCTGCAATTCCCATAGAAAATCAACGGCGTCTCTATTCAATTGTGTGGAGCGCATATCAGGTGGGTTTTCTCTGCCGGCTTAAGAGATACACGTGAAACTAAAGCCGATCCTGGGTGCCTAGGGTGCCTGTCATCCAATCCGCACTGCATTTCATTTCTAGCACATAGCCAAAAAATCGCCCCATTGACTTACATTGGAGTGCAGAAAAGGTCATTTTTTCTCGGTCCCTTTAAGAGGTAGGAGTTAAACAAGCTTAGGTCTGCGGTGCCCAGGGGGGACCCCATCCAGCCCGCACTGAGTTTCATTCCTACCACCTTAGGAAAAAAAGTCATTATTTTGAGGCTTAGAAGTCATTTCTGCAATTCCCATAGAAAATCAACGGCGTCTCTATTCAATTGTGTGGAGCGCATATCAGGTGGGTTTTCTCTGCCGGCTTAAGAGATACACGTGAAACTAAAGCCGATCCTGGGTGCCTAGGGTGCCTGTCATCCAATCCGCACTGCATTTCATTTCTAGCACATAGCCAAAAAATCGCCCCATTGACTTACATTGGAGTGCAGAAAAGGTCATTTTTTCTCGGTCCCTTTAAGAGGTAGGAGTTAAACAAGCTTAGGTCTGCGGTGCCCAGGGGGGACCCCATCCAGCCCGCACTGAGTTTCATTCCTACCACCTTAGGAAAAAAAGTCATTATTTTGAGGCTTAGAAGTCATTTCTGCAATTCCCATAGAAAATCAACGGCGTCTCTATTCAATTGTGTGGAGCGCATATCAGGTGGGTTTTCTCTGCCGGCTTAAGAGATACACGTGAAACTAAAGCCGATCCTGGGTGCCTAGGGTGCCTGTCATCCAATCCGCACTGCATTTCATTTCTAGCACATAGCCAAAAAATCGCCCCATTGACTTACATTGGAGTGCAGAAAAGGTCATTTTTTCTCGGTCCCTTTAAGAGGTAGGAGTTAAACAAGCTTAGGTCTGCGGTGCCCAGGGGGGACCCCATCCAGCCCGCACTGAGTTTCATTCCTACCACCTTAGGAAAAAAAGTCATTATTTTGAGGCTTAGAAGTCATTTCTGCAATTCCCATAGAAAATCAACGGCGTCTCTATTCAATTGTGTGGAGCGCATATCAGGTGGGTTTTCTCTGCCGGCTTAAGAGATACACGTGAAACTAAAGCCGATCCTGGGTGCCTAGGGTGCCTGTCATCCAATCCGCACTGCATTTCATTTCTAGCACATAGCCAAAAAATCGCCCCATTGACTTACATTGGAGTGCAGAAAAGGTCATTTTTTCTCGGTCCCTTTAAGAGGTAGGAGTTAAACAAGCTTAGGTCTGCGGTGCCCAGGGGGGACCCCATCCAGCCCGCACTGAGTTTCATTCCTACCACCTTAGGAAAAAAAGTCATTATTTTGAGGCTTAGAAGTCATTTCTGCAATTCCCATAGAAAATCAACGGCGTCTCTATTCAATTGTGTGGAGCGCATATCAGGTGGGTTTTCTCTGCCGGCTTAAGAGATACACGTGAAACTAAAGCCGATCCTGGGTGCCTAGGGTGCCTGTCATCCAATCCGCACTGCATTTCATTTCTAGCACATAGCCAAAAAATCGCCCCATTGACTTACATTGGAGTGCAGAAAAGGTCATTTTTTCTCGGTCCCTTTAAGAGGTAGGAGTTAAACAAGCTTAGGTCTGCGGTGCCCAGGGGGGACCCCATCCAGCCCGCACTGAGTTTCATTCCTACCACCTTAGGAAAAAAAGTCATTATTTTGAGGCTTAGAAGTCATTTCTGCAATTCCCATAGAAAATCAACGGCGTCTCTATTCAATTGTGTGGAGCGCATATCAGGTGGGTTTTCTCTGCCGGCTTAAGAGATACACGTGAAACTAAAGCCGATCCTGGGTGCCTAGGGTGCCTGTCATCCAATCCGCACTGCATTTCATTTCTAGCACATAGCCAAAAAATCGCCCCATTGACTTACATTGGAGTGCAGAAAAGGTCATTTTTTCTCGGTCCCTTTAAGAGGTAGGAGTTAAACAAGCTTAGGTCTGCGGTGCCCAGGGGGGACCCCATCCAGCCCGCACTGAGTTTCATTCCTACCACCTTAGGAAAAAAAGTCATTATTTTGAGGCTTAGAAGTCATTTCTGCAATTCCCATAGAAAATCAACGGCGTCTCTATTCAATTGTGTGGAGCGCATATCAGGTGGGTTTTCTCTGCCGGCTTAAGAGATACACGTGAAACTAAAGCCGATCCTGGGTGCCTAGGGTGCCTGTCATCCAATCCGCACTGCATTTCATTTCTAGCACATAGCCAAAAAATCGCCCCATTGACTTACATTGGAGAGCAGAAAAGGTCATTTTTTCTCGGTCCCTTTAAGAGGTAGGAGTTAAACAAGCTTAGGTCTGCGGTGCCCAGGGGGGACCCCATCCAGCCCGCACTGAGTTTCATTCCTACCACCTTAGGAAAAAAAGTCATTATTTTGAGGCTTAGAAGTCATTTCTGCAATTCCCATAGAAAATCAACGGCGTCTCTATTCAATTGTGTGGAGCGCATATCAGGTGGGTTTTCTCTGCCGGCTTAAGAGATACACGTGAAACTAAAGCCGATCCTGGGTGCCTAGGGTGCCTGTCATCCAATCCGCACTGCATTTCATTTCTAGCACATAGCCAAAAAATCGCCCCATTGACTTACATTGGAGTGCAGAAAAGGTCATTTTTTCTCGGTCCCTTTAAGAGGTAGGAGTTAAACAAGCTTAGGTCTGCGGTGCCCAGGGGGGACCCCATCCAGCCCGCACTGAGTTTCATTCCTACCACCTTAGGAAAAAAAGTCATTATTTTGAGGCTTAGAAGTCATTTCTGCAATTCCCATAGAAAATCAACGGCGTCTCTATTCAATTGTGTGGAGCGCATATCAGGTGGGTTTTCTCTGCCGGCTTAAGAGATACACGTGAAACTAAAGCCGATCCTGGGTGCCTAGGGTGCCTGTCATCCAATCCGCACTGCATTTCATTTCTAGCACATAGCCAAAAAATCGCCCCATTGACTTACATTGGAGTGCAGAAAAGGTCATTTTTTCTCGGTCCCTTTAAGAGGTAGGAGTTAAACAAGCTTAGGTCTGCGGTGCCCAGGGGGGACCCCATCCAGCCCGCACTGAGTTTCATTCCTACCACCTTAGGAAAAAAAAGTCATTATTTTGAGGCTTAGAAGTCATTTCTGCAATTCCCATAGAAAATCAACGGCGTCTCTATTCAATTGTGTGGAGCGCATATCAGGTGGGTTTTCTCTGCCGGCTTAAGAGATACACGTGAAACTAAAGCCGATCCTGGGTGCCTAGGGTGCCTGTCATCCAATCCGCACTGCATTTCATTTCTAGCACATAGCCAAAAAATCGCCCCATTTACTTACATTGGAGTGCAGAAAAGGTCATTTTTTCTCGGTCCCTTTAAGAGGTAGGAGTTAAACAAGCTTAGGTCTGCGGTGCCCAGGGGGGACCCCATCCAGCCCGCACTGAGTTTCATTCCTACCACCTTAGGAAAAAAAGTCATTATTTTGAGGCTTAGAAGTCATTTCTGCAATTCCCATAGAAAATCAACGGCGTCTCTATTCAATTGTGTGGAGCGCATATCAGGTGGGTTTTCTCTGCCGGCTTAAGAGATACACGTGAAACTAAAGCCGATCCTGGGTGCCTAGGGTGCCTGTCATCCAATCCGCACTGCATTTCATTTCTAGCACATAGCCAAAAAATCGCCCCATTGACTTACATTGGAGTGCAGAAAAGGTCATTTTTTCTCGGTCCCTTTAAGAGGTAGGAGTTAAACAAGCTTAGGTCTGCGGTGCCCAGGGGGGACCCCATCCAGCCCGCACTGAGTTTCATTCCTACCACCTTAGGAAAAAAAGTCATTATTTAGAGGCTTAGAAGTCATTTCTGCAATCCCCATAGAAAATCAACGGCGTCTCTATTCAATTGTGTGGAGCGCATATCAGGTGGGTTTTCTCTGCCGGCTTAAGAGATACACGTGAAACTAAAGCCGATCCTGGGTGCCTAGGGTGCCTGTCATCCAATCCGCACTGCATTTCATTTCTAGCACATAGCCAAAAAATCGCCCCATTGACTTACATTGGAGTGCAGAAAAGGTCATTTTTTCTCGGTCCCTTTAAGAGGTAGGAGTTAAACAAGCTTAGGTCTGCGGTGCCCAGGGGGGACCCCATCCAGCCCGCACTGAGTTTCATTCCTACCACCTTAGGAAAAAAAGTCATTATTTTGAGGCTTAGAAGTCATTTCTGCAATTCCCATAGAAAATCAACGGCGTCTCTATTCAATTGTGTGGAGCGCATATCAGGTGGGTTTTCTCTGCCGGCTTAAGAGATACACGTGAAACTAAAGCCGATCCTGGGTGCCTAGGGTGCCTGTCATCCAATCCGCACTGCATTTCATTTCTAGCACATAGCCAAAAAATCGCCCCATTGACTTACATTGGAGTGCAGAAAAGGTCATTTTTTCTCGGTCCCTTTAAGAGGTAGGAGTTAAACAAGCTTAGGTCTGCGGTGCCCAGGGGGGACCCCATCCAGCCCGCACTGAGTTTCATTCCTACCACCTTAGGAAAAAAAGTCATTATTTTGAGGCTTAGAAGTCATTTCTGCAATTCCCATAGAAAATCAACGGCGTCTCTATTCAATTGTGTGGAGCGCATATCAGGTGGGTTTTCTCTGCCGGCTTAAGAGATACACGTGAAACTAAAGCCGATCCTGGGTGCCTAGGGTGCCTGTCATCCAATCCGCACTGCATTTCATTTCTAGCACATAGCCAAAAAATCGCCCCATTGACTTACATTGGAGTGCAGAAAAGGTCATTTTTTCTCGGTCCCTTTAAGAGGTAGGAGTTAAACAAGCTTAGGTCTGCGGTGCCCAGGGGGGACCCCATCCAGCCCGCACTGAGTTTCATTCCTACCACCTTAGGAAAAAAAGTCATTATTTTGAGGCTTAGAAGTCATTTCTGCAATTCCCATAGAAAATCAACGGCGTCTCTATTCAATTGTGTGGAGCGCATATCAGGTGGGTTTTCTCTGCCGGCTTAAGAGATACACGTGAAACTAAAGCCGATCCTGGGTGCCTAGGGTGCCTGTCATCCAATCCGCACTGCATTTCATTTCTAGCACATAGCCAAAAAATCGCCCCATTGACTTACATTGGAGTGCAGAAAAGGTCATTTTTTCTCGGTCCCTTTAAGAGGTAGGAGTTAAACAAGCTTAGGTCTGCGGTGCCCAGGGGGGACCCCATCCAGCCCGCACTGAGTTTCATTACTACCACCTTAGGAAAAAAAGTCATTATTTTGAGGCTTAGAAGTCATTTCTGCAATTCCCATAGAAAATCAACGGCGTCTCTATTCAATTGTGTGGAGCGCATATCAGGTGGGTTTTCTCTGCCGGCTTAAGAGATACACGTGAAACTAAAGCCGATCCTGGGTGCCTAGGGTGCCTGTCATCCAATCCGCACTGCATTTCATTTCTAGCACATAGCCAAAAAATCGCCCCATTGACTTACATTGGAGTGCAGAAAAGGTCATTTTTTCTCGGTCCCTTTAAGAGGTAGGAGTTAAACAAGCTTAGGTCTGCGGTGCCCAGGGGGGACCCCATCCAGCCCGCACTGAGTTTCATTCCTACCACCTTAGGAAAAAAAGTCATTATTTTGAGGCTTAGAAGTCATTTCTGCAATTCCCATAGAAAATCAACGGCGTCTCTATTCAATTGTGTGGAGCGCATATCAGGTGGGTTTTCTCTGCCGGCTTAAGAGATACACGTGAAACTAAAGCCGATCCTGGGTGCCTAGGGTGCCTGTCATCCAATCCGCACTGCATTTCATTTCTAGCACATAGCCAAAAAATCGCCCCATTGACTTACATTGGAGTGCAGAAAAGGTCATTTTTTCTCGGTCCCTTTAAGAGGTAGGAGTTAAACAAGCTTAGGTCTGCGGTGCCCAGGGGGGACCCCATCCAGCCCGCACTGAGTTTCATTCCTACCACCTTAGGAAAAAAAGTCATTATTTTGAGGCTTAGAAGTCATTTCTGCAATTCCCATAGAAAATCAACGGCGTCTCTATTCAATTGTGTGGAGCGCATATCAGGTGGGTTTTCTCTGCCGGCTTAAGAGATACACGTGAAACTAAAGCCGATCCTGGGTGCCTAGGGTGCCTGTCATCCAATCCGCACTGCATTTCATTTCTAGCACATAGCCAAAAAAATCGCCCCATTGACTTACATTGGAGTGCAGAAAAGGTCATTTTTTCTCGGTCCCTTTAAGAGGTAGGAGTTAAACAAGCTTAGGTCTGCGGTGCCCAGGGGGGACCCCATCCAGCCCGCACTGAGTTTCATTCCTACCACCTTAGGAAAAAAAGTCATTATTTTGAGGCTTAGAAGTCATTTCTGCAATTCCCATAGAAAATCAATGGCGTCTCTATTCAATTGTGTGGAGCGCATATCAGGTGGGTTTTCTCTGCCGGCTTAAGAGATACACGTGAAACTAAAGCCGATCCTGGGTGCCTAGGGTGCCTGTCATCCAATCCGCACTGCATTTCATTTCTAGCACATAGCCAAAAAATCGCCCCATTGACTTACATTGGAGTGCAGAAAAGGTCATTTTTTCTCGGTCCCTTTAAGAGGTAGGAGTTAAACAAGCTTAGGTCTGCGGTGCCCAGGGGGGACCCCATCCAGCCCGCACTGAGTTTCATTCCTACCACCTTAGGAAAAAAAGTCATTATTTTGAGGCTTAGAAGTCATTTCTGCAATTCCCATAGAAAATCAACGGCGTCTCTATTCAATTGTGTGGAGCGCATATCAGGTGGGTTTTCTCTGCCGGCTTAAGAGATACACGTGAAACTAAAGCCGATCCTGGGTGCCTAGGGTGCCTGTCATCCAATCCGCACTGCATTTCATTTCTAGCACATAGCCAAAAAATCGCCCCATTGACTTACATTGGAGTGCAGAAAAGGTCATTTTTTCTCGGTCCCTTTAAGAGGTAGGAGTTAAACAAGCTTAGGTCTGCGGTGCCCAGGGGGGACCCCATCCAGCCCGCACTGAGTTTCATTCCTACCACCTTAGGAAAAAAAGTCATTATTTTGAGGCTTAGAAGTCATTTCTGCAATTCCCATAGAAAATCAACGGCGTCTCTATTCAATTGTGTGGAGCGCATATCAGGTGGGTTTTCTCTGCCGGCTTAAGAGATACACGTGAAACTAAAGCCGATCCTGGGTGCCTAGGGTGCCTGTCATCCAATCCGCACTGCATTTCATTTCTAGCACATAGCCAAAAAATCGCCCCATTGACTTACATTGGAGTGCAGAAAAGGTCATTTTTTCTCGGTCCCTTTAAGAGGTAGGAGTTAAACAAGCTTAGGTCTGCGGTGCCCAGGGGGGACCCCATCCAGCCCGCACTGAGTTTCATTCCTACCACCTTAGGAAAAAAAGTCATTATTTTGAGGCTTAGAAGTCATTTCTGCAATTCCCATAGAAAATCAACGGCGTCTCTATTCAATTGTGTGGAGCGCATATCAGGTGGGTTTTCTCTGCCGGCTTAAGAGATACACGTGAAACTAAAGCCGATCCTGGGTGCCTAGGGTGCCTGTCATCCAATCCGCACTGCATTTCATTTCTAGCACATAGCCAAAAAATCGCCCCATTGACTTACATTGGAGTGCAGAAAAGGTCATTTTTTCTCGGTCCCTTTAAGAGGTAGGAGTTAAACAAGCTTAGGTCTGCGGTGCCCAGGGGGGACCCCATCCAGCCCGCACTGAGTTTCATTCCTACCACCTTAGGAAAAAAAGTCATTATTTTGAGGCTTAGAAGTCATTTCTGCAATTCCCATAGAAAATCAACGGCGTCTCTATTCAATTGTGTGGAGCGCATATCAGGTGGGTTTTCTCTGCCGGCTTAAGAGATACACGTGAAACTAAAGCCGATCCTGGGTGCCTAGGGTGCCTGTCATCCAATCCGCACTGCATTTCATTTCTAGCACATAGCCAAAAAATCGCCCCATTGACTTACATTGGAGTGCAGAAAAGGTCATTTTTTCTCGGTCCCTTTAAGAGGTAGGAGTTAAACAAGCTTAGGTCTGCGGTGCCCAGGGGGGACCCCATCCAGCCCGCACTGAGTTTCATTCCTACCACCTTAGGAAAAAAAGTCATTATTTTGAGGCTTAGAAGTCATTTCTGCAATTCCCATAGAAAATCAACGGCGTCTCTATTCAATTGTGTGGAGCGCATATCAGGTGGGTTTTCTCTGCCGGCTTAAGAGATACACGTGAAACTAAAGCCGATCCTGGGTGCCTAGGGTGCCTGTCATCCAATCCGCACTGCATTTCATTTCTAGCACATAGCCAAAAAATCGCCCCATTGACTTACATTGGAGTGCAGAAAAGGTCATTTTTTCTCGGTCCCTTTAAGAGGTAGGAGTTAAACAAGCTTAGGTCTGCGGTGCCCAGGGGGGACCCCATCCAGCCCGCACTGAGTTTCATTCCTACCACCTTAGGAAAAAAAGTCATTATTTTGAGGCTTAGAAGTCATTTCTGCAATTCCCATAGAAAATCAACGGCGTCTCTATTCAATTGTGTGGAGCGCATATCAGGTGGGTTTTCTCTGCCGGCTTAAGAGATACACGTGAAACTAAAGCCGATCCTGGGTGCCTAGGGTGCCTGTCATCCAATCCGCACTGCATTTCATTTCTAGCACATAGCCAAAAAATCGCCCCATTGACTTACATTGGAGTGCAGAAAAGGTCATTTTTTCTCGGTCCCTTTAAGAGGTAGGAGTTAAACAAGCTTAGGTCTGCGGTGCCCAGGGGGGACCCCATCCAGCCCGCACTGAGTTTCATTCCTACCACCTTAGGAAAAAAAGTCATTATTTTGAGGCTTAGAAGTCATTTCTGCAATTCCCATAGAAAATCAACGGCGTCTCTATTCAATTGTGTGGAGCGCATATCAGGTGGGTTTTCTCTGCCGGCTTAAGAGATACACGTGAAACTAAAGCCGATCCTGGGTGCCTAGGGTGCCTGTCATCCAATCCGCACTGCATTTCATTTCTAGCACATAGCCAAAAAATCGCCCCATTGACTTACATTGGAGTGCAGAAAAGGTCATTTTTTCTCGGTCCCTTTAAGAGGTAGGAGTTAAACAAGCTTAGGTCTGCGGTGCCCAGGGGGGACCCCATCCAGCCCGCACTGAGTTTCATTCCTACCACCTTAGGAAAAAAAGTCATTATTTTGAGGCTTAGAAGTCATTTCTGCAATTCCCATAGAAAATCAACGGCGTCTCTATTCAATTGTGTGGAGCGCATATCAGGTGGGTTTTCTCTGCCGGCTTAAGAGATACACGTGAAACTAAAGCCGATCCTGGGTGCCTAGGGTGCCTGTCATCCAATCCGCACTGCATTTCATTTCTAGCACATAGCCAAAAAATCGCCCCATTGACTTACATTGGAGTGCAGAAAAGGTCATTTTTTCTCGGTCCCTTTAAGAGGTAGGAGTTAAACAAGCTTAGGTCTGCGGTGCCCAGGGGGGACCCCATCCAGCCCGCACTGAGTTTCATTCCTACCACCTTAGGAAAAAAAGTCATTATTTTGAGGCTTAGAAGTCATTTCTGCAATTCCCATAGAAAATCAACGGCGTCTCTATTCAATTGTGTGGAGCGCATATCAGGTGGGTTTTCTCTGCCGGCTTAAGAGATACACGTGAAACTAAAGCCGATCCTGGGTGCCTAGGGTGCCTGTCATCCAATCCGCACTGCATTTCATTTCTAGCACATAGCCAAAAAATCGCCCCATTGACTTACATTGGAGTGCAGAAAAGGTCATTTTTTCTCGGTCCCTTTAAGAGGTAGGAGTTAAACAAGCTTAGGTCTGCGGTGCCCAGGGGGGACCCCATCCAGCCCGCACTGAGTTTCATTCCTACCACCTTAGGAAAAAAAGTCATTATTTTGAGGCTTAGAAGTCATTTCTGCAATTCCCATAGAAAATCAACGGCGTCTCTATTCAATTGTGTGGAGCGCATATCAGGTGGGTTTTCTCTGCCGGCTTAAGAGATACACGTGAAACTAAAGCCGATCCTGGGTGCCTAGGGTGCCTGTCATCCAATCCGCACTGCATTTCATTTCTAGCACATAGCCAAAAAATCGCCCCATTGACTTACATTGGAGTGCAGAAAAGGTCATTTTTTCTCGGTCCCTTTAAGAGGTAGGAGTTAAACAAGCTTAGGTCTGCGGTGCCCAGGGGGGACCCCATCCAGCCCGCACTGAGTTTCATTCCTACCACCTTAGGAAAAAAAGTCATTATTTTGAGGCTTTGAAGTCATTTCTGCAATTCCCATAGAAAATCAACGGCGTCTCTATTCAATTGTGTGGAGCGCATATCAGGTGGGTTTTCTCTGCCGGCTTAAGAGATACACGTGAAACTAAAGCCGATCCTGGGTGCCTAGGGTGCCTGTCATCCAATCCGCACTGCATTTCATTTCTAGCACATAGCCAAAAAATCGCCCCATTGACTTACATTGGAGTGCAGAAAAGGTCATTTTTTCTCGGTCCCTTTAAGAGGTAGGAGTTAAACAAGCTTAGGTCTGCGGTGCCCAGGGGGGACCCCATCCAGCCCGCACTGAGTTTCATTCCTACCACCTTAGGAAAAAAAGTCATTATTTTGAGGCTTAGAAGTCATTTCTGCAATTCCCATAGAAAATCAACGGCGTCTCTATTCAATTGTGTGGAGCGCATATCAGGTGGGTTTTCTCTGCCGGCTTAAGAGATACACGTGAAACTAAAGCCGATCCTGGGTGCCTAGGGTGCCTGTCATCCAATCCGCACTGCATTTCATTTCTAGCACATAGCCAAAAAATCGCCCCATTGACTTACATTGGAGTGCAGAAAAGGTCATTTTTTCTCGGTCCCTTTAAGAGGTAGGAGTTAAACAAGCTTAGGTCTGCGGTGCCCAGGGGGGACCCCATCCAGCCCGCACTGAGTTTCATTCCTACCACCTTAGGAAAAAAAGTCATTATTTTGAGGCTTAGAAGTCATTTCTGCAATTCCCATAGAAAATCAATGGCGTCTCTATTCAATTGTGTGGAGCGCATATTCAGGTGGGTTTTCTCTGCCGGCTTAAGAGATACACGTGAAACTAAAGCCGATCCTGGGTGCCTAGGGTGCCTGTCATCCAATCCGCACTGCATTTCATTTCTAGCACATAGCCAAAAAATCGCCCCATTGACTTACATTGGAGTGCATAAAAGGTCATTTATTCTCGGTCCCTTTAAGAGGTAGGAGTTAAACAAGCTTAGGTCTGCGGTGCCCAGGGGGGACCCCATCCAGCCCGCACTGAGTTTCATTCCTACCACCTTAGGAAAAAAAGTCATTATTTTGAGGCTTAGAAGTCATTTCTGCAATTCCCATAGAAAATCAACGGCGTCTCTATTCAATTGTGTGGAGCGCATATCAGGTGGGTTTTCTCTGCCGGCTTAAGAGATACACGTGAAACTAAAGCCGATCCTGGGTGCCTAGGGTGCCTGTCATCCAATCCGCACTGCATTTCATTTCTAGCACATAGCCAAAAAATCGCCCCATTGACTTACATTGGAGTGCAGAAAAGGTACATTTTTTCTCGGTCCCTTTAAGAGGTAGGAGTTAAACAAGCTTAGGTCTGCGGTGCCCAGGGGGGACCCCATCCAGCCCGCACTGAGTTTCATTCCTACCACCTTAGGAAAAAAAGTCATTATTTTGAGGCTTAGAAGTCATTTCTGCAATTCCCATAGAAAATCAATGGCGTCTCTATTCAATTGTGTGGAGCGCATATTAGGTGGGTTTTCTCTGCCGGCTTAAGAGATACACGTGAAACTAAAGCCGATCCTGGGTGCCTAGGGTGCCTGTCATCCAATCCGCACTGCATTTCATTTCTAGCACATAGCCAAAAAAATCGCCCCATTGACTTACATTGGAGTGCAGAAAAGGTCATTTTTTCTCGGTCCCTTTAAGAGGTAGGAGTTAAACAAGCTTAGGTCTGCGGTGCCCAGGGGGGACCCCATCCAGCCCGCACTGAGTTTCATTCCTACCACCTTAGGAAAAAAAGTCATTATTTTGAGGCTTAGAAGTCATTTCTGCAATTCCCATAGAAAATCAACGGCGTCTCTATTCAATTGTGTGGAGCGCATATCAGGTGGGTTTTCTCTGCCGGCTTAAGAGATACACGTGAAACTAAAGCCGATCCTGGGTGCCTAGGGTGCCTGTCATCCAATCCGCACTGCATTTCATTTCTAGCACATAGCCAAAAAATCGCCCCATTGACTTACATTGGAGTGCAGAAAAGGTCATTTTTTCTCGGTCCCTTTAAGAGGTAGGAGTTAAACAAGCTTAGGTCTGCGGTGCCCAGGGGGGACCCCATCCAGCCCGCACTGAGTTTCATTCCTACCACCTTAGGAAAAAAAGTCATTATTTTGAGGCTTAGAAGTCATTTCTGCAATTCCCATAGAAAATCAACGGCGTCTCTATTCAATTGTGTGGAGCGCATATCAGGTGGGTTTTCTCTGCCGGCTTAAGAGATACACGTGAAACTAAAGCCGATCCTGGGTGCCTAGGGTGCCTGTCATCCAATCCGCACTGCATTTCATTTCTAGCACATAGCCAAAAAATCGCCCCATTGACTTACATTGGAGTGCAGAAAAGGTCATTTTTTCTCGGTCCCTTTAAGAGGTAGGAGTTAAACAAGCTTAGGTCTGCGGTGCCCAGGGGGGACCCCATCCAGCCCGCACTGAGTTTCATTCCTACCACCTTAGGAAAAAAAGTCATTATTTTGAGGCTTAGAAGTCATTTCTGCAATTCCCATAGAAAATCAACGGCGTCTCTATTCAATTGTGTGGAGCGCATATCAGGTGGGTTTTCTCTGCCGGCTTAAGAGATACACGTGAAACTAAAGCCGATCCTGGGTGCCTAGGGTGCCTGTCATCCAATCCGCACTGCATTTCATTTCTAGCACATAGCCAAAAAATCGCCCCATTGACTTACATTGGAGTGCAGAAAAGGTCATTTTTTCTCGGTCCCTTTAAGAGGTAGGAGTTAAACAAGCTTAGGTCTGCGGTGCCCAGGGGGGACCCCATCCAGCCCGCACTGAGTTTCATTCCTACCACCTTAGGAAAAAAAGTCATTATTTTGAGGCTTAGAAGTCATTTCTGCAATTCCCATAGAAAATCAACGGCGTCTCTATTCAATTGTGTGGAGCGCATATCAGGTGGGTTTTCTCTGCCGGCTTAAGAGATACACGTGAAACTAAAGCCGATCCTGGGTGCCTAGGGTGCCTGTCATCCAATCCGCACTGCATTTCATTTCTAGCACATAGCCAAAAAATCGCCCCATTGACTTACATTGGAGTGCAGAAAAGGTCATTTTTTCTCGGTCCCTTTAAGAGGTAGGAGTTAAACAAGCTTAGGTCTGCGGTGCCCAGGGGGGACCCCATCCAGCCCGCACTGAGTTTCATTCCTACCACCTTAGGAAAAAAAGTCATTATTTTGAGGCTTAGAAGTCATTTCTGCAATTCCCATAGAAAATCAACGGCGTCTCTATTCAATTGTGTGGAGCGCATATCAGGTGGGTTTTCTCTGCCGGCTTAAGAGATACACGTGAAACTAAAGCCGATCCTGGGTGCCTAGGGTGCCTGTCATCCAATCCGCACTGCATTTCATTTCTAGCACATAGCCAAAAAATCGCCCCATTGACTTACATTGGAGTGCAGAAAAGGTACATTTTTTCTCGGTCCCTTTAAGAGGTAGGAGTTAAACAAGCTTAGGTCTGCGGTGCCCAGGGGGGACCCCATCCAGCCCGCACTGAGTTTCATTCCTACCACCTTAGGAAAAAAAGTCATTATTTTGAGGCTTAGAAGTCATTTCTGCAATTCCCATAGAAAATCAATGGCGTCTCTATTCAATTGTGTGGAGCGCATATTAGGTGGGTTTTCTCTGCCGGCTTAAGAGATACACGTGAAACTAAAGCTGATCCTGGGTGCCTAGGGTGCCTGTCATCCAATCCGCACTGCATTTCATTTCTAGCACATAGCCAAAAAATCGCCCCATTGACTTACATTGGAGTGCAGAAAAGGTCATTTTTTCTCGGTCCCTTTAAGAGGTAGGAGTTAAACAAGCTTAGGTCTGCGGTGCCCAGGGGGGACCCCATCCAGCCCGCACTGAGTTTCATTCCTACCACCTTAGGTAAAAAAGTCATTATTTTGAGGCTTAGAAGTCATTTCTGCAATTCCCATAGAAAATCAACGGCGTCTCTATTCAATTGTGTGGAGCGCATATCAGGTGGGTTTTCTCTGCCGGCTTAAGAGATACACGTGAAACTAAAGCCGATCCTGGGTGCCTAGGGTGCCTGTCATCCAATCCGCACTGCATTTCATTTCTAGCACATAGCCAAAAAATCGCCCCATTGACTTACATTGGAGTGCAGAAAAGGTACATTTTTTCTCGGTCCCTTTAAGAGGTAGGAGTTAAACAAGCTTAGGTCTGCGGTGCCCAGGGGGGACCCCATCCAGCCCGCACTGAGTTTCATTCCTACCACCTTAGGAAAAAAAGTCATTATTTTGAGGCTTAGAAGTCATTTCTGCAATTCCCATAGAAAATCAATGGCGTCTCTATTCAATTGTGTGGAGCGCATATTAGGTGGGTTTTCTCTGCCGGCTTAAGAGATACACGTGAAACTAAAGCTGATCCTGGGTGCCTAGGGTGCCTGTCATCCAATCCGCACTGCATTTCATTTCTAGCACATAGCCAAAAAATCGCCCCATTGACTTACATTGGAGTGCAGAAAAGGTCATTTTTTCTCGGTCCCTTTAAGAGGTAGGAGTTAAACAAGCTTAGGTCTGCGGTGCCCAGGGGGGACCCCATCCAGCCCGCACTGAGTTTCATTCCTACCACCTTAGGAAAAAAAAGTCATTATTTTGAGGCTTAGAAGTCATTTCTGCAATTCCCATAGAAAATCAACGGCGTCTCTATTCAATTGTGTGGAGCGCATATCAGGTGGGTTTTCTCTGCCGGCTTAAGAGATACACGTGAAACTAAAGCCGATCCTGGGTGCCTAGGGTGCCTGTCATCCAATCCGCACTGCATTTCATTTCTAGCACATAGCCAAAAAATCGCCCCATTGACTTACATTGGAGTGCAGAAAAGGTCATTTTTTCTCGGTCCCTTTAAGAGGTAGGAGTTAAACAAGCTTAGGTCTGCGGTGCCCAGGGGGGACCCCATCCAGCCCGCACTGAGTTTCATTCCTACCACCTTAGGAAAAAAAGTCATTATTTTGAGGCTTAGAAGTCATTTCTGCAATTCCCATAGAAAATCAACGGCGTCTCTATTCAATTGTGTGGAGCGCATAACAGGTGGGTTTTCTCTGCCGGCTTAAGAGATACACGTGAAACTAAAGCCGATCCTGGGTGCCTAGGGTGCCTGTCATCCAATCCGCACTGCATTTCATTTCTAGCACATAGCCAAAAAATCGCCCCATTGACTTACATTGGAGTGCAGAAAAGGTACATTTTTTCTCGGTCCCTTTAAGAGGTAGGAGTTAAACAAGCTTAGGTCTGCGGTGCCCAGGGGGGACCCCATCCAGCCCGCACTGAGTTTCATTCCTACCACCTTAGGAAAAAAAGTCATTATTTTGAGGCTTAGAAGTCATTTCTGCAATTCCCATAGAAAATCAACGGCGTCTCTATTCAATTGTGTGGAGCGCATATCAGGTGGGTTTTCTCTGCCGGCTTAAGAGATACACGTGAAACTAAAGCCGATCCTGGGTGCCTAGGGTGCCTGTCATCCAATCCGCACTGCATTTCATTTCTAGCACATAGCCAAAAAATCGCCCCATTGACTTACATTGGAGTGCAGAAAAGGTACATTTTTTCTCGGTCCCTTTAAGAGGTAGGAGTTAAACAAGCTTAGGTCTGCGGTGCCCAGGGGGGACCCCATCCAGCCCGCACTGAGTTTCATTCCTACCACCTTAGGAAAAAAAGTCATTATTTTGAGGCTTAGAAGTCATTTCTGCAATTCCCATAGAAAATCAATGGCGTCTCTATTCAATTGTGTGGAGCGCATATTAGGTGGGTTTTCTCTGCCGGCTTAAGAGATACACGTGAAACTAAAGCTGATCCTGGGTGCCTAGGGTGCCTGTCATCCAATCCGCACTGCATTTCATTTCTAGCACATAGCCAAAAAATCGCCCCATTGACTTACATTGGAGTGCAGAAAAGGTCATTTTTTCTCGGTCCCTTTAAGAGGTAGGAGTTAAACAAGCTTAGGTCTGCGGTGCCCAGGGGGGACCCCATCCAGCCCGCACTGAGTTTCATTCCTACCACCTTAGGAAAAAAAGTCATTATTTTGAGGCTTAGAAGTCATTTCTGCAATTCCCATAGAAAATCAACGGCGTCTCTATTCAATTGTGTGGAGCGCATATCAGGTGGGTTTTCTCTGCCGGCTTAAGAGATACACGTGAAACTAAAGCCGATCCTGGGTGCCTAGGGTGCCTGTCATCCAATCCGCACTGCATTTCATTTCTAGCACATAGCCAAAAAATCGCCCCATTGACTTACATTGGAGTGCAGAAAAGGAAATTTTTTCTCGGTCCCTTTAAGAGGTAGGAGTTAAACAAGCTTAGGTCTGCGGTGCCCAGGGGGGACCCCATCCAGCCCGCACTGAGTTTCATTCCTACCACCTTAGGAAAAAAAGTCATTATTTTGAGGCTTAGAAGTCATTTCTGCAATTCCCATAGAAAATCAATGGCGTCTCTATTCAATTGTGTGGAGCGCATATTAGGTGGGTTTTCTCTGCCGGCTTAAGAGATACACGTGAAACTAAAGCTGATCCTGGGTGCCTAGGGTGCCTGTCATCCAATCCGCACTGCATTTCATTTCTAGCACATAGCCAAAAAATCGCCCCATTGACTTACATTGGAGTGCAGAAAAGGTCATTTTTTCTCGGTCCCTTTAAGAGGTAGGAGTTAAACAAGCTTAGGTCTGCGGTGCCCAGGGGGGACCCCATCCAGCCCGCACTGAGTTTCATTCCTACCACCTTAGGAAAAAAAGTCATTATTTTGAGGCTTAGAAGTCATTTCTGCAATTCCCATAGAAAATCAACGGCGTCTCTATTCAATTGTGTGGAGCGCATATCAGGTGGGTTTTCTCTGCCGGCTTAAGAGATACACGTGAAACTAAAGCCGATCCTGGGTGCCTAGGGTGCCTGTCATCCAATCCGCACTGCATTTCATTTCTAGCACATAGCCAAAAAATCGCCCCATTGACTTACATTGGAGTGCAGAAAAGAACATTTTTTCTCGGTCCCTTTAAGAGGTAGGAGTTAAACAAGCTTAGGTCTGCGGTGCCCAGGGGGGACCCCATCCAGCCCGCACTGAGTTTCATTCCTACCACCTTAGGAAAAAAAGTCATTATTTTGAGGCTTAGAAGTCATTTCTGCAATTCCCATAGAAAATCAATGGCGTCTCTATTCAATTGTGTGGAGCGCATATGTGCTAGAAATGAAATGCAGTGCGGATTGGATGACAGGCACCCTAGGCACCCAGGATCAGCTTTAGTTTCACGTGTATCTCTTAAGCCGGCAGAGAAAACCCACCTAATATGCGCTCCACACAATTGAATAGAGACGCTATTGATTTTCTATGGGAATTGCAGAAATGACTTCTAAGCCTCAAAATAATGACTTTTTTTCCTAAGGTGGTAGGAATGAAACTCAGTGCGGGCTGGATGGGGTCCCCCCTGGGCACCGCAGACCTAAGCTTGTTTAACTCCTACCTCTTAAAGGGACCGAGAAAAAATGTTCTTTTCTGCACTCCAATGTAAGTCAATGGGGCGATTTTTTGGCTATGTGCTAGAAATGAAATGCAGTGCGGATTGGATGACAGGCACCCTAGGCACCCAGGATCGGCTTTAGTTTCACGTGTATCTCTTAAGCCGGCAGAGAAAACCCACCTGATATGCGCTCCACACAATTGAATAGAGACGCCGTTGATTTTCTATGGGAATTGCAGAAATGACTTCTAAGCCTCAAAATAATGACTTTTTTTCCTAAGGTGGTAGGAATGAAACTCAGTGCGGGCTGGATGGGGTCCCCCCTGGGCACCGCAGACCTAAGCTTGTTTAACTCCTACCTCTTAAAGGGACCGAGAAAAAATGACCTTTTCTGCACTCCAATGTAAGTCAATGGGGCGATTTTTTGGCTATGTGCTAGAAATGAAATGCAGTGCGGATTGGATGACAGGCATCCTAGGCACCCAGGATCGGCTTTAGTTTCACGTGTATCTCTTAAGCCGGCAGAGAAAACCCACCTGATATGCGCTCCACACAATTGAATAGAGACGCCGTTGATTTTCTATGGGAATTGCAGAAATGACTTCTAAGCCTCAAAATAATGACTTTTTTTCCTAAGGTGGTAGGAATGAAACTCAGTGCGGGCTGGATGGGGTCCCCCCTGGGCACCGCAGACCTAAGCTTGTTTAACTCCTACCTCTTAAAGGGACCGAGAAAAAATGACCTTTTCTGCACTCCAATGTAAGTCAATGGGGCGATTTTTTGGCTATGTGCTAGAAATGAAATGCAGTGCGGATTGGATGACAGGCATCCTAGGCACCCAGGATCGGCTTTAGTTTCACGTGTATCTCTTAAGCCGGCAGAGAAAACCCACCTGATATGCGCTCCACACAATTGAATAGAGACGCCGTTGATTTTCTATGGGAATTGCAGAAATGACTTCTAAGCCTCAAAATAATGACTTTTTTTCCTAAGGTGGTAGGAATGAAACTCAGTGCGGGCTGGATGGGGTCCCCCCTGGGCACCGCAGACCTAAGCTTGTTTAACTCCTACCTCTTAAAGGGACCGTGAAAAAATGACCTTTTCTGCACTCCATTGTAAGTCAATGGGGCGATTTTTTGGCTATGTGCTAGAAATGAAATGCAGTGCGGATTGGATGACAGGCACCCTAGGCACCCAGGATCGGCTTTAGTTTCACGTGTATCTCTTAAGCCGGCAGAGAAAACCCACCTGATATGCGCTCCACACAATTGAATAGAGACGCCGTTGATTTTCTATGTGAATTGCAGAAATGACTTCTAAGCCTCAAAATAATGACTTTTTTTCCTAAGGTGGTAGGAATGAAACTCAGTGCGGGCTGGATGGGGTCCCCCCTGGGCACCGCAGACCTAAGCTTGTTTAACTCCTACCTCTTAAAGGGACCGAGAAAAAATGACCTTTTCTGCACTCCAATGTAAGTCAATGGGGCGATTTTTTGGCTATGTGCTAGAAATGAAATGCAGTGCGGATTGGATGACAGGCACCCTAGGCACCCAGGATCAGCTTTAGTTTCACGTGTATCTCTTAAGCCGGCAGAGAAAACCCACCTAATATGCGCTCCACACAATTGAATAGAGACGCCTTTGATTTTCTATGGGAATTGCAGAAATGACTTCTAAGCCTCAAAATAATGACTTTTTTTCCTAAGGTGGTAGGAATGAAACTCAGTGCGGGCTGGATGGGGTCCCCCCTGGGCACCGCAGACCTAAGCTTGTTTAACTCCTACCTCTTAAAGGGACCGAGAAAAAAATGACCTTTTCTGCACTCCAATGTAAGTCAATGGGGCGATTTTTTGGCTATGTGCTAGAAATGAAATGCAGTGCGGATTGGATGACAGGCACCCTAGGCACCCAGGATCAGCTTTAGTTTCACGTGTATCTCTTAAGCCGGCAGAGAAAACCCACCTAATATGCGCTCCACACAATTGAATAGAGACGCCATTGATTTTCTATGGGAATTGCAGAAATGACTTCTAAGCCTCAAAATAATGACTTTTTTTCCTAAGGTGGTAGGAATGAAACTCAGTGCGGGCTGGATGGGGTCCCCCCTGGGCACCGCAGACCTAAGCTTGTTTAACTCCTACCTCTTAAAGGGACCGAGAAAAAATGACCTTTTCTGCACTCCAATGTAAGTCAATGGGGCGATTTTTTGGCTATGTGCTAGAAGTGAAATGCAGTGCGGATTGGATGACAGGCACCCTAGGCACCCAGGATCAGCTTTAGTTTCACGTGTATCTCTTAAGCCGGCAGAGAAAACCCACCTAATATGCGCTCCACACAATTGAATAGAGACGCCATTGATTTTCTAACAAATTTAGTTTTTATTGGGGAGGAAAGATTAACGTTTTAACGTTATAGGAAAAAGAATATAAACTATTCAATCACAGATAATAATATCAATGTAAGAAATGAAAACGAATAAAAAGGAGGGGGGGGGGAGGGGAGAGTGAAGTAAGGTAAGGGAGGGAATGGTATGTGGGGAAGGGTACTGGATACTTTATTATAACATAATGAAGATACTACATTCACTTTAATCAAAGAAAGAATTGGGTACTGAGTCTTTGAAGATATGTTCTCACCTGATACTTATATTCGTTGGCATCACAGAGTCACTGCGCATTCTTTTGGTCCGTTGTACTTGGATTTGCTTAATCGTCAGAGTCACATGAGAGGGGGGGTGTGTCTGAAGGTGGGGGGTTTTCTCGGTATGAGGTCCATGGTAGCCATTTTGTATAGAATGATTTGTTACCAGCTTTCCTATCGTCTGATACCAGTTCCTCCATTCTGTGATAGCTGTCTATCTCCTCTACCCACTTCAAAATTGAAGGAGCAGTGGGGGTCTTCCAGAGTCTAGCTATAATAGCTTTTGCAGCTACTAACATGAAGCCCGTCAGAGAGTACTTGCATAGATATAGGGGAACGGGTATCATTAACAGCAAAGCCTGTTCTGGCGTGTTTTTGATTGGAGTGTCAGTTATTTTGTTGATGATGTCCAATATTTTGTCCCAAAAAGGCCTTATTTTGGGGCAACTCCACCAGATGTGCAGCATGTTTCCCTTTTCCCCGCCACATTTCCAACAATTGTCTTTATGATCAGGATAGAAAGTTTTTAGCTTAGTTGGTACTAAGTACCATCTTGTTAGTACTTTATAATTCCTCTCTTGAATATTGCAAGATAAGGAGGTTTTGTGTGTCATGTAGAGCGCTTTACTAACCTCATCTTCTGAGAACTTGACGTTTAAGTCCCTTTCCCATTTCTCAAAGTACTCAGGACGTGCGTCATCTATGTTGGCTAGGAAAATCGTGTAGATTTTGGATATAATTTTGTGAGTGTGGTTTGATGAGGAACAGAGCTGCTCAAATGGTAGGAGTTTTCTGGATAGTTGTAGATTTGAGTTTTGTCTGTTTATGAAGTCAGACAGTTGATGGTATTGTTTGTTATTGTTTATGTATGAAGCTATATCTCTATTGGAATCGTATGGCATTTTATCAAATGGTAAGATGTCTCCATCTTTCATGATGTTACTAAACGTGACCCCTTTGTCTGTGGGTATGCCCATGAAAGAGTCAGAGTGAAGGGCTGGGGTGAATCTATAATTTTTCCCTAGGGGTATTAAAGGTCCATCCGATTTAAAAAGGCCTGCAAGGTCCTGGGAGCGAGATTTGGCGAGTAGTAAGATAGAAGAGCTAACCGGGGAATGTATGAGTGAAGTAAAGTCTTTTAGGATTTCCTTTGGGGTCCATAGAATGGCTGTCGGGTCAAAGTTTGTGGCTGCAGCTTCCAGGTTAATCCACACTTTCTTGTGTCTTAAGTGGAAGGCTTCTACTACTCTCCCTAAGATGGAGGCGTGATAGTAGTGTATTATGTTTGGTAGTGCTAATCCACCATCTGTTTTACATTTAGTGAGAATACTGTTTTTTAGGCGGGCCGGTTTATTGGACCAGATGAATTTGCCTATGAGTGAGTTTATCCTGGTCAGGTAGTTTTGTTGTAGTGTTGCCGGGACAGTTTGGAAGAGATATAAAATCCTTGGTAGGATATTCATTTTTATTATATTGATTCTGCCTGACCATGAGAAACTCTTCTGATCCCATTTATGTAAGTCTTCTTTAATAGATTTTATAAGGGGGCTGAAATTTTTTTCTATGATATCTTTATTAGAGATAGTTATGAGTGTGCCTAGATAGTTTAGGGCATTGTTACTCCAATTAAACTGGAAGTTGTTTTTAAGATCTGTCAATTCTTTCTCAGAGAAATTGAGTCCCCAAGCCTCACATTTTGTTATGTTTAATTTATAATTACTGAAGTAAGCAAATTCTTTTATTGTGGCCATTAGTGATGGAAGAGATATATGTGGCTTTGTTATGAAGAGCAGGAGGTCGTCTGCATAAGCAGAACATAAGTGCTCTTTGGTTCCTACTGTAACACCGGTTATGTCGGGGTTATTTCTGATATCCGTCAGAAGGTGCTCCATACAAAGTACATATATCAGCGGGGATAGTGGGCATCCCTGTCTGGTTCCATTCCTAATGTCCAGTTTGCTAGAAGTAATGCCATTAATTTTGATCCTGGCACTGGGGAGTGTATAAAGGGACATAATTTTGGAGAGAATATTTGGTCCTAGGCCGATCTGAGATAGCGTCGCCTCTATAAATCTCCAGTCCACCCGATCAAAAGCCTTCTCGGCATCGAGGGAAAGGAGAAGAGATTTCTTTTTGGAGTTATGTATATAGCTCGCGATGGTGAAGGCTCGAAGTGTATTATCTTTCGCTTCCCTGGATGGGACGAAGCCTACTTGATCTAGGTGGACCAGAGACTCCAGAAGAGGCGCCAGTCTTTTAGCTATGGTTTTGGCAAATATTTTAGTATCGATGTTGAGTAATGAGATCGGCCTGTAGTTAGAACAAATGTTGTGATCTTTACCTTCTTTCGGTATTACTGATATAAAGGCCTCCAAGAAAGCGGCGGGGGGTGGATTTTGTTCTGATATAAAGTTAAAGGACTTCAATAATAGGGGGGTGATGATGTCTGAGTAGTGTTTATAGAATTTAGTGGTGTACCCGTCTGGGCCTGGGCTTTTTCCATTTGGTAAGTCCTTTATGGTGTTTTTAAGTTCTTCAATGGTGAAGTTTTCTTCTAAATTCTTTTTAATGTCTTCATTTATCATAGGTAGTTTGGTTTTTTCTATATATTGTCTTAGGTTAAGTGGGGCACGTAGGGATGAGTCAGAATTATTAGGGACTGGTAATTGATAAAGACCCGTGTAGTAGCTTTTAAAAGTGTCTGCTATTATCTCTGATTTATAGGACAGCGATCCGTTTGTGGTTCTGATGGAGGGGATTGTAAGGGAGGTTTTTTTGTTTTTCAAAGCATTGGCGAGTAATTTACTTGGTTTATTGCCCCAGGTATAGAAGGTTTTACCACATATTAGTACCGTTCTCTGGTACTGTTTGAAGAGGAGGTCTTTGAGTTTAGTTCTGGTGGCAGAGAGCTCAAGTAATGTACTGTCCAATAAGGTTCTTTTATGAGAGGTTTCTAGGGTGTGTATTTTTTCAGTAAGCAAGTCTATTTGTTTGGTTCTCTCTCTTTTGACTCTGGCTCCTTGGGAAATCAGGGTCCCTCTCAAAGTGGCTTTAAATGCTTCCCATATAATTGTAGGAGCGGTGGGATCTTTTTCATGTACTTCAAGGAAAAGGTCTGCTGTTTCTTTTATTGCAGCGACACATATCGGATCATCTAATAGTGATTCGTTTAGTTTCCAATTGAATGACCGGGGAGCAGTTGGTGTGAGGCTGAATGTTGAAAAGACAGGGGCATGATCAGTTAGAATAATGTTACCAATACTGGAGTGTCTGAGGGAGCTCAGCATGCCATGCGAAGAGAGGATCAGATCAATTCTGCTATAGCTGTTTGTCGCTGCAGAGTAGTGTGTGAAATCTTTCATGTCAGGGTTGAAGACCCTCCATGTGTCATAGATCCTGAGCTCCCTCAGAGTCCTCTGCAGTGCTCTGATTTTTTTGAACGGGAGACTTGTTTTCCCTGACGATGTATCGATTAGAGGATTCAGAGGGGTATTTAAGTCCCCGCCTAAAATGATGTGGCCTTTTGCAAAATCGTGGAGCTCTCTCAGTGTTTTCACCAGATATGGTACTTGATCTGTGTTGGGGGCATAAATATTAGCTAGCGTTAAGGTGATCCCATCTATAATGCATATTAGGAAGATATACCTGCTGTCTAGGTCAATTTTTTTGTCAATAATTTTAATGGGGAGAGATTTGTGAATGGCAATAGAGACTCCTTTTATTTTTTTGTCATGGCAGGTGCTATGAGTCCAGGTGGGGTAATACCTATTTTTTGAGAGGTCAGGGGTTTTGTCAGTCTTGAAGTGGGTTTCTTGTAGGAATAGGATTTTTGCGTTCTGTTTATGCAAAGTGTAGAGTATGTTTGACCTTTTCTCTGGCACGTTGAAGCCGTTAACATTCAGCGTGCAGAGAGTTAAGTCATTCATTGTGTGTGGGTGTAATTGGTACTTACTCAAGTAAGGATAGTTGTCAGGAGCGAGGACTCTGTGATGTCAATACTCTTCAGGCGACAGGTGTATCCCGGGGTATGGGGGATGAGCAGGAGAGAGAAATGTAGGGAAAGACGGGGGGGAGAGAGGTTAAATATTGATCAACAATAACAATAAGTAAATTCAAATAACAAGCTAAAAGAAAAAGAAATAGCGTACAAACTACGCACTTAACTAGGTGTGAACAGGTCACTAAGTCTTGTTAAACAAGGGTTCCTGTTGGTTCTGTGAGCGGAAGTGTTAACGGGTTGTTGAATTTCCAGTGGGTATAGGCCTATGATTATCTCTGCTATTAGTCATGTTTTGGGGGGGGACTACCTATAATTGGTAATCTAATTCTTACTAGACCAGGAGAGGGTATGGAGAACTATGTGTCAAGTATGTAATCGGAAGGGTGAAAAGTTTTCCCAGAAGGATAACTAAATCTAGGATATTTGAGGCCTTGTTGTATGTAGTGAGGGGTAAGACTTCCTAGATTCTTACTTAGTGAGAAACTCCTGAGGGAGGTGACTATAGCCAGTGTATTTGAGATGTTATTATGATTGGTGATGGCTAAAGTATGTTAAACTGAATTGGTAATGAGGACGTTGGGGTGTCAGTATGAAGGTTTGTGAGGTAGACTCTATTGTGGTAGGGCCGGGCAGGACTTATCTAGCATTTTCCTCCACTGTGTTAAACGGAACATAATGCAAGCATTCTAAACACAATGTTGGCTAAATAAGGCCTCCTTTAAATATAACTCAATGGAAGTTAAACAAATTATCTCCCTGGACAAGCCTATACATTACTATAAGATATTAGCTGCTCAGTTGGGAGAAAAAAAGAAGCAAAAGTAATAACAAATCAGTTAATCACTTCCTCTTCTGCCTCTGTGGTAGTGGCGGTACATCTTGTGTGGTGTTGGCCGCGCTGGGCTCATGGTCACCCCTCTTCTGTGAGATGTACGTTGGAGGCGGCAATACCATGGTATGGTGGAGCTCCACCCATTCATGTAGGTTTAGACTAGGAAGGTTGAGGGCCCTCAAAAATCCTGGAATGTCCTTTGGTTCTCTAAGTGTAACTGCTCCGTTTGCAGCTCTTACTGTCAGGGAAAATGGGAAGCCCCATTTGTATTGCAGATTTTTTTCCTGCAGAGCTTGGGTTAAAGGTTTCAGAGTCATTCTTTGGCGCAGTGTCAGCAGGGAGAGATCTGAAAATATTTGGAGTTTGTTACCATTGAAAGCTATGTCCTTCAGTGTTTTTGCCTTCTTCATGATCTCTTCCTTTAGTGAATAGAAATGGACCCTGCAAATAATATCGCGTGGCTTCCTTGGGTCGCTTCCTCTCGGCTTGAGGGCCCTGTGTGCCCTGTCCAATTCGATGTGGGAGTCCTCCGGCCTGTTCAGAATTTTATTAAAGATGGATATCAGGACTCTATTTAAGTCAACAGAATGTATCTCCTCTGTAAGGCCCCTTATCCTGATATTATTCCGCCGATTGCGGTTCTCTATATCGTCCATTCGTAGTACCAGCATCTTCTGGGAGGTCTGTAGAGCCTGAGTTGTGACCATGAGATCTTGAATTTGGCGTTCATGTTTTTGTTGCTTATTGTCTGATGAGACTGCTTTCTTTTCTAAGACGGTAATTTTTTCCTGCACTTGTGTAAGATCTTTACGCCAAAGCGTTTTCATGTCCTGCGCTAGTGCTTGTAGATCTTGTTTCGTAGGGATTAACGCCAGTAAGGCTTGGAGTTCTGGGTGTCCCTGCAGGGTTTTAATGGCATTTTCTTTAGAGAGGGAGTCTCCTATATTAGCAGGTGGCTGATTGTGTATGATTGACTGGGTGGAGGACGCATATGACTCGTCAGAGGAGCTGTAATATCCCGGGTGCATAGATTTATTTAAATCTCTTTTTCTAGGAGTTTTATTAAGAGTCTTTTTCGTAGGCGGCTCTTCCTCCAAGTCTGAGTCTATAGGAGTTGATGAATCCTCATCATTTTCAAATTCCCTTGACAGCCTTTTTTTTTTTTGCTGTATAGGCATCTGCTGTATGCTATCAGGGTGTTCTGAAAGGAACTGTTGATCTTGGTTAGTGAATTGAGAGAAGTCAGGGTTCCTGTTTAATGTGATATTGAAATCATGTTCTGGATCTAGTTGTTTTCCCTCTTTTACCATCGCGGCATAGGTGATTTCACTATGCTTTTGAGGGGCATTCCTATTAGCATGGCCCTGTGTTCTCATTGTAATTAAAGCTGTGGAGTTTTTTTGTTTAGTGTACTGCAGAGCCTCGTTATTTTCATGGGAATGTGAGAGAGGATCTGCTTGAGTGTGTGATATGTCACATCCTGAGGTTTTTATGTCCCCAAATGTCTGTGTGAGGGGTTGTGCAGCATTTCTTATGGGTTGCTGTGAATGTGCATCCAAGATGGCCGCCGCTTGTCCTCCTGTCTTGTGCTGTATCAGTTCTATATTCATATATAGGGGGTCTTTTTCTCTCATATGTGGCTGGTAGGCTGTACTGTGGTTGCCAGGTGAGCTGCCACTCATTTCCCCTGTGTTTACATACACTGAGCCCTGTGTCGGGCTTTCCGCGGCACTCCGTGACTCCCCTGCCCCATCCAATATGGCCGCCTCATTGATGTTAATGCATCTTACTGCGGGATCCCCTTTGCTTTTCTGGGGGTATTGAGGGGGTGCTGGGGGAGATCGGGGTCTAGAGGACCCGGCACTCACGGTTCCGCTGCTCTTCGGCCGCTCGGCGAGTTGTTGCGGGCCACTTCCGGGTGTCGGGCGTCTCTCTGCCTCCTCCAAGATGGCCGCGGTCTTCGGATGCTCGGCGCTGCTGGTCTGCTTCTTCTCTTCTCTCTTCTTCTGCAGCGCGGCGTCCTTCGGCGGCGGTCTCATTCCACTCCCGGTGAGTTCTTCTTTCTTCTCCTTTGTCTTCCGGGTCTGCTGGGCTGACATCTCTTCTGGTAATCCCCTCTTCTCACGGCCGGTCCCGGAGCTCAACCTAAGTGCTGCTGGTCATCAGCACTTCCGGTCACGAGATGCGCCATTGATTTTCTATGGGAATTGCAGAAATGACTTCTAAGCCTCAAAATAATGACTTTTTTTCCTAAGGTGGTAGGAATGAAACTCAGTGCGGGCTGGATGGGGTCCCCCCTGGGCACCGCAGACCTAAGCTTGTTTAACTCCTACCTCTTAAAGGGACCGAGAAAAAATGTACCTTTTCTGCACTCCAATGTAAGTCAATGGGGCGATTTTTTGGCTATGTGCTAGAAATGAAATGCAGTGCGGATTGGATGACAGGCACCCTAGGCACCCAGGATCGGCTTTAGTTTCACGTGTATCTCTTAAGCCGGCAGAGAAAACCCACCTGATATGCGCTCCACACAATTGAATAGAGACGCCGTTGATTTTCTATGGGAATTGCAGAAATGACTTCTAAGCCTCAAAATAATGACTTTTTTTCCTAAGGTGGTAGGAATGAAACTCAGTGCGGGCTGGATGGGGTCCCCCCTGGGCACCGCAGACCTAAGCTTGTTTAACTCCTACCTCTTAAAGGGACCGAGAAAAAATGTTCTTTTCTGCACTCCAATGTAAGTCAATGGGGCGATTTTTTGGCTATGTGCTAGAAATGAAATGCAGTGCGGATTGGATGACAGGCACCCTAGGCACCCAGGATCGGCTTTAGTTTCACGTGTATCTCTTAAGCCGGCAGAGAAAACCCACCTGATATGCGCTCCACACAATTGAATAGAGACGCCGTTGATTTTCTATGGGAATTGCAGAAATGACTTCTAAGCCTCAAAATAATGACTTTTTTTCCTAAGGTGGTAGGAATGAAACTCAGTGCGGGCTGGATGGGGTCCCCCCTGGGCACCGCAGACCTAAGCTTGTTTAACTCCTACCTCTTAAAGGGACCGAGAAAAAATGACCTTTTCTGCACTCCAATGTAAGTCAATGGGGCGATTTTTTGGCTATGTGCTAGAAATGAAATGCAGTGCGGATTGGATGACAGGCATCCTAGGCACCCAGGATCGGCTTTAGTTTCACGTGTATCTCTTAAGCCGGCAGAGAAAACCCACCTGATATGCGCTCCACACAATTGAATAGAGACGCCGTTGATTTTCTATGGGAATTGCAGAAATGACTTCTAAGCCTCAAAATAATGACTTTTTTTCCTAAGGTGGTAGGAATGAAACTCAGTGCGGGCTGGATGGGGTCCCCCCTGGGCACCGCAGACCTAAGCTTGTTTAACTCCTACCTCTTAAAGGGACCGAGAAAAAATGACCTTTTCTGCACTCCAATGTAAGTCAATGGGGCGATTTTTTGGCTATGTGCTAGAAATGAAATGCAGTGCGGATTGGATGACAGGCACCCTAGGCACCCAGGATCGGCTTTAGTTTCACGTGTATCTCTTAAGCCGGCAGAGAAAACCCACCTGATATGCGCTCCACACAATTGAATAGAGACGCCGTTGATTTTCTATGGGAATTGCAGAAATGACTTCTAAGCCTCAAAATAATGACTTTTTTTCCTAAGGTGGTAGGAATGAAACTCAGTGCGGGCTGGATGGGGTCCCCCCTGGGCACCGCAGACCTAAGCTTGTTTAACTCCTACCTCTTAAAGGGACCGAGAAAAAATGACCTTTTCTGCACTCCAATGTAAGTCAATGGGGCGATTTTTTGGCTATGTGCTAGAAATGAAATGCAGTGCGGATTGGATGACAGGCACCCTAGGCACCCAGGATCAGCTTTAGTTTCACGTGTATCTCTTAAGCCGGCAGAGAAAACCCACCTAATATGCGCTCCACACAATTGAATAGAGACGCCGTTGATTTTCTATGGGAATTGCAGAAATGACTTCTAAGCCTCAAAATAATGACTTTTTTTCCTAAGGTGGTAGGAATGAAACTCAGTGCGGGCTGGATGGGGTCCCCCCTGGGCACCGCAGACCTAAGCTTGTTTAACTCCTACCTCTTAAAGGGACCGAGAAAAAATGACCTTTTCTGCACTCCAATGTAAGTCAATGGGGCGATTTTTTGGCTATGTGCTAGAAATGAAATGCAGTGCGGATTGGATGACAGGCACCCTAGGCACCCAGGATCAGCTTTAGTTTCACGTGTATCTCTTAAGCCGGCAGAGAAAACCCACCTAATATGCGCTCCACACAATTGAATAGAGACGCCATTGATTTTCTATGGGAATTGCAGAAATGACTTCTAAGCCTCAAAATAATGACTTTTTTTCCTAAGGTGGTAGGAATGAAACTCAGTGCGGGCTGGATGGGGTCCCCCCTGGGCACCGCAGACCTAAGCTTGTTTAACTCCTACCTCTTAAAGGGACCGAGAAAAAATGACCTTTTCTGCACTCCAATGTAAGTCAATGGGGCGATTTTTTGGCTATGTGCTAGAAATGAAATGCAGTGCGGATTGGATGACAGGCACCCTAGGCACCCAGGATCAGCTTTAGTTTCACGTGTATCTCTTAAGCCGGCAGAGAAAACCCACCTAATATGCGCTCCACACAATTGAATAGAGACGCCATTGATTTTCTATGGGAATTGCAGAAATGACTTCTAAGCCTCAAAATAATGACTTTTTTTCCTAAGGTGGTAGGAATGAAACTCAGTGCGGGCTGGATGGGGTCCCCCCTGGGCACCGCAGACCTAAGCTTGTTTAACTCCTACCTCTTAAAGGGACCGAGAAAAAATGTTCTTTTCTGCACTCCAATGTAAGTCAATGGGGCGATTTTTTGGCTATGTGCTAGAAAATGAAATGCAGTGCGGATTGGATGACAGGCACCCTAGGCACCCAGGATCGGCTTTAGTTTCACGTGTATCTCTTAAGCCGGCAGAGAAAACCCACCTGATATGCGCTCCACACAATTGAATAGAGACGCCGTTGATTTTCTATGGGAATTGCAGAAATGACTTCTAAGCCTCAAAATAATGACTTTTTTTCCTAAGGTGGTAGGAATGAAACTCAGTGCGGGCTGGATGGGGTCCCCCCTGGGCACCGCAGACCTAAGCTTGTTTAACTCCTACCTCTTAAAGGGACCGAGAAAAAATGTTCTTTTCTGCACTCCAATGTAAGTCAATGGGGCGATTTTTTGGCTATGTGCTAGAAATGAAATGCAGTGCGGATTGGATGACAGGCACCCTAGGCACCCAGGATCGGCTTTAGTTTCACGTGTATCTCTTAAGCCGGCAGAGAAAACCCACCTGATATGCGCTCCACACAATTGAATAGAGACGCCGTTGATTTTCTATGGGAATTGCAGAAATGACTTCTAAGCCTCAAAATAATGACTTTTTTTCCTAAGGTGGTAGGAATGAAACTCAGTGCGGGCTGGATGGGGTCCCCCCTGGGCACCGCAGACCTAAGCTTGTTTAACTCCTACCTCTTAAAGGGACCGAGAAAAAATGTTCTTTTCTGCACTCCAATGTAAGTCAATGGGGCGATTTTTTGGCTATGTGCTAGAAATGAAATGCAGTGCGGATTGGATGACAGGCACCCTAGGCACCCAGGATCGGCTTTAGTTTCACGTGTATCTCTTAAGCCGGCAGAGAAAACCCACCTGATATGCGCTCCACACAATTGAATAGAGACGCCGTTGATTTTCTATGGGAATTGCAGAAATGACTTCTAAGCCTCAAAATAATGACTTTTTTTCCTAAGGTGGTAGGAATGAAACTCAGTGCGGGCTGGATGGGGTCCCCCCTGGGCACCGCAGACCTAAGCTTGTTTAACTCCTACCTCTTAAAGGGACCGAGAAAAAATGACCTTTTCTGCACTCCAATGTAAGTCAATGGGGCGATTTTTTGGCTATGTGCTAGAAATGAAATGCAGTGCGGATTGGATGACAGGCATCCCTAGGCACCCAGGATCGGCTTTAGTTTCACGTGTATCTCTTAAGCCGGCAGAGAAAACCCACCTGATATGCGCTCCACACAATTGAATAGAGACGCCGTTGATTTTCTATGGGAATTGCAGAAATGACTTCTAAGCCTCAAAATAATGACTTTTTTTCCTAAGGTGGTAGGAATGAAACTCAGTGCGGGCTGGATGGGGTCCCCCCTGGGCACCGCAGACCTAAGCTTGTTTAACTCCTACCTCTTAAAGGGACCGAGAAAAAATGACCTTTTCTGCACTCCAATGTAAGTCAATGGGGCGATTTTTTGGCTATGTGCTAGAAATGAAATGCAGTGCGGATTGGATGACAGGCACCCTAGGCACCCAGGATCGGCTTTAGTTTCACGTGTATCTCTTAAGCCGGCAGAGAAAACCCACCTGATATGCGCTCCACACAATTGAATAGAGACGCCGTTGATTTTCTATGGGAATTGCAGAAATGACTTCTAAGCCTCAAAATAATGACTTTTTTTCCTAAGGTGGTAGGAATGAAACTCAGTGCGGGCTGGATGGGGTCCCCCCTGGGCACCGCAGACCTAAGCTTGTTTAACTCCTACCTCTTAAAGGGACCGAGAAAAAATGACCTTTTCTGCACTCCAATGTAAGTCAATGGGGCGATTTTTTGGCTATGTGCTAGAAATGAAATGCAGTGCGGATTGGATGACAGGCACCCTAGGCACCCAGGATCAGCTTTAGTTTCACGTGTATCTCTTAAGCCGGCAGAGAAAACCCACCTAATATGCGCTCCACACAATTGAATAGAGACGCCGTTGATTTTCTATGGGAATTGCAGAAATGACTTCTAAGCCTCAAAATAATGACTTTTTTTCCTAAGGTGGTAGGAATGAAACTCAGTGCGGGCTGGATGGGGTCCCCCCTGGGCACCGCAGACCTAAGCTTGTTTAACTCCTACCTCTTAAAGGGACCGAGAAAAAATGACCTTTTCTGCACTCCAATGTAAGTCAATGGGGCGATTTTTTGGCTATGTGCTAGAAATGAAATGCAGTGCGGATTGGATGACAGGCACCCTAGGCACCCAGGATCAGCTTTAGTTTCACGTGTATCTCTTAAGCCGGCAGAGAAAACCCACCTAATATGCGCTCCACACAATTGAATAGAGACGCCATTGATTTTCTATGGGAATTGCAGAAATGACTTCTAAGCCTCAAAATAATGACTTTTTTTCCTAAGGTGGTAGGAATGAAACTCAGTGCGGGCTGGATGGGGTCCCCCCTGGGCACCGCAGACCTAAGCTTGTTTAACTCCTACCTCTTAAAGGGACCGAGAAAAAATGTTCTTTTCTGCACTCCAATGTAAGTCAATGGGGCGATTTTTTGGCTATGTGCTAGAAATGAAATGCAGTGCGGATTGGATGACAGGCACCCTAGGCACCCAGGATCGGCTTTAGTTTCACGTGTATCTCTTAAGCCGGCAGAGAAAACCCACCTGATATGCGCTCCACACAATTGAATAGAGACGCCGTTGATTTTCTATGGGAATTGCAGAAATGACTTCTAAGCCTCAAAATAATGACTTTTTTTCCTAAGGTGGTAGGAATGAAACTCAGTGCGGGCTGGATGGGGTCCCCCCTGGGCACCGCAGACCTAAGCTTGTTTAACTCCTACCTCTTAAAGGGACCGAGAAAAAATGACCTTTTCTGCACTCCAATGTAAGTCAATGGGGCGATTTTTTGGCTATGTGCTAGAAATGAAATGCAGTGCGGATTGGATGACAGGCACCCTAGGCACCCAGGATCAGCTTTAGTTTCACGTGTATCTCTTAAGCCGGCAGAGAAAACCCACCTAATATGCGCTCCACACAATTGAATAGAGACGCCATTGATTTTCTATGGGAATTGCAGAAATGACTTCTAAGCCTCAAAATAATGACTTTTTTTCCTAAGGTGGTAGGAATGAAACTCAGTGCGGGCTGGATGGGGTCCCCCCTGGGCACCGCAGACCTAAGCTTGTTTAACTCCTACCTCTTAAAGGGACCGAGAAAAAATGTTCTTTTCTGCACTCCAATGTAAGTCAATGGGGCGATTTTTTGGCTATGTGCTAGAAATGAAATGCAGTGCGGATTGGATGACAGGCACCCTAGGCACCCAGGATCGGCTTTAGTTTCACGTGTATCTCTTAAGCCGGCAGAGAAAACCCACCTGATATGCGCTCCACACAATTGAATAGAGACGCCGTTGATTTTCTATGGGAATTGCAGAAATGACTTCTAAGCCTCAAAATAATGACTTTTTTTCCTAAGGTGGTAGGAATGAAACTCAGTGCGGGCTGGATGGGGTCCCCCCTGGGCACCGCAGACCTAAGCTTGTTTAACTCCTACCTCTTAAAGGGACCGAGAAAAAATGACCTTTTCTGCACTCCAATGTAAGTCAATGGGGCGATTTTTTGGCTATGTGCTAGAAATGAAATGCAGTGCGGATTGGATGACAGGCACCCTAGGCACCCAGGATCAGCTTTAGTTTCACGTGTATCTCTTAAGCCGGCAGAGAAAACCCACCTAATATGCGCTCCACACAATTGAATAGAGACGCCATTGATTTTCTATGGGAATTGCAGAAATGACTTCTAAGCCTCAAAATAATGACTTTTTTTCCTAAGGTGGTAGGAATGAAACTCAGTGCGGGCTGGATGGGGTCCCCCCTGGGCACCGCAGACCTAAGCTTGTTTAACTCCTACCTCTTAAAGGGACCGAGAAAAAATGTTCTTTTCTGCACTCCAATGTAAGTCAATGGGGCGATTTTTTGGCTATGTGCTAGAAATGAAATGCAGTGCGGATTGGATGACAGGCACCCTAGGCACCCAGGATCGGCTTTAGTTTCACGTGTATCTCTTAAGCCGGCAGAGAAAACCCACCTGATATGCGCTCCACACAATTGAATAGAGACGCCGTTGATTTTCTATGGGAATTGCAGAAATGACTTCTAAGCCTCAAAATAATGACTTTTTTTCCTAAGGTGGTAGGAATGAAACTCAGTGCGGGCTGGATGGGGTCCCCCCTGGGCACCGCAGACCTAAGCTTGTTTAACTCCTACCTCTTAAAGGGACCGAGAAAAAATGTTCTTTTCTGCACTCCAATGTAAGTCAATGGGGCGATTTTTTGGCTATGTGCTAGAAATGAAATGCAGTGCGGATTGGATGACAGGCACCCTAGGCACCCAGGATCGGCTTTAGTTTCACGTGTATCTCTTAAGCCGGCAGAGAAAACCCACCTGATATGCGCTCCACACAATTGAATAGAGACGCCGTTGATTTTCTATGGGAATTGCAGAAATGACTTCTAAGCCTCAAAATAATGACTTTTTTTCCTAAGGTGGTAGGAATGAAACTCAGTGCGGGCTGGATGGGGTCCCCCCTGGGCACCGCATACCTAAGCTTGTTTAACTCCTACCTCTTAAAGGGACCGAGAAAAAATGACCTTTTCTGCACTCCAATGTAAGTCAATGGGGCGATTTTTTGGCTATGTGCTAGAAATGAAATGCAGTGCGGATTGGATGACAGGCATCCCTAGGCACCCAGGATCGGCTTTAGTTTCACGTGTATCTCTTAAGCCGGCAGAGAAAACCCACCTGATATGCGCTCCACACAATTGAATAGAGACGCCGTTGATTTTCTATGGGAATTGCAGAAATGACTTCTAAGCCTCAAAATAATGACTTTTTTTCCTAAGGTGGTAGGAATGAAACTCAGTGCGGGCTGGATGGGGTCCCCCCTGGGCACCGCAGACCTAAGCTTGTTTAACTCCTACCTCTTAAAGGGACCGAGAAAAAATGACCTTTTCTGCACTCCAATGTAAGTCAATGGGGCGATTTTTGGCTATGTGCTAGAAATGAAATGCAGTGCGGATTGGATGACAGGCACCCTAGGCACCCAGGATCAGCTTTAGTTTCACGTGTATCTCTTAAGCCGGCAGAGAAAACCCACCTAATATGCGCTCCACACAATTGAATAGAGACGCCATTGATTTTCTATGGGAATTGCAGAAATGACTTCTAAGCCTCAAAATAATGACTTTTTTTCCTAAGGTGGTAGGAATGAAACTCAGTGCGGGCTGGATGGGGTCCCCCCTGGGCACCGCAGACCTAAGCTTGTTTAACTCCTACCTCTTAAAGGGACCGAGAAAAAATGTTCTTTTCTGCACTCCAATGTAAGTCAATGGGGCGATTTTTTGGCTATGTGCTAGAAATGAAATGCAGTGCGGATTGGATGACAGGCACCCTAGGCACCCAGGATCGGCTTTAGTTTCACGTGTATCTCTTAAGCCGGCAGAGAAAACCCACCTGATATGCGCTCCACACAATTGAATAGAGACGCCGTTGATTTTCTATGGGAATTGCAGAAATGACTTCTAAGCCTCAAAATAATGACTTTTTTTCCTAAGGTGGTAGGAATGAAACTCAGTGCGGGCTGGATGGGGTCCCCCCTGGGCACCGCAGACCTAAGCTTGTTTAACTCCTACCTCTTAAAGGGACCGAGAAAAAATGACCTTTTCTGCACTCCAATGTAAGTCAATGGGGCGATTTTTTGGCTATGTGCTAGAAATGAAATGCAGTGCGGATTGGATGACAGGCACCCTAGGCACCCAGGATCAGCTTTAGTTTCACGTGTATCTCTTAAGCCGGCAGAGAAAACCCACCTAATATGCGCTCCACACAATTGAATAGAGACGCCATTGATTTTCTATGGGAATTGCAGAAATGACTTCTAAGCCTCAAAATAATGACTTTTTTTCCTAAGGTGGTAGGAATGAAACTCAGTGCGGGCTGGATGGGGTCCCCCCTGGGCACCGCAGACCTAAGCTTGTTTAACTCCTACCTCTTAAAGGGACCGAGAAAAAATGTTCTTTTCTGCACTCCAATGTAAGTCAATGGGGCGATTTTTTGGCTATGTGCTAGAAATGAAATGCAGTGCGGATTGGATGACAGGCACCCTAGGCACCCAGGATCGGCTTTAGTTTCACGTGTATCTCTTAAGCCGGCAGAGAAAACCCACCTGATATGCGCTCCACACAATTGAATAGAGACGCCGTTGATTTTCTATGGGAATTGCAGAAATGACTTCTAAGCCTCAAAATAATGACTTTTTTTCCTAAGGTGGTAGGAATGAAACTCAGTGCGGGCTGGATGGGGTCCCCCCTGGGCACCGCAGACCTAAGCTTGTTTAACTCCTACCTCTTAAAGGGACCGAGAAAAAAATGACCTTTTCTGCACTCCAATGTAAGTCAATGGGGCGATTTTTTGGCTATGTGCTAGAAATGAAATGCAGTGCGGATTGGATGACAGGCACCCTAGGCACCCAGGATCAGCTTTAGTTTCACGTGTATCTCTTAAGCCGGCAGAGAAAACCCACCTAATATGCGCTCCACACAATTGAATAGAGACGCCATTGATTTTCTATGGGAATTGCAGAAATGACTTCTAAGCCTCAAAATAATGACTTTTTTTCCTAAGGTGGTAGGAATGAAACTCAGTGCGGGCTGGATGGGGTCCCCCCTGGGCACCGCAGACCTAAGCTTGTTTAACTCCTACCTCTTAAAGGGACCGAGAAAAAATGTCCTTTTCTGCACTCCAATGTAAGTCAATGGGGCGATTTTTTGGCTATGTGCTAGAAATGAAATGCAGTGCGGATTGGATGACAGGCACCCTAGGCACCAGGATCGGCTTTAGTTTCACGTGTATCTCTTAAGCCGGCAGAGAAAACCCACCTGATATGCGCTCCACACAATTGAATAGAGACGCCGTTGATTTTCTATGGGAATTGCAGAAATGACTTCTAAGCCTCAAAATAATGACTTTTTTTCCTAAGGTGGTAGGAATGAAACTCAGTGCGGGCTGGATGGGGTCCCCCCTGGGCACCGCAGACCTAAGCTTGTTTAACTCCTACCTCTTAAAGGGACCGAGAAAAAATGACCTTTTCTGCACTCCAATGTAAGTCAATGGGGCGATTTTTTGGCTATGTGCTAGAAATGAAATGCAGTGCGGATTGGATGACAGGCACCCTAGGCACCCAGGATCGGCTTTAGTTTCACGTGTATCTCTTAAGCCGGCAGAGAAAACCCACCTGATATGCGCTCCACACAATTGAATAGAGACGCCATTGATTTTCTATGGGAATTGCAGAAATGACTTCTAAGCCTCAAAATAATGACTTTTTTTCCTAAGGTGGTAGGAATGAAACTCAGTGCGGGCTGGATGGGGTCCCCCCTGGGCACCGCAGACCTAAGCTTGTTTAACTCCTACCTCTTAAAGGGACCGAGAAAAAATGACCTTTTCTGCACTCCAATGTAAGTCAATGGGGCGATTTTTTGGCTATGTGCTAGAAATGAAATGCAGTGCGGATTGGATGACAGGCACCCTAGGCACCCAGGATCGGCTTTAGTTTCACGTGTATCTCTTAAGCCGGCAGAGAAAACCCACCTGATATGCGCTCCACACAATTGAATAGAGACGCATTGATTTTCTATGGGAATTGCAGAAATGACTTCTAAGCCTCAAAATAATGACTTTTTTTCCTAAGGTGGTAGGAATGAAACTCAGTGCGGGCTGGATGGGGTCCCCCCTGGGCACCGCAGACCTAAGCTTGTTTCTCCTACCTCTTAAGAGGAGGAGAAAAAATGACCTTCTGCACTCCAATGTAAGTCAATGGGGCGATTTTTTGGCTATGTGCTAGAAATGAAGTCATTTCTGCAATTCCCATAGAAAATCAACGGCGTCTCTATTCAATTGTGTGGAGCGCATATCAGGTGGGTTTTCTCTGCCGGCTTAAGAGATACACATGAAACTAAAGCCGATCCTGGGTGCCTAGGGTGCCTGTCATCCAATCCGCACTGAATTTCATTTCTAGCACATAGCCAAAAAATCGCCCCATTGACTTACATTGGAGTGCAGAAAAGGTCATTTTTTCTCGGTCCCTTTAAGAGGTAGGAGTTAAACAAGCTTAGGTCTGCGGTGCCCAGGGGGGACCCCATCCAGCCCGCACTGAGTTTCATTCCTACCACCTTAGGAAAAAAAGTCATTATTTTGAGGCTTAGAAGTCATTTCTGCAATTCCCATAGAAAATCAACGGCGTCTCTATTCAATTGTGTGGAGCGCATATCAGGTGGGTTTTCTCTGCCGGCTTAAGAGATACACGTGAAACTAAAGCCGATCCTGGGTGCCTAGGGTGCCTGTCATCCAATCCGCACTGAATTTCATTTCTAGCACATAGCCAAAAAATCGCCCCATTGACTTACATTGGAGTGCAGAAAAGGTCATTTTTTCTCGGTCCCTTTAAGAGGTAGGAGTTAAACAAGCTTAGGTCTGCGGTGCCCAGGGGGGACCCCATCCAGCCCGCACTGAGTTTCATTCCTACCACCTTAGGAAAAAAAGTCATTATTTTGAGGCTTAGAAGTCATTTCTGCAATTCCCATAGAAAATCAACGGCGTCTCTATTCAATTGTGTGGAGCGCATATCAGGTGGGTTTTCTCTGCCGGCTTAAGAGATACACGTGAAACTAAAGCCGATCCTGGGTGCCTAGGGTGCCTGTCACCCAATCCGCACTGAATTTCATTTCTAGCACATAGCCAAAAAATCGCCCCATTGACTTACATTGGAGTGCAGAAAAGGTCATTTTTTCTCGGTCCCTTTAAGAGGTAGGAGTTAAACAAGCTTAGGTCTGCGGTGCCCAGGGGGGACCCCATCCAGCCCGCACTGAGTTTCATTCCTACCACCTTAGGAAAAAAAGTCATTATTTTGAGGCTTAGAAGTCATTTCTGCAATTCCCATAGAAAATCAACGGCGTCTCTATTCAATTGTGTGGAGCGCATATCAGGTGGGTTTTCTCTGCCGGCTTAAGAGATACACGTGAAACTAAAGCCGATCCTGGGTGCCTAGGGTGCCTGTCATCCAATCCGCACTGAATTTCATTTCTAGCACATAGCCAAAAAATCGCCCCATTGACTTACATTGGAGTGCAGAAAAGGTCATTTTTTCTCGGTCCCTTTAAGAGGTAGGAGTTAAACAAGCTTAGGTCTGCGGTGCCCAGGGGGGACCCCATCCAGCCCGCACTGAGTTTCATTCCTACCACCTTAGGAAAAAAAGTCATTATTTTGAGGCTTAGAAGTCATTTCTGCAATTCCCATAGAAAATCAACGGCGTCTCTATTCAATTGTGTGGAGCGCATATCAGGTGGGTTTTCTCTGCCGGCTTAAGAGATACACGTGAAACTAAAGCCGATCCTGGGTGCCTAGGGTGCCTGTCATCCAATCCGCACTGAATTTCATTTCTAGCACATAGCCAAAAAATCGCCCCATTGACTTACATTGGAGTGCAGAAAAGGTCATTTTTTCTCGGTCCCTTTAAGAGGTAGGAGTTAAACAAGCTTAGGTCTGCGGTGCCCAGGGGGGACCCCATCCAGCCCGCACTGAGTTTCATTCCTACCACCTTAGGAAAAAAAGTCATTATTTTGAGGCTTAGAAGTCATTTCTGCAATTCCCATAGAAAATCAACGGCGTCTCTATTCAATTGTGTGGAGCGCATATCAGGTGGGTTTTCTCTGCCGGCTTAAGAGATACACGTGAAACTAAAGCCGATCCTGGGTGCCTAGGGTGCCTGTCATCCAATCCGCACTGAATTTCATTTCTAGCACATAGCCAAAAAATCGCCCCATTGACTTACATTGGAGTGCAGAAAAGGTCATTTTTTCTCGGTCCCTTTAAGAGGTAGGAGTTAAACAAGCTTAGGTCTGCGGTGCCCAGGGGGGACCCCATCCAGCCCGCACTGAGTTTCATTCCTACCACCTTAGGAAAAAAAGTCATTATTTTGAGGCTTAGAAGTCATTTCTGCAATTCCCATAGAAAATCAACGGCGTCTCTATTCAATTGTGTGGAGCGCATATCAGGTGGGTTTTCTCTGCCGGCTTAAGAGATACACGTGAAACTAAAGCCGATCCTGGGTGCCTAGGGTGCCTGTCATCCAATCCGCACTGAATTTCATTTCTAGCACATAGCCAAAAAATCGCCCCATTGACTTACATTGGAGTGCAGAAAAGGTCATTTTTTCTCGGTCCCTTTAAGAGGTAGGAGTTAAACAAGCTTAGGTCTGCGGTGCCCAGGGGGGACCCCATCCAGCCCGCACTGAGTTTCATTCCTACCACCTTAGGAAAAAAAGTCATTATTTTGAGGCTTAGAAGTCATTTCTGCAATTCCCATAGAAAATCAACGGCGTCTCTATTCAATTGTGTGGAGCGCATATCAGGTGGGTTTTCTCTGCCGGCTTAAGAGATACACGTGAAACTAAAGCCGATCCTGGGTGCCTAGGGTGCCTGTCATCCAATCCGCACTGAATTTCATTTCTAGCACATAGCCAAAAAATCGCCCCATTGACTTACATTGGAGTGCAGAAAAGGTCATTTTTTCTCGGTCCCTTTAAGAGGTAGGAGTTAAACAAGCTTAGGTCTGCGGTGCCCAGGGGGGACCCCATCCAGCCCGCACTGAGTTTCATTCCTACCACCTTAGGAAAAAAAGTCATTATTTTGAGGCTTAGAAGTCATTTCTGCAATTCCCATAGAAAATCAACGGCGTCTCTATTCAATTGTGTGGAGCGCATATCAGGTGGGTTTTCTCTGCCGGCTTAAGAGATACACGTGAAACTAAAGCCGATCCTGGGTGCCTAGGGTGCCTGTCATCCAATCCGCACTGAATTTCATTTCTAGCACATAGCCAAAAAATCGCCCCATTGACTTACATTGGAGTGCAGAAAAGGTCATTTTTTCTCGGTCCCTTTAAGAGGTAGGAGTTAAACAAGCTTAGGTCTGCGGTGCCCAGGGGGGACCCCATCCAGCCCGCACTGAGTTTCATTCCTACCACCTTAGGAAAAAAAGTCATTATTTTGAGGCTTAGAAGTCATTTCTGCAATTCCCATAGAAAATCAACGGCGTCTCTATTCAATTGTGTGGAGCGCATATCAGGTGGGTTTTCTCTGCCGGCTTAAGAGATACACGTGAAACTAAAGCCGATCCTGGGTGCCTAGGGTGCCTGTCATCCAATCCGCACTGAATTTCATTTCTAGCACATAGCCAAAAAATCGCCCCATTGACTTACATTGGAGTGCAGAAAAGGTCATTTTTTCTCGGTCCCTTTAAGAGGTAGGAGTTAAACAAGCTTAGGTCTGCGGTGCCCAGGGGGGACCCCATCCAGCCCGCACTGAGTTTCATTCCTACCACCTTAGGAAAAAAAGTCATTATTTTGAGGCTTAGAAGTCATTTCTGCAATTCCCATAGAAAATCAACGGCGTCTCTATTCAATTGTGTGGAGCGCATATCAGGTGGGTTTTCTCTGCCGGCTTAAGAGATACACGTGAAACTAAAGCCGATCCTGGGTGCCTAGGGTGCCTGTCATCCAATCCGCACTGAATTTCATTTCTAGCACATAGCCAAAAAATCGCCCCATTGACTTACATTGGAGTGCAGAAAAGGTCATTTTTTCTCGGTCCCTTTAAGAGGTAGGAGTTAAACAAGCTTAGGTCTGCGGTGCCCAGGGGGGACCCCATCCAGCCCGCACTGAGTTTCATTCCTACCACCTTAGGAAAAAAAGTCATTATTTTGAGGCTTAGAAGTCATTTCTGCAATTCCCATAGAAAATCAACGGCGTCTCTATTCAATTGTGTGGAGCGCATATCAGGTGGGTTTTCTCTGCCGGCTTAAGAGATACACGTGAAACTAAAGCCGATCCTGGGTGCCTAGGGTGCCTGTCATCCAATCCGCACTGAATTTCATTTCTAGCACATAGCCAAAAAATCGCCCCATTGACTTACATTGGAGTGCAGAAAAGGTCATTTTTTCTCGGTCCCTTTAAGAGGTAGGAGTTAAACAAGCTTAGGTCTGCGGTGCCCAGGGGGGACCCCATCCAGCCCGCACTGAGTTTCATTCCTACCACCTTAGGAAAAAAAGTCATTATTTTGAGGCTTAGAAGTCATTTCTGCAATTCCCATAGAAAATCAACGGCGTCTCTATTCAATTGTGTGGAGCGCATATCAGGTGGGTTTTCTCTGCCGGCTTAAGAGATACACGTGAAACTAAAGCCGATCCTGGGTGCCTAGGGTGCCTGTCATCCAATCCGCACTGAATTTCATTTCTAGCACATAGCCAAAAAATCGCCCCATTGACTTACATTGGAGTGCAGAAAAGGTCATTTTTTCTCGGTCCCTTTAAGAGGTAGGAGTTAAACAAGCTTAGGTCTGCGGTGCCCAGGGGGGACCCCATCCAGCCCGCACTGAGTTTCATTCCTACCACCTTAGGAAAAAAAGTCATTATTTTGAGGCTTAGAAGTCATTTCTGCAATTCCCATAGAAAATCAACGGCGTCTCTATTCAATTGTGTGGAGCGCATATCAGGTGGGTTTTCTCTGCCGGCTTAAGAGATACACGTGAAACTAAAGCCGATCCTGGGTGCCTAGGGTGCCTGTCATCCAATCCGCACTGAATTTCATTTCTAGCACATAGCCAAAAAATCGCCCCATTGACTTACATTGGAGTGCAGAAAAGGTCATTTTTTCTCGGTCCCTTTAAGAGGTAGGAGTTAAACAAGCTTAGGTCTGCGGTGCCCAGGGGGGACCCCATCCAGCCCGCACTGAGTTTCATTCCTACCACCTTAGGAAAAAAAGTCATTATTTTGAGGCTTAGAAGTCATTTCTGCAATTCCCATAGAAAATCAACGGCGTCTCTATTCAATTGTGTGGAGCGCATATCAGGTGGGTTTTCTCTGCCGGCTTAAGAGATACACGTGAAACTAAAGCCGATCCTGGGTGCCTAGGGTGCCTGTCATCCAATCCGCACTGAATTTCATTTCTAGCACATAGCCAAAAAATCGCCCCATTGACTTACATTGGAGTGCAGAAAAGGTCATTTTTTCTCGGTCCCTTTAAGAGGTAGGAGTTAAACAAGCTTAGGTCTGCGGTGCCCAGGGGGGACCCCATCCAGCCCGCACTGAGTTTCATTCCTACCACCTTAGGAAAAAAAGTCATTATTTTGAGGCTTAGAAGTCATTTCTGCAATTCCCATAGAAAATCAACGGCGTCTCTATTCAATTGTGTGGAGCGCATATCAGGTGGGTTTTCTCTGCCGGCTTAAGAGATACACGTGAAACTAAAGCCGATCCTGGGTGCCTAGGGTGCCTGTCATCCAATCCGCACTGAATTTCATTTCTAGCACATAGCCAAAAAATCGCCCCATTGACTTACATTGGAGTGCAGAAAAGGTCATTTTTTCTCGGTCCCTTTAAGAGGTAGGAGTTAAACAAGCTTAGGTCTGCGGTGCCCAGGGGGGACCCCATCCAGCCCGCACTGAGTTTCATTCCTACCACCTTAGGAAAAAAAGTCATTATTTTGAGGCTTAGAAGTCATTTCTGCAATTCCCATAGAAAATCAACGGCGTCTCTATTCAATTGTGTGGAGCGCATATCAGGTGGGTTTTCTCTGCCGGCTTAAGAGATACACGTGAAACTAAAGCCGATCCTGGGTGCCTAGGGTGCCTGTCATCCAATCCGCACTGAATTTCATTTCTAGCACATAGCCAAAAAATCGCCCCATTGACTTACATTGGAGTGCAGAAAAGGTCATTTTTTCTCGGTCCCTTTAAGAGGTAGGAGTTAAACAAGCTTAGGTCTGCGGTGCCCAGGGGGGACCCCATCCAGCCCGCACTGAGTTTCATTCCTACCACCTTAGGAAAAAAAGTCATTATTTTGAGGCTTAGAAGTCATTTCTGCAATTCCCATAGAAAATCAACGGCGTCTCTATTCAATTGTGTGGAGCGCATATCAGGTGGGTTTTCTCTGCCGGCTTAAGAGATACACGTGAAACTAAAGCCGATCCTGGGTGCCTAGGGTGCCTGTCATCCAATCCGCACTGAATTTCATTTCTAGCACATAGCCAAAAAATCGCCCCATTGACTTACATTGGAGTGCAGAAAAGGTCATTTTTTCTCGGTCCCTTTAAGAGGTAGGAGTTAAACAAGCTTAGGTCTGCGGTGCCCAGGGGGGACCCCATCCAGCCCGCACTGAGTTTCATTCCTACCACCTTAGGAAAAAAAGTCATTATTTTGAGGCTTAGAAGTCATTTCTGCAATTCCCATAGAAAATCAACGGCGTCTCTATTCAATTGTGTGGAGCGCATATCAGGTGGGTTTTCTCTGCCGGCTTAAGAGATACACGTGAAACTAAAGCCGATCCTGGGTGCCTAGGGTGCCTGTCATCCAATCCGCACTGAATTTCATTTCTAGCACATAGCCAAAAAATCGCCCCATTGACTTACATTGGAGTGCAGAAAAGGTCATTTTTTCTCGGTCCCTTTAAGAGGTAGGAGTTAAACAAGCTTAGGTCTGCGGTGCCCAGGGGGGACCCCATCCAGCCCGCACTGAGTTTCATTCCTACCACCTTAGGAAAAAAAGTCATTATTTTGAGGCTTAGAAGTCATTTCTGCAATTCCCATAGAAAATCAACGGCGTCTCTATTCAATTGTGTGGAGCGCATATCAGGTGGGTTTTCTCTGCCGGCTTAAGAGATACACGTGAAACTAAAGCCGATCCTGGGTGCCTAGGGTGCCTGTCATCCAATCCGCACTGAATTTCATTTCTAGCACATAGCCAAAAAATCGCCCCATTGACTTACATTGGAGTGCAGAAAAGGTCATTTTTTCTCGGTCCCTTTAAGAGGTAGGAGTTAAACAAGCTTAGGTCTGCGGTGCCCAGGGGGGACCCCATCCAGCCCGCACTGAGTTTCATTCCTACCACCTTAGGAAAAAAAGTCATTATTTTGAGGCTTAGAAGTCATTTCTGCAATTCCCATAGAAAATCAACGGCGTCTCTATTCAATTGTGTGGAGCGCATATCAGGTGGGTTTTCTCTGCCGGCTTAAGAGATACACGTGAAACTAAAGCCGATCCTGGGTGCCTAGGGTGCCTGTCATCCAATCCGCACTGAATTTCATTTCTAGCACATAGCCAAAAAATCGCCCCATTGACTTACATTGGAGTGCAGAAAAGGTCATTTTTTCTCGGTCCCTTTAAGAGGTAGGAGTTAAACAAGCTTAGGTCTGCGGTGCCCAGGGGGGACCCCATCCAGCCCGCACTGAGTTTCATTCCTACCACCTTAGGAAAAAAAGTCATTATTTTGAGGCTTAGAAGTCATTTCTGCAATTCCCATAGAAAATCAACGGCGTCTCTATTCAATTGTGTGGAGCGCATATCAGGTGGGTTTTCTCTGCCGGCTTAAGAGATACACGTGAAACTAAAGCCGATCCTGGGTGCCTAGGGTGCCTGTCATCCAATCCGCACTGAATTTCATTTCTAGCACATAGCCAAAAAATCGCCCCATTGACTTACATTGGAGTGCAGAAAAGGTCATTTTTTCTCGGTCCCTTTAAGAGGTAGGAGTTAAACAAGCTTAGGTCTGCGGTGCCCAGGGGGGACCCCATCCAGCCCGCACTGAGTTTCATTCCTACCACCTTAGGAAAAAAAGTCATTATTTTGAGGCTTAGAAGTCATTTCTGCAATTCCCATAGAAAATCAACGGCGTCTCTATTCAATTGTGTGGAGCGCATATCAGGTGGGTTTTCTCTGCCGGCTTAAGAGATACACGTGAAACTAAAGCCGATCCTGGGTGCCTAGGGTGCCTGTCATCCAATCCGCACTGAATTTCATTTCTAGCACATAGCCAAAAAATCGCCCCATTGACTTACATTGGAGTGCAGAAAAGGTCATTTTTTCTCGGTCCCTTTAAGAGGTAGGAGTTAAACAAGCTTAGGTCTGCGGTGCCCAGGGGGGACCCCATCCAGCCCGCACTGAGTTTCATTCCTACCACCTTAGGAAAAAAAGTCATTATTTTGAGGCTTAGAAGTCATTTCTGCAATTCCCATAGAAAATCAACGGCGTCTCTATTCAATTGTGTGGAGCGCATATCAGGTGGGTTTTCTCTGCCGGCTTAAGAGATACACGTGAAACTAAAGCCGATCCTGGGTGCCTAGGGTGCCTGTCATCCAATCCGCACTGAATTTCATTTCTAGCACATAGCCAAAAAATCGCCCCATTGACTTACATTGGAGTGCAGAAAAGGTCATTTTTTCTCGGTCCCTTTAAGAGGTAGGAGTTAAACAAGCTTAGGTCTGCGGTGCCCAGGGGGGACCCCATCCAGCCCGCACTGAGTTTCATTCCTACCACCTTAGGAAAAAAAGTCATTATTTTGAGGCTTAGAAGTCATTTCTGCAATTCCCATAGAAAATCAACGGCGTCTCTATTCAATTGTGTGGAGCGCATATCAGGTGGGTTTTCTCTGCCGGCTTAAGAGATACACGTGAAACTAAAGCCGATCCTGGGTGCCTAGGGTGCCTGTCATCCAATCCGCACTGAATTTCATTTCTAGCACATAGCCAAAAAATCGCCCCATTGACTTACATTGGAGTGCAGAAAAGGTCATTTTTTCTCGGTCCCTTTAAGAGGTAGGAGTTAAACAAGCTTAGGTCTGCGGTGCCCAGGGGGGACCCCATCCAGCCCGCACTGAGTTTCATTCCTACCACCTTAGGAAAAAAAGTCATTATTTTGAGGCTTAGAAGTCATTTCTGCAATTCCCATAGAAAATCAACGGCGTCTCTATTCAATTGTGTGGAGCGCATATCAGGTGGGTTTTCTCTGCCGGCTTAAGAGATACACGTGAAACTAAAGCCGATCCTGGGTGCCTAGGGTGCCTGTCATCCAATCCGCACTGAATTTCATTTCTAGCACATAGCCAAAAAATCGCCCCATTGACTTACATTGGAGTGCAGAAAAGGTCATTTTTTCTCGGTCCCTTTAAGAGGTAGGAGTTAAACAAGCTTAGGTCTGCGGTGCCCAGGGGGGACCCCATCCAGCCCGCACTGAGTTTCATTCCTACCACCTTAGGAAAAAAAGTCATTATTTTGAGGCTTAGAAGTCATTTCTGCAATTCCCATAGAAAATCAACGGCGTCTCTATTCAATTGTGTGGAGCGCATATCAGGTGGGTTTTCTCTGCCGGCTTAAGAGATACACGTGAAACTAAAGCCGATCCTGGGTGCCTAGGGTGCCTGTCATCCAATCCGCACTGAATTTCATTTCTAGCACATAGCCAAAAAATCGCCCCATTGACTTACATTGGAGTGCAGAAAAGGTCATTTTTTCTCGGTCCCTTTAAGAGGTAGGAGTTAAACAAGCTTAGGTCTGCGGTGCCCAGGGGGGACCCCATCCAGCCCGCACTGAGTTTCATTCCTACCACCTTAGGAAAAAAAGTCATTATTTTGAGGCTTAGAAGTCATTTCTGCAATTCCCATAGAAAATCAACGGCGTCTCTATTCAATTGTGTGGAGCGCATATCAGGTGGGTTTTCTCTGCCGGCTTAAGAGATACACGTGAAACTAAAGCCGATCCTGGGTGCCTAGGGTGCCTGTCATCCAATCCGCACTGAATTTCATTTCTAGCACATAGCCAAAAAATCGCCCCATTGACTTACATTGGAGTGCAGAAAAGGTCATTTTTTCTCGGTCCCTTTAAGAGGTAGGAGTTAAACAAGCTTAGGTCTGCGGTGCCCAGGGGGGACCCCATCCAGCCCGCACTGAGTTTCATTCCTACCACCTTAGGAAAAAAAGTCATTATTTTGAGGCTTAGAAGTCATTTCTGCAATTCCCATAGAAAATCAACGGCGTCTCTATTCAATTGTGTGGAGCGCATATCAGGTGGGTTTTCTCTGCCGGCTTAAGAGATACACGTGAAACTAAAGCCGATCCTGGGTGCCTAGGGTGCCTGTCATCCAATCCGCACTGAATTTCATTTCTAGCACATAGCCAAAAAATCGCCCCATTGACTTACATTGGAGTGCAGAAAAGGTCATTTTTTCTCGGTCCCTTTAAGAGGTAGGAGTTAAACAAGCTTAGGTCTGCGGTGCCCAGGGGGGACCCCATCCAGCCCGCACTGAGTTTCATTCCTACCACCTTAGGAAAAAAAGTCATTATTTTGAGGCTTAGAAGTCATTTCTGCAATTCCCATAGAAAATCAACGGCGTCTCTATTCAATTGTGTGGAGCGCATATCAGGTGGGTTTTCTCTGCCGGCTTAAGAGATACACGTGAAACTAAAGCCGATCCTGGGTGCCTAGGGTGCCTGTCATCCAATCCGCACTGAATTTCATTTCTAGCACATAGCCAAAAAATCGCCCCATTGACTTACATTGGAGTGCAGAAAAGGTCATTTTTTCTCGGTCCCTTTAAGAGGTAGGAGTTAAACAAGCTTAGGTCTGCGGTGCCCAGGGGGGACCCCATCCAGCCCGCACTGAGTTTCATTCCTACCACCTTAGGAAAAAAAGTCATTATTTTGAGGCTTAGAAGTCATTTCTGCAATTCCCATAGAAAATCAACGGCGTCTCTATTCAATTGTGTGGAGCGCATATCAGGTGGGTTTTCTCTGCCGGCTTAAGAGATACACGTGAAACTAAAGCCGATCCTGGGTGCCTAGGGTGCCTGTCATCCAATCCGCACTGAATTTCATTTCTAGCACATAGCCAAAAAATCGCCCCATTGACTTACATTGGAGTGCAGAAAAGGTCATTTTTTCTCGGTCCCTTTAAGAGGTAGGAGTTAAACAAGCTTAGGTCTGCGGTGCCCAGGGGGGACCCCATCCAGCCCGCACTGAGTTTCATTCCTACCACCTTAGGAAAAAAAGTCATTATTTTGAGGCTTAGAAGTCATTTCTGCAATTCCCATAGAAAATCAACGGCGTCTCTATTCAATTGTGTGGAGCGCATATCAGGTGGGTTTTCTCTGCCGGCTTAAGAGATACACGTGAAACTAAAGCCGATCCTGGGTGCCTAGGGTGCCTGTCATCCAATCCGCACTGAATTTCATTTCTAGCACATAGCCAAAAAATCGCCCCATTGACTTACATTGGAGTGCAGAAAAGGTCATTTTTTCTCGGTCCCTTTAAGAGGTAGGAGTTAAACAAGCTTAGGTCTGCGGTGCCCAGGGGGGACCCCATCCAGCCCGCACTGAGTTTCATTCCTACCACCTTAGGAAAAAAAGTCATTATTTTGAGGCTTAGAAGTCATTTCTGCAATTCCCATAGAAAATCAACGGCGTCTCTATTCAATTGTGTGGAGCGCATATCAGGTGGGTTTTCTCTGCCGGCTTAAGAGATACACGTGAAACTAAAGCCGATCCTGGGTGCCTAGGGTGCCTGTCATCCAATCCGCACTGAATTTCATTTCTAGCACATAGCCAAAAAATCGCCCCATTGACTTCCATTGGAGTGCAGAAAAGGTCATTTTTTCTCGGTCCCTTTAAGAGGTAGGAGTTAAACAAGCTTAGGTCTGCGGTGCCCAGGGGGGACCCCATCCAGCCCGCACTGAGTTTCATTCCTACCACCTTAGGAAAAAAAGTCATTATTTTGAGGCTTAGAAGTCATTTCTGCAATTCCCATAGAAAATCAACGGCGTCTCTATTCAATTGTGTGGAGCGCATATCAGGTGGGTTTTCTCTGCCGGCTTAAGAGATACACGTGAAACTAAAGCCGATCCTGGGTGCCTAGGGTGCCTGTCATCCAATCCGCACTGAATTTCATTTCTAGCACATAGCCAAAAAATCGCCCCATTGACTTACATTGGAGTGCAGAAAAGGTCATTTTTTCTCGGTCCCTTTAAGAGGTAGGAGTTAAACAAGCTTAGGTCTGCGGTGCCCAGGGGGGACCCCATCCAGCCCGCACTGAGTTTCATTCCTACCACCTTAGGAAAAAAAGTCATTATTTTGAGGCTTAGAAGTCATTTCTGCAATTCCCATAGAAAATCAACGGCGTCTCTATTCAATTGTGTGGAGCGCATATCAGGTGGGTTTTCTCTGCCGGCTTAAGAGATACACGTGAAACTAAAGCCGATCCTGGGTGCCTAGGGTGCCTGTCATCCAATCCGCACTGAATTTCATTTCTAGCACATAGCCAAAAAATCGCCCCATTGACTTACATTGGAGTGCAGAAAAGGTCATTTTTTCTCGGTCCCTTTAAGAGGTAGGAGTTAAACAAGCTTAGGTCTGCGGTGCCCAGGGGGGACCCCATCCAGCCCGCACTGAGTTTCATTCCTACCACCTTAGGAAAAAAAGTCATTATTTTGAGGCTTAGAAGTCATTTCTGCAATTCCCATAGAAAATCAACGGCGTCTCTATTCAATTGTGTGGAGCGCATATCAGGTGGGTTTTCTCTGCCGGCTTAAGAGATACACGTGAAACTAAAGCCGATCCTGGGTGCCTAGGGTGCCTGTCATCCAATCCGCACTGAATTTCATTTCTAGCACATAGCCAAAAAATCGCCCCATTGACTTACATTGGAGTGCAGAAAAGGTCATTTTTTCTCGGTCCCTTTAAGAGGTAGGAGTTAAACAAGCTTAGGTCTGCGGTGCCCAGGGGGGACCCCATCCAGCCCGCACTGAGTTTCATTCCTACCACCTTAGGAAAAAAAGTCATTATTTTGAGGCTTAGAAGTCATTTCTGCAATTCCCATAGAAAATCAACGGCGTCTCTATTCAATTGTGTGGAGCGCATATCAGGTGGGTTTTCTCTGCCGGCTTAAGAGATACACGTGAAACTAAAGCCGATCCTGGGTGCCTAGGGTGCCTGTCATCCAATCCGCACTGAATTTCATTTCTAGCACATAGCCAAAAAATCGCCCCATTGACTTACATTGGAGTGCAGAAAAGGTCATTTTTTCTCGGTCCCTTTAAGAGGTAGGAGTTAAACAAGCTTAGGTCTGCGGTGCCCAGGGGGGACCCCATCCAGCCCGCACTGAGTTTCATTCCTACCACCTTAGGAAAAAAAGTCATTATTTTGAGGCTTAGAAGTCATTTCTGCAATTCCCATAGAAAATCAACGGCGTCTCTATTCAATTGTGTGGAGCGCATATCAGGTGGGTTTTCTCTGCCGGCTTAAGAGATACACGTGAAACTAAAGCCGATCCTGGGTGCCTAGGGTGCCTGTCATCCAATCCGCACTGAATTTCATTTCTAGCACATAGCCAAAAAATCGCCCCATTGACTTACATTGGAGTGCAGAAAAGGTCATTTTTTCTCGGTCCCTTTAAGAGGTAGGAGTTAAACAAGCTTAGGTCTGCGGTGCCCAGGGGGGACCCCATCCAGCCCGCACTGAGTTTCATTCCTACCACCTTAGGAAAAAAAGTCATTATTTTGAGGCTTAGAAGTCATTTCTGCAATTCCCATAGAAAATCAACGGCGTCTCTATTCAATTGTGTGGAGCGCATATCAGGTGGGTTTTCTCTGCCGGCTTAAGAGATACACGTGAAACTAAAGCCGATCCTGGGTGCCTAGGGTGCCTGTCATCCAATCCGCACTGCATTTCATTTCTAGCACATAGCCAAAAAATCGCCCCATTGACTTACATTGGAGTGCAGAAAAGGTCATTTTTTCTCGGTCCCTTTAAGAGGTAGGAGTTAAACAAGCTTAGGTCTGCGGTGCCCAGGGGGGACCCCATCCAGCCCGCACTGAGTTTCATTCCTACCACCTTAGGAAAAAAAGTCATTATTTTGAGGCTTAGAAGTCATTTCTGCAATTCCCATAGAAAATCAACGGCGTCTCTATTCAATTGTGTGGAGCGCATATCAGGTGGGTTTTCTCTGCCGGCTTAAGAGATACACGTGAAACTAAAGCCGATCCTGGGTGCCTATGGTGCCTGTCATCCAATCCGCACTGAATTTCATTTCTAGCACATAGCCAAAAAATCGCCCCATTGACTTACATTGGAGTGCAGAAAAGGTCATTTTTTCTCGGTCCCTTTAAGAGGTAGGAGTTAAACAAGCTTAGGTCTGCGGTGCCCAGGGGGGACCCCATCCAGCCCGCACTGAGTTTCATTCCTACCACCTTAGGAAAAAAAGTCATTATTTTGAGGCTTAGAAGTCATTTCTGCAATTCCCATAGAAAATCAACGGCGTCTCTATTCAATTGTGTGGAGCGCATATCAGGTGGGTTTTCTCTGCCGGCTTAAGAGATACACGTGAAACTAAAGCCGATCCTGGGTGCCTAGGGTGCCTGTCATCCAATCCGCACTGAATTTCATTTCTAGCACATAGCCAAAAAATCGCCCCATTGACTTACATTGGAGTGCAGAAAAGGTCATTTTTTCTCGGTCCCTTTAAGAGGTAGGAGTTAAACAAGCTTAGGTCTGCGGTGCCCAGGGGGGACCCCATCCAGCCCGCACTGAGTTTCATTCCTACCACCTTAGGAAAAAAAGTCATTATTTTGAGGCTTAGAAGTCATTTCTGCAATTCCCATAGAAAATCAACGGCGTCTCTATTCAATTGTGTGGAGCGCATATCAGGTGGGTTTTCTCTGCCGGCTTAAGAGATACACGTGAAACTAAAGCCGATCCTGGGTGCCTAGGGTGCCTGTCATCCAATCCGCACTGAATTTCATTTCTAGCACATAGCCAAAAAATCGCCCCATTGACTTACATTGGAGTGCAGAAAAGGTCATTTTTTCTCGGTCCCTTTAAGAGGTAGGAGTTAAACAAGCTTAGGTCTGCGGTGCCCAGGGGGGACCCCATCCAGCCCGCACTGAGTTTCATTCCTACCACCTTAGGAAAAAAAGTCATTATTTTGAGGCTTAGAAGTCATTTCTGCAATTCCCATAGAAAATCAACGGCGTCTCTATTCAATTGTGTGGAGCGCATATCAGGTGGGTTTTCTCTGCCGGCTTAAGAGATACACGTGAAACTAAAGCCGATCCTGGGTGCCTAGGGTGCCTGTCATCCAATCCGCACTGAATTTCATTTCTAGCACATAGCCAAAAAATCGCCCCATTGACTTACATTGGAGTGCAGAAAAGGTCATTTTTTCTCGGTCCCTTTAAGAGGTAGGAGTTAAACAAGCTTAGGTCTGCGGTGCCCAGGGGGGACCCCATCCAGCCCGCACTGAGTTTCATTCCTACCACCTTAGGAAAAAAAGTCATTATTTTGAGGCTTAGAAGTCATTTCTGCAATTCCCATAGAAAATCAACGGCGTCTCTATTCAATTGTGTGGAGCGCATATCAGGTGGGTTTTCTCTGCCGGCTTAAGAGATACACGTGAAACTAAAGCCGATCCTGGGTGCCTAGGGTGCCTGTCATCCAATCCGCACTGAATTTCATTTCTAGCACATAGCCAAAAAATCGCCCCATTGACTTACATTGGAGTGCAGAAAAGGTCATTTTTTCTCGGTCCCTTTAAGAGGTAGGAGTTAAACAAGCTTAGGTCTGCGGTGCCCAGGGGGGACCCCATCCAGCCCGCACTGAGTTTCATTCCTACCACCTTAGGAAAAAAAGTCATTATTTTGAGGCTTAGAAGTCATTTCTGCAATTCCCATAGAAAATCAACGGCGTCTCTATTCAATTGTGTGGAGCGCATATCAGGTGGGTTTTCTCTGCCGGCTTAAGAGATACACGTGAAACTAAAGCCGATCCTGGGTGCCTAGGGTGCCTGTCATCCAATCCGCACTGAATTTCATTTCTAGCACATAGCCAAAAAATCGCCCCATTGACTTACATTGGAGTGCAGAAAAGGTCATTTTTTCTCGGTCCCTTTAAGAGGTAGGAGTTAAACAAGCTTAGGTCTGCGGTGCCCAGGGGGGACCCCATCCAGCCCGCACTGAGTTTCATTCCTACCACCTTAGGAAAAAAAGTCATTATTTTGAGGCTTAGAAGTCATTTCTGCAATTCCCATAGAAAATCAACGGCGTCTCTATTCAATTGTGTGGAGCGCATATCAGGTGGGTTTTCTCTGCCGGCTTAAGAGATACACGTGAAACTAAAGCCGATCCTGGGTGCCTAGGGTGCCTGTCATCCAATCCGCACTGAATTTCATTTCTAGCACATAGCCAAAAAATCGCCCCATTGACTTACATTGGAGTGCAGAAAAGGTCATTTTTTCTCGGTCCCTTTAAGAGGTAGGAGTTAAACAAGCTTAGGTCTGCGGTGCCCAGGGGGGACCCCATCCAGCCCGCACTGAGTTTCATTCCTACCACCTTAGGAAAAAAAGTCATTATTTTGAGGCTTAGAAGTCATTTCTGCAATTCCCATAGAAAATCAACGGCGTCTCTATTCAATTGTGTGGAGCGCATATCAGGTGGGTTTTCTCTGCCGGCTTAAGAGATACACGTGAAACTAAAGCCGATCCTGGGTGCCTAGGGTGCCTGTCATCCAATCCGCACTGAATTTCATTTCTAGCACATAGCCAAAAAATCGCCCCATTGACTTACATTGGAGTGCAGAAAAGGTCATTTTTTCTCGGTCCCTTTAAGAGGTAGGAGTTAAACAAGCTTAGGTCTGCGGTGCCCAGGGGGGACCCCATCCAGCCCGCACTGAGTTTCATTCCTACCACCTTAGGAAAAAAAGTCATTATTTTGAGGCTTAGAAGTCATTTCTGCAATTCCCATAGAAAATCAACGGCGTCTCTATTCAATTGTGTGGAGCGCATATCAGGTGGGTTTTCTCTGCCGGCTTAAGAGATACACGTGAAACTAAAGCCGATCCTGGGTGCCTAGGGTGCCTGTCATCCAATCCGCACTGAATTTCATTTCTAGCACATAGCCAAAAAATCGCCCCATTGACTTACATTGGAGTGCAGAAAAGGTCATTTTTTCTCGGTCCCTTTAAGAGGTAGGAGTTAAACAAGCTTAGGTCTGCGGTGCCCAGGGGGGACCCCATCCAGCCCGCACTGAGTTTCATTCCTACCACCTTAGGAAAAAAAGTCATTATTTTGAGGCTTAGAAGTCATTTCTGCAATTCCCATAGAAAATCAACGGCGTCTCTATTCAATTGTGTGGAGCGCATATCAGGTGGGTTTTCTCTGCCGGCTTAAGAGATACACGTGAAACTAAAGCCGATCCTGGGTGCCTAGGGTGCCTGTCATCCAATCCGCACTGAATTTCATTTCTAGCACATAGCCAAAAAATCGCCCCATTGACTTACATTGGAGTGCAGAAAAGGTCATTTTTTCTCGGTCCCTTTAAGAGGTAGGAGTTAAACAAGCTTAGGTCTGCGGTGCCCAGGGGGGACCCCATCCAGCCCGCACTGAGTTTCATTCCTACCACCTTAGGAAAAAAAGTCATTATTTTGAGGCTTAGAAGTCATTTCTGCAATTCCCATAGAAAATCAACGGCGTCTCTATTCAATTGTGTGGAGCGCATATCAGGTGGGTTTTCTCTGCCGGCTTAAGAGATACACGTGAAACTAAAGCCGATCCTGGGTGCCTAGGGTGCCTGTCATCCAATCCGCACTGAATTTCATTTCTAGCACATAGCCAAAAAATCGCCCCATTGACTTACATTGGAGTGCAGAAAAGGTCATTTTTTCTCGGTCCCTTTAAGAGGTAGGAGTTAAACAAGCTTAGGTCTGCGGTGCCCAGGGGGGACCCCATCCAGCCCGCACTGAGTTTCATTCCTACCACCTTAGGAAAAAAAGTCATTATTTTGAGGCTTAGAAGTCATTTCTGCAATTCCCATAGAAAATCAACGGCGTCTCTATTCAATTGTGTGGAGCGCATATCAGGTGGGTTTTCTCTGCCGGCTTAAGAGATACACGTGAAACTAAAGCCGATCCTGGGTGCCTAGGGTGCCTGTCATCCAATCCGCACTGAATTTCATTTCTAGCACATAGCCAAAAAATCGCCCCATTGACTTACATTGGAGTGCAGAAAAGGTCATTTTTTCTCGGTCCCTTTAAGAGGTAGGAGTTAAACAAGCTTAGGTCTGCGGTGCCCAGGGGGGACCCCATCCAGCCCGCACTGAGTTTCATTCCTACCACCTTAGGAAAAAAAGTCATTATTTTGAGGCTTAGAAGTCATTTCTGCAATTCCCATAGAAAATCAACGGCGTCTCTATTCAATTGTGTGGAGCGCATATCAGGTGGGTTTTCTCTGCCGGCTTAAGAGATACACGTGAAACTAAAGCCGATCCTGGGTGCCTAGGGTGCCTGTCATCCAATCCGCACTGAATTTCATTTCTAGCACATAGCCAAAAAATCGCCCCATTGACTTACATTGGAGTGCAGAAAAGGTCATTTTTTCTCGGTCCCTTTAAGAGGTAGGAGTTAAACAAGCTTAGGTCTGCGGTGCCCAGGGGGGACCCCATCCAGCCCGCACTGAGTTTCATTCCTACCACCTTAGGAAAAAAAGTCATTATTTTGAGGCTTAGAAGTCATTTCTGCAATTCCCATAGAAAATCAACGGCGTCTCTATTCAATTGTGTGGAGCGCATATCAGGTGGGTTTTCTCTGCCGGCTTAAGAGATACACGTGAAACTAAAGCCGATCCTGGGTGCCTAGGGTGCCTGTCATCCAATCCGCACTGAATTTCATTTCTAGCACATAGCCAAAAAATCGCCCCATTGACTTACATTGGAGTGCAGAAAAGGTCATTTTTTCTCGGTCCCTTTAAGAGGTAGGAGTTAAACAAGCTTAGGTCTGCGGTGCCCAGGGGGGACCCCATCCAGCCCGCACTGAGTTTCATTCCTACCACCTTAGGAAAAAAAGTCATTATTTTGAGGCTTAGAAGTCATTTCTGCAATTCCCATAGAAAATCAACGGCGTCTCTATTCAATTGTGTGGAGCGCATATCAGGTGGGTTTTCTCTGCCGGCTTAAGAGATACACGTGAAACTAAAGCCGATCCTGGGTGCCTAGGGTGCCTGTCATCCAATCCGCACTGAATTTCATTTCTAGCACATAGCCAAAAAATCGCCCCATTGACTTACATTGGAGTGCAGAAAAGGTCATTTTTTCTCGGTCCCTTTAAGAGGTAGGAGTTAAACAAGCTTAGGTCTGCGGTGCCCAGGGGGGACCCCATCCAGCCCGCACTGAGTTTCATTCCTACCACCTTAGGAAAAAAAGTCATTATTTTGAGGCTTAGAAGTCATTTCTGCAATTCCCATAGAAAATCAACGGCGTCTCTATTCAATTGTGTGGAGCGCATATCAGGTGGGTTTTCTCTGCCGGCTTAAGAGATACACGTGAAACTAAAGCCGATCCTGGGTGCCTAGGGTGCCTGTCATCCAATCCGCACTGAATTTCATTTCTAGCACATAGCCAAAAAATCGCCCCATTGACTTACATTGGAGTGCAGAAAAGGTCATTTTTTCTCGGTCCCTTTAAGAGGTAGGAGTTAAACAAGCTTAGGTCTGCGGTGCCCAGGGGGGACCCCATCCAGCCCGCACTGAGTTTCATTCCTACCACCTTAGGAAAAAAAGTCATTATTTTGAGGCTTAGAAGTCATTTCTGCAATTCCCATAGAAAATCAACGGCGTCTCTATTCAATTGTGTGGAGCGCATATCAGGTGGGTTTTCTCTGCCGGCTTAAGAGATACACGTGAAACTAAAGCCGATCCTGGGTGCCTAGGGTGCCTGTCATCCAATCCGCACTGAATTTCATTTCTAGCACATAGCCAAAAAATCGCCCCATTGACTTACATTGGAGTGCAGAAAAGGTCATTTTTTCTCGGTCCCTTTAAGAGGTAGGAGTTAAACAAGCTTAGGTCTGCGGTGCCCAGGGGGGACCCCATCCAGCCCGCACTGAGTTTCATTCCTACCACCTTAGGAAAAAAAGTCATTATTTTGAGGCTTAGAAGTCATTTCTGCAATTCCCATAGAAAATCAACGGCGTCTCTATTCAATTGTGTGGAGCGCATATCAGGTGGGTTTTCTCTGCCGGCTTAAGAGATACACGTGAAACTAAAGCCGATCCTGGGTGCCTAGGGTGCCTGTCATCCAATCCGCACTGAATTTCATTTCTAGCACATAGCCAAAAAATCGCCCCATTGACTTACATTGGAGTGCAGAAAAGGTCATTTTTTCTCGGTCCCTTTAAGAGGTAGGAGTTAAACAAGCTTAGGTCTGCGGTGCCCAGGGGGGACCCCATCCAGCCCGCACTGAGTTTCATTCCTACCACCTTAGGAAAAAAAGTCATTATTTTGAGGCTTAGAAGTCATTTCTGCAATTCCCATAGAAAATCAACGGCGTCTCTATTCAATTGTGTGGAGCGCATATCAGGTGGGTTTTCTCTGCCGGCTTAAGAGATACACGTGAAACTAAAGCCGATCCTGGGTGCCTAGGGTGCCTGTCATCCAATCCGCACTGAATTTCATTTCTAGCACATAGCCAAAAAATCGCCCCATTGACTTACATTGGAGTGCAGAAAAGGTCATTTTTTCTCGGTCCCTTTAAGAGGTAGGAGTTAAACAAGCTTAGGTCTGCGGTGCCCAGGGGGGACCCCATCCAGCCCGCACTGAGTTTCATTCCTACCACCTTAGGAAAAAAAGTCATTATTTTGAGGCTTAGAAGTCATTTCTGCAATTCCCATAGAAAATCAACGGCGTCTCTATTCAATTGTGTGGAGCGCATATCAGGTGGGTTTTCTCTGCCGGCTTAAGAGATACACGTGAAACTAAAGCCGATCCTGGGTGCCTAGGGTGCCTGTCATCCAATCCGCACTGAATTTCATTTCTAGCACATAGCCAAAAAATCGCCCCATTGACTTACATTGGAGTGCAGAAAAGGTCATTTTTTCTCGGTCCCTTTAAGAGGTAGGAGTTAAACAAGCTTAGGTCTGCGGTGCCCAGGGGGGACCCCATCCAGCCCGCACTGAGTTTCATTCCTACCACCTTAGGAAAAAAAGTCATTATTTTGAGGCTTAGAAGTCATTTCTGCAATTCCCATAGAAAATCAACGGCGTCTCTATTCAATTGTGTGGAGCGCATATCAGGTGGGTTTTCTCTGCCGGCTTAAGAGATACACGTGAAACTAAAGCCGATCCTGGGTGCCTAGGGTGCCTGTCATCCAATCCGCACTGAATTTCATTTCTAGCACATAGCCAAAAAATCGCCCCATTGACTTACATTGGAGTGCAGAAAAGGTCATTTTTTCTCGGTCCCTTTAAGAGGTAGGAGTTAAACAAGCTTAGGTCTGCGGTGCCCAGGGGGGACCCCATCCAGCCCGCACTGAGTTTCATTCCTACCACCTTAGGAAAAAAAGTCATTATTTTGAGGCTTAGAAGTCATTTCTGCAATTCCCATAGAAAATCAACGGCGTCTCTATTCAATTGTGTGGAGCGCATATCAGGTGGGTTTTCTCTGCCGGCTTAAGAGATACACGTGAAACTAAAGCCGATCCTGGGTGCCTAGGGTGCCTGTCATCCAATCCGCACTGAATTTCATTTCTAGCACATAGCCAAAAAATCGCCCCATTGACTTACATTGGAGTGCAGAAAAGGTCATTTTTTCTCGGTCCCTTTAAGAGGTAGGAGTTAAACAAGCTTAGGTCTGCGGTGCCCAGGGGGGACCCCATCCAGCCCGCACTGAGTTTCATTCCTACCACCTTAGGAAAAAAAGTCATTATTTTGAGGCTTAGAAGTCATTTCTGCAATTCCCATAGAAAATCAACGGCGTCTCTATTCAATTGTGTGGAGCGCATATCAGGTGGGTTTTCTCTGCCGGCTTAAGAGATACACGTGAAACTAAAGCCGATCCTGGGTGCCTAGGGTGCCTGTCATCCAATCCGCACTGAATTTCATTTCTAGCACATAGCCAAAAAATCGCCCCATTGACTTACATTGGAGTGCAGAAAAGGTCATTTTTTCTCGGTCCCTTTAAGAGGTAGGAGTTAAACAAGCTTAGGTCTGCGGTGCCCAGGGGGGACCCCATCCAGCCCGCACTGAGTTTCATTCCTACCACCTTAGGAAAAAAAGTCATTATTTTGAGGCTTAGAAGTCATTTCTGCAATTCCCATAGAAAATCAACGGCGTCTCTATTCAATTGTGTGGAGCGCATATCAGGTGGGTTTTCTCTGCCGGCTTAAGAGATACACGTGAAACTAAAGCCGATCCTGGGTGCCTAGGGTGCCTGTCATCCAATCCGCACTGAATTTCATTTCTAGCACATAGCCAAAAAATCGCCCCATTGACTTACATTGGAGTGCAGAAAAGGTCATTTTTTCTCGGTCCCTTTAAGAGGTAGGAGTTAAACAAGCTTAGGTCTGCGGTGCCCAGGGGGGACCCCATCCAGCCCGCACTGAGTTTCATTCCTACCACCTTAGGAAAAAAAGTCATTATTTTGAGGCTTAGAAGTCATTTCTGCAATTCCCATAGAAAATCAACGGCGTCTCTATTCAATTGTGTGGAGCGCATATCAGGTGGGTTTTCTCTGCCGGCTTAAGAGATACACGTGAAACTAAAGCCGATCCTGGGTGCCTAGGGTGCCTGTCATCCAATCCGCACTGAATTTCATTTCTAGCACATAGCCAAAAAATCGCCCCATTGACTTACATTGGAGTGCAGAAAAGGTCATTTTTTCTCGGTCCCTTTAAGAGGTAGGAGTTAAACAAGCTTAGGTCTGCGGTGCCCAGGGGGACCCCATCCAGCCCGCACTGAGTTTCATTCCTACCACCTTAGGAAAAAAAGTCATTATTTTGAGGCTTAGAAGTCATTTCTGCAATTCCCATAGAAAATCAACGGCGTCTCTATTCAATTGTGTGGAGCGCATATCAGGTGGGTTTTCTCTGCCGGCTTAAGAGATACACGTGAAACTAAGCCGATCCTGGGTGCCTAGGGTGCCTGTCATCCAATCCGCACTGAATTTCATTTCTAGCACATAGCCAAAAAATCGCCCCATTGACTTACATTGGAGTGCAGAAAAGGTCATTTTTTCTCGGTCCCTTTAAGAGGTAGGAGTTAAACAAGCTTAGGTCTGCGGTGCCCAGGGGGGACCCCATCCAGCCCGCACTGAGTTTCATTCCTACCACCTTAGGAAAAAAGTCATTATTTTGAGGCTTAGAAGTCATTTCTGCAATTCCCATAGAAAATCAATGGCGTCTCTATTCAATTGTGTGGAGCGCATATCAGGGGCGATTTTTCTGGCTTAAGAGATACAAATGAAACTAAAGCGGATTGGATGACAGGCACCCTAGGCACCCAGGATCGGCTTTAGTTTCACGTGTATCTCTTAAGCCGGCAGAGAAAACCCACCTGATATGCGCTCCATTGACTTACATTGGAGTGCAGAAAAGGTCATTTTTTCTCGGTCCCTTTAAGAGGTAGGAGCCTCAAAATAATGACTTTTTTTCCTAAGGTGGTAGGAATGAAACTCAGTGCGGGCTGGATGGGGTCCCCCCTACCGCAGACCTAAGCTTGTTTAACTCCTACCTCTTAAAGGGACCGAGAAAAAATGACCTTTTCTGCACTCCAATGTAAGTCAATGGGGCGATTTTTTGGCTATGTGCTAGAAATGAAATTCAGTGCGGATTGGATGACAGGCACCCTAGGCACCCAGGATCGGCTTTAGTTTCACGTGTATCTCTTAAGCCGGCAGAGAAAACCACCTGATATGCGCTCCACACAATTGAATAGAGACGCCGTTGATTTTCTATGGGAATTGCAGAAATGACTTCTAAGCCTCAAAATAATGACTTTTTAAGGTGGTAGGAATGAAACTCAGTGCGGGCTGGATGGGGTCCCCCCTGGGCACCGCAGACTAAAGGGACCGAGAAAAAATGACCTTTTCTGCACTCCAATGTAAGTCAATGGGGCGATTTTTTGGCTATGTGCTAGAAATGAAATTCAGTGCGGATTGGATGACAGGCACCCTAGGCACCCAGGATCGGCTTTAGTTTCATGTGTATCTCTTAAGCCGGCAGAGAAAACCCACCTGATATGCGCTCCACACAATTGAATAGAGACGCCGTTGATTTTCTATGGGAATTGCAGAAATGACTTCTAAGCCTCAAAATAATGACTTTTTTTCCTAAGGTGGTAGGAATGAAACTCAGTGCGGGCTGGATGGGGTCCCCCCTGGGCACCGCAGACCTAAGCTTGTTTAACTCCTACCTCTTAAAGGGACCGAGAAAAAATGACCTTTTCTGCACTCCAATGTAAGTCAATGGGGCGATTTTTTGGCTATGTGCTAGAAATGAAATTCAGTGCGGATTGGACAGGCACCCTAGGCACCCAGGATCGGCTTTAGTTTCACGTGTATCTCTTAAGCCGGCAGAGAAAATCCACCTGATATGCGCTCCACACAATTGAATAGAGACGCCGTTGATTTTCTATGGGAATTGCAGAAATGACTTCTAAGCCTCAAAATAATGACTTTTTTTCCTAAGGTGGTAGGAATGAAACTCAGTGCGGGCTGGATGGGGTCCCCCCTGGGCACCGCAGACCTAAGCTTGTTTAACTCCTACCTCTTAAAGGGACCGAGAAAAAATGACCTTTTCTGCACTCCAATGTAAGTCAATGGGGCGATTTTTTGGCTATGTGCTAGAAATGAAATTCAGTGCGGATTGGATGACAGGCACCCTAGGCACCCAGGATCGGCTTTAGTTTCACGTGTATCTCTTAAGCCGGCAGAGAAAACCCACCTGATATGCGCTCCACACAATTGAATAGAGACGCCGTTGATTTTCTATGGGAATTGCAGAAATGACTTCTAAGCCTCAAAATAATGACTTTTTTTCCTAAGGTGGTAGGAATGAAACTCAGTGCGGGCTGGATGGGGTCCCCCCTGGGCACCGCAGACCTAAGCTTGTTTAACTCCTACCTCTTAAAGGGACCGAGAAAAAATGACCTTTTCTGCACTCCAATGTAAGTCAATGGGGCGATTTTTTGGCTATGTGCTAGAAATGAAATTCAGTGCGGATTGGATGACAGGCACCCTAGGCACCCAGGATCGGCTTTAGTTTCACGTGTATCTCTTAAGCCGGCAGAGAAAACCCACCTGATATGCGCTCCACACAATTGAATAGAGACGCCGTTGATTTTCTATGGGAATTGCAGAAATGACTTCTAAGCCTCAAAATAATGACTTTTTTTCCTAAGGTGGTAGGAATGAAACTCAGTGCGGGCTGGATGGGGTCCCCCCTGGGCACCGCAGACCTAAGCTTGTTTAACTCCTACCTCTTAAAGGGACCGAGAAAAAATGACCTTTTCTGCACTCCAATGTAAGTCAATGGGGCGATTTTTTGGCTATGTGCTAGAAATGAAATTCAGTGCGGATTGGATGACAGGCACCCTAGGCACCCAGGATCGGCTTTAGTTTCACGTGTATCTCTTAAGCCGGCAGAGAAAACCCACCTGATATGCGCTCCACACAATTGAATAGAGACGCCGTTGATTTTCTATGGGAATTGCAGAAATGACTTCTAAGCCTCAAAATAATGACTTTTTTTCCTAAGGTGGTAGGAATGAAACTCAGTGCGGGCTGGATGGGGTCCCCCCTGGGCACCGCAGACCTAAGCTTGTTTAACTCCTACCTCTTAAAGGGACCGAGAAAAAATGACCTTTTCTGCACTCCAATGTAAGTCAATGGGGCGATTTTTTGGCTATGTGCTAGAAATGAAATTCAGTGCGGATTGGATGACAGGCACCCTAGGCACCCAGGATCGGCTTTAGTTTCACGTGTATCTCTTAAGCCGGCAGAGAAAACCCACCTGATATGCGCTCCACACAATTGAATAGAGACGCCGTTGATTTTCTATGGGAATTGCAGAAATGACTTCTAAGCCTCAAAATAATGACTTTTTTTCCTAAGGTGGTAGGAATGAAACTCAGTGCGGGCTGGATGGGGTCCCCCCTGGGCACCGCAGACCTAAGCTTGTTTAACTCCTACCTCTTAAAGGGACCGAGAAAAAATGACCTTTTCTGCACTCCAATGTAAGTCAATGGGGCGATTTTTTGGCTATGTGCTAGAAATGAAATTCAGTGCGGATTGGATGACAGGCACCCTAGGCACCCAGGATCGGCTTTAGTTTCACGTGTATCTCTTAAGCCGGCAGAGAAAACCCACCTGATATGCGCTCCACACAATTGAATAGAGACGCCGTTGATTTTCTATGGGAATTGCAGAAATGACTTCTAAGCCTCAAAATAATGACTTTTTTTCCTAAGGTGGTAGGAATGAAACTCAGTGCGGGCTGGATGGGGTCCCCCCTGGGCACCGCAGACCTAAGCTTGTTTAACTCCTACCTCTTAAAGGGACCGAGAAAAAATGACCTTTTCTGCACTCCAATGTAAGTCAATGGGGCGATTTTTTGGCTATGTGCTAGAAATGAAATTCAGTGCGGATTGGATGACAGGCACCCTAGGCACCCAGGATCGGCTTTAGTTTCACGTGTATCTCTTAAGCCGGCAGAGAAAACCCACCTGATATGCGCTCCACACAATTGAATAGAGACGCCGTTGATTTTCTATGGGAATTGCAGAAATGACTTCTAAGCCTCAAAATAATGACTTTTTTTCCTAAGGTGGTAGGAATGAAACTCAGTGCGGGCTGGATGGGGTCCCCCCTGGGCACCGCAGACCTAAGCTTGTTTAACTCCTACCTCTTAAAGGGACCGAGAAAAAATGACCTTTTCTGCACTCCAATGTAAGTCAATGGGGCGATTTTTTGGCTATGTGCTAGAAATGAAATTCAGTGCGGATTGGATGACAGGCACCCTAGGCACCCAGGATCGGCTTTAGTTTCACGTGTATCTCTTAAGCCGGCAGAGAAAACCCACCTGATATGCGCTCCACACAATTGAATAGAGACGCCGTTGATTTTCTATGGGAATTGCAGAAATGACTTCTAAGCCTCAAAATAATGACTTTTTTTCCTAAGGTGGTAGGAATGAAACTCAGTGCGGGCTGGATGGGGTCCCCCCTGGGCACCGCAGACCTAAGCTTGTTTAACTCCTACCTCTTAAAGGGACCGAGAAAAAATGACCTTTTCTGCACTCCAATGTAAGTCAATGGGGCGATTTTTTGGCTATGTGCTAGAAATGAAATTCAGTGCGGATTGGATGACAGGCACCCTAGGCACCCAGGATCGGCTTTAGTTTCACGTGTATCTCTTAAGCCGGCAGAGAAAACCCACCTGATATGCGCTCCACACAATTGAATAGAGACGCCGTTGATTTTCTATGGGAATTGCAGAAATGACTTCTAAGCCTCAAAATAATGACTTTTTTTCCTAAGGTGGTAGGAATGAAACTCAGTGCGGGCTGGATGGGGTCCCCCCTGGGCACCGCAGACCTAAGCTTGTTTAACTCCTACCTCTTAAAGGGACCGAGAAAAAATGACCTTTTCTGCACTCCAATGTAAGTCAATGGGGCGATTTTTTGGCTATGTGCTAGAAATGAAATTCAGTGCGGATTGGATGACAGGCACCCTAGGCACCCAGGATCGGCTTTAGTTTCACGTGTATCTCTTAAGCCGGCAGAGAAAACCCACCTGATATGCGCTCCACACAATTGAATAGAGACGCCGTTGATTTTCTATGGGAATTGCAGAAATGACTTCTAAGCCTCAAAATAATGACTTTTTTTCCTAAGGTGGTAGGAATGAAACTCAGTGCGGGCTGGATGGGGTCCCCCCTGGGCACCGCAGACCTAAGCTTGTTTAACTCCTACCTCTTAAAGGGACCGAGAAAAAATGACCTTTTCTGCACTCCAATGTAAGTCAATGGGGCGATTTTTTGGCTATGTGCTAGAAATGAAATTCAGTGCGGATTGGATGACAGGCACCCTAGGCACCCAGGATCGGCTTTAGTTTCACGTGTATCTCTTAAGCCGGCAGAGAAAACCCACCTTATATGCGCTCCACACAATTGAATAGAGACGCCGTTGATTTTCTATGGGAATTGCAGAAATGACTTCTAAGCCTCAAAATAATGACTTTTTTTCCTAAGGTGGTAGGAATGAAACTCAGTGCGGGCTGGATGGGGTCCCCCCTGGGCACCGCAGACCTAAGCTTGTTTAACTCCTACCTCTTAAAGGGACCGAGAAAAAATGACCTTTTCTGCACTCCAGTGTAAGTCAATGGGGCGATTTTTTGGCTATGTGCTAGAAATGAAATTCAGTGCGGATTGGATGACAGGCACCCTAGGCACCCAGGATCGGCTTTAGTTTCACGTGTATCTCTTAAGCCGGCAGAGAAAACCCACCTGATATGCGCTCCACACAATTGAATAGAGACGCCGTTGATTTTCTATGGGAATTGCAGAAATGACTTCTAAGCCTCAAAATAATGACTTTTTTTCCTAAGGTGGTAGGAATGAAACTCAGTGCGGGCTGGATGGGGTCCCCCCTGGGCACCGCAGACCTAAGCTTGTTTAACTCCTACCTCTTAAAGGGACCGAGAAAAAATGACCTTTTCTGCACTCCAATGTAAGTCAATGGGGCGATTTTTTGGCTATGTGCTAGAAATGAAATTCAGTGCGGATTGGATGACAGGCACCCTAGGCACCCAGGATCGGCTTTAGTTTCACGTGTATCTCTTAAGCCGGCAGAGAAAACCCACCTGATATGCGCTCCACACAATTGAATAGAGACGCCGTTGATTTTCTATGGGAATTGCAGAAATGACTTCTAAGCCTCAAAATAATGACTTTTTTTCCTAAGGTGGTAGGAATGAAACTCAGTGCGGGCTGGATGGGGTCCCCCCTGGGCACCGCAGACCTAAGCTTGTTTAACTCCTACCTCTTAAAGGGACCGAGAAAAAATGACCTTTTCTGCACTCCAATGTAAGTCAATGGGGCGATTTTTTGGCTATGTGCTAGAAATGAAATTCAGTGCGGATTGGATGACAGGCACCCTAGGCACCCAGGATCGGCTTTAGTTTCACGTGTATCTCTTAAGCCGGCAGAGAAAACCCACCTGATATGCGCTCCACACAATTGAATAGAGACGCCGTTGATTTTCTATGGGAATTGCAGAAATGACTTCTAAGCCTCAAAATAATGACTTTTTTTCCTAAGGTGGTAGGAATGAAACTCAGTGCGGGCTGGATGGGGTCCCCCCTGGGCACCGCAGACCTAAGCTTGTTTAACTCCTACCTCTTAAAGGGACCGAGAAAAAATGACCTTTTCTGCACTCCAATGTAAGTCAATGGGGCGATTTTTTGGCTATGTGCTAGAAATGAAATTCAGTGCGGATTGGATGACAGGCACCCTAGGCACCCAGGATCGGCTTTAGTTTCACGTGTATCTCTTAAGCCGGCAGAGAAAACCCACCTGATATGCGCTCCACACAATTGAATAGAGACGCCGTTGATTTTATATGGGAATTGCAGAAATGACTTCTAAGCCTCAAAATAATGACTTTTTTTCCTAAGGTGGTAGGAATGAAACTCAGTGCGGGCTGGATGGGGTCCCCCCTGGGCACCGCAGACCTAAGCTTGTTTAACTCCTACCTCTTAAAGGGACCGAGAAAAAATGACCTTTTCTGCACTCCAATGTAAGTCAATGGGGCGATTTTTTGGCTATGTGCTAGAAATGAAATGCAGTGCGGATTGGATGACAGGCACCCTAGGCACCCAGGATCGGCTTTAGTTTCACGTGTATCTCTTAAGCCGGCAGAGAAAACCCACCTGATATGCGCTCCACACAATTGAATAGAGACGCCGTTGATTTTCTATGGGAATTGCAGAAATGACTTCTAAGCCTCAAAATAATGACTTTTTTTCCTAAGGTGGTAGGAATGAAACTCAGTGCGGGCTGGATGGGGTCCCCCCTGGGCACCGCAGACCTAAGCTTGTTTAACTCCTACCTCTTAAAGGGACCGAGAAAAAATGACCTTTTCTGCACTCCAATGTAAGTCAATGGGGCGATTTTTTGGCTATGTGCTAGAAATGAAATTCAGTGCGGATTGGATGACAGGCACCCTAGGCACCCAGGATCGGCTTTAGTTTCACGTGTATCTCTTAAGCCGGCAGAGAAAACCCACCTGATATGCGCTCCACACAATTGAATAGAGACGCCGTTGATTTTCTATGGGAATTGCAGAAATGACTTCTAAGCCTCAAAATAATGACTTTTTTTCCTAAGGTGGTAGGAATGAAACTCAGTGCGGGCTGGATGGGGTCCCCCCTGGGCACCGCAGACCTAAGCTTGTTTAACTCCTACCTCTTAAAGGGACCGAGAAAAAATGACCTTTTCTGCACTCCAATGTAAGTCAATGGGGCGATTTTTTGGCTATGTGCTAGAAATGAAATTCAGTGCGGATTGGATGACAGGCACCCTAGGCACCCAGGATCGGCTTTAGTTTCACGTGTATCTCTTAAGCCGGCAGAGAAAACCCACCTGATATGCGCTCCACACAATTGAATAGAGACGCCGTTGATTTTCTATGGGAATTGCAGAAATGACTTCTAAGCCTCAAAATAATGACTTTTTTTCCTAAGGTGGTAGGAATGAAACTCAGTGCGGGCTGGATGGGGTCCCCCCTGGGCACCGCAGACCTAAGCTTGTTTAACTCCTACCTCTTAAAGGGACCGAGAAAAAATGACCTTTTCTGCACTCCAATGTAAGTCAATGGGGCGATTTTTTGGCTATGTGCTAGAAATGAAATTCAGTGCGGATTGGATGACAGGCACCCTAGGCACCCAGGATCGGCTTTAGTTTCACGTGTATCTCTTAAGCCGGCAGAGAAAACCCACCTGATATGCGCTCCACACAATTGAATAGAGACGCCGTTGATTTTCTATGGGAATTGCAGAAATGACTTCTAAGCCTCAAAATAATGACTTTTTTTCCTAAGGTGGTAGGAATGAAACTCAGTGCGGGCTGGATGGGGTCCCCCCTGGGCACCGCAGACCTAAGCTTGTTTAACTCCTACCTCTTAAAGGGACCGAGAAAAAATGACCTTTTCTGCACTCCAATGTAAGTCAATGGGGCGATTTTTTGGCTATGTGCTAGAAATGAAATTCAGTGCGGATTGGATGACAGGCACCCTAGGCACCCAGGATCGGCTTTAGTTTCACGTGTATCTCTTAAGCCGGCAGAGAAAACCCACCTGATATGCGCTCCACACAATTGAATAGAGACGCCGTTGATTTTCTATGGGAATTGCAGAAATGACTTCTAAGCCTCAAAATAATGACTTTTTTTCCTAAGGTGGTAGGAATGAAACTCAGTGCGGGCTGGATGGGGTCCCCCCTGGGCACCGCAGACCTAAGCTTGTTTAACTCCTACCTCTTAAAGGGACCGAGAAAAAATGACCTTTTCTGCACTCCAATGTAAGTCAATGGGGCGATTTTTTGGCTATGTGCTAGAAATGAAATTCAGTGCGGATTGGATGACAGGCACCCTAGGCACCCAGGATCGGCTTTAGTTTCACGTGTATCTCTTAAGCCGGCAGAGAAAACCCACCTGATATGCGCTCCACACAATTGAATAGAGACGCCGTTGATTTTCTATGGGAATTGCAGAAATGACTTCTAAGCCTCAAAATAATGACTTTTTTTCCTAAGGTGGTAGGAATGAAACTCAGTGCGGGCTGGATGGGGTCCCCCCTGGGCACCGCAGACCTAAGCTTGTTTAACTCCTACCTCTTAAAGGGACCGAGAAAAAATGACCTTTTCTGCACTCCAATGTAAGTCAATGGGGCGATTTTTTGGCTATGTGCTAGAAATGAAATTCAGTGCGGATTGGATGACAGGCACCCTAGGCACCCAGGATCGGCTTTAGTTTCACGTGTATCTCTTAAGCCGGCAGAGAAAACCCACCTGATATGCGCTCCACACAATTGAATAGAGACGCCGTTGATTTTCTATGGGAATTGCAGAAATGACTTCTAAGCCTCAAAATAATGACTTTTTTTCCTAAGGTGGTAGGAATGAAACTCAGTGCGGGCTGGATGGGGTCCCCCCTGGGCACCGCAGACCTAAGCTTGTTTAACTCCTACCTCTTAAAGGGACCGAGAAAAAATGACCTTTTCTGCACTCCAATGTAAGTCAATGGGGCGATTTTTTGGCTATGTGCTAGAAATGAAATTCAGTGCGGATTGGATGACAGGCACCCTAGGCACCCAGGATCGGCTTTAGTTTCACGTGTATCTCTTAAGCCGGCAGAGAAAACCCACCTGATATGCGCTCCACACAATTGAATAGAGACGCCGTTGATTTTCTATGGGAATTGCAGAAATGACTTCTAAGCCTCAAAATAATGACTTTTTTTCCTAAGGTGGTAGGAATGAAACTCAGTGCGGGCTGGATGGGGTCCCCCCTGGGCACCGCAGACCTAAGCTTGTTTAACTCCTACCTCTTAAAGGGACCGAGAAAAAATGACCTTTTCTGCACTCCAATGTAAGTCAATGGGGCGATTTTTTGGCTATGTGCTAGAAATGAAATTCAGTGCGGATTGGATGACAGGCACCCTAGGCACCCAGGATCGGCTTTAGTTTCACGTGTATCTCTTAAGCCGGCAGAGAAAACCCACCTGATATGCGCTCCACACAATTGAATAGAGACGCCGTTGATTTTCTATGGGAATTGCAGAAATGACTTCTAAGCCTCAAAATAATGACTTTTTTTCCTAAGGTGGTAGGAATGAAACTCAGTGCGGGCTGGATGGGGTCCCCCCTGGGCACCGCAGACCTAAGCTTGTTTAACTCCTACCTCTTAAAGGGACCGAGAAAAAATGACCTTTTCTGCACTCCAATGTAAGTCAATGGGGCGATTTTTTGGCTATGTGCTAGAAATGAAATTCAGTGCGGATTGGATGACAGGCACCCTAGGCACCCAGGATCGGCTTTAGTTTCACGTGTATCTCTTAAGCCGGCAGAGAAAACCCACCTGATATGCGCTCCACACAATTGAATAGAGACGCCGTTGATTTTCTATGGGAATTGCAGAAATGACTTCTAAGCCTCAAAATAATGACTTTTTTTCCTAAGGTGGTAGGAATGAAACTCAGTGCGGGCTGGATGGGGTCCCCCCTGGGCACCGCAGACCTAAGCTTGTTTAACTCCTACCTCTTAAAGGGACCGAGAAAAAATGACCTTTTCTGCACTCCAATGTAAGTCAATGGGGCGATTTTTTGGCTATGTGCTAGAAATGAAATTCAGTGCGGATTGGATGACAGGCACCCTAGGCACCCAGGATCGGCTTTAGTTTCACGTGTATCTCTTAAGCCGGCAGAGAAAACCCACCTGATATGCGCTCCACACAATTGAATAGAGACGCCGTTGATTTTCTATGGGAATTGCAGAAATGACTTCTAAGCCTCAAAATAATGACTTTTTTTCCTAAGGTGGTAGGAATGAAACTCAGTGCGGGCTGGATGGGGTCCCCCCTGGGCACCGCAGACCTAAGCTTGTTTAACTCCTACCTCTTAAAGGGACCGAGAAAAAATGACCTTTTCTGCACTCCAATGTAAGTCAATGGGGCGATTTTTTGGCTATGTGCTAGAAATGAAATTCAGTGCGGATTGGATGACAGGCACCCTAGGCACCCAGGATCGGCTTTAGTTTCACGTGTATCTCTTAAGCCGGCAGAGAAAACCCACCTGATATGCGCTCCACACAATTGAATAGAGACGCCGTTGATTTTCTATGGGAATTGCAGAAATGACTTCTAAGCCTCAAAATAATGACTTTTTTTCCTAAGGTGGTAGGAATGAAACTCAGTGCGGGCTGGATGGGGTCCCCCCTGGGCACCGCAGACCTAAGCTTGTTTAACTCCTACCTCTTAAAGGGACCGAGAAAAAATGACCTTTTCTGCACTCCAATGTAAGTCAATGGGGCGATTTTTTGGCTATGTGCTAGAAATGAAATTCAGTGCGGATTGGATGACAGGCACCCTAGGCACCCAGGATCGGCTTTAGTTTCACGTGTATCTCTTAAGCCGGCAGAGAAAACCCACCTGATATGCGCTCCACACAATTGAATAGAGACGCCGTTGATTTTCTATGGGAATTGCAGAAATGACTTCTAAGCCTCAAAATAATGACTTTTTTTCCTAAGGTGGTAGGAATGAAACTCAGTGCGGGCTGGATGGGGTCCCCCCTGGGCACCGCAGACCTAAGCTTGTTTAACTCCTACCTCTTAAAGGGACCGAGAAAAAATGACCTTTTCTGCACTCCAATGTAAGTCAATGGGGCGATTTTTTGGCTATGTGCTAGAAATGAAATTCAGTGCGGATTGGATGACAGGCACCCTAGGCACCCAGGATCGGCTTTAGTTTCACGTGTATCTCTTAAGCCGGCAGAGAAAACCCACCTGATATGCGCTCCACACAATTGAATAGAGACGCCGTTGATTTTCTATGGGAATTGCAGAAATGACTTCTAAGCCTCAAAATAATGACTTTTTTTCCTAAGGTGGTAGGAATGAAACTCAGTGCGGGCTGGATGGGGTCCCCCCTGGGCACCGCAGACCTAAGCTTGTTTAACTCCTACCTCTTAAAGGGACCGAGAAAAAATGACCTTTTCTGCACTCCAATGTAAGTCAATGGGGCGATTTTTTGGCTATGTGCTAGAAATGAAATTCAGTGCGGATTGGATGACAGGCACCCTAGGCACCCAGGATCGGCTTTAGTTTCACGTGTATCTCTTAAGCCGGCAGAGAAAACCCACCTGATATGCGCTCCACACAATTGAATAGAGACGCCGTTGATTTTCTATGGGAATTGCAGAAATGACTTCTAAGCCTCAAAATAATGACTTTTTTTCCTAAGGTGGTAGGAATGAAACTCAGTGCGGGCTGGATGGGGTCCCCCCTGGGCACCGCAGACCTAAGCTTGTTTAACTCCTACCTCTTAAAGGGACCGAGAAAAAATGACCTTTTCTGCACTCCAATGTAAGTCAATGGGGCGATTTTTTGGCTATGTGCTAGAAATGAAATTCAGTGCGGATTGGATGACAGGCACCCTAGGCACCCAGGATCGGCTTTAGTTTCACGTGTATCTCTTAAGCCGGCAGAGAAAACCCACCTGATATGCGCTCCACACAATTGAATAGAGACGCCGTTGATTTTCTATGGGAATTGCAGAAATGACTTCTAAGCCTCAAAATAATGACTTTTTTTCCTAAGGTGGTAGGAATGAAACTCAGTGCGGGCTGGATGGGGTCCCCCCTGGGCACCGCAGACCTAAGCTTGTTTAACTCCTACCTCTTAAAGGGACCGAGAAAAAATGACCTTTTCTGCACTCCAATGTAAGTCAATGGGGCGATTTTTTGGCTATGTGCTAGAAATGAAATTCAGTGCGGATTGGATGACAGGCACCCTAGGCACCCAGGATCGGCTTTAGTTTCACGTGTATCTCTTAAGCCGGCAGAGAAAACCCACCTGATATGCGCTCCACACAATTGAATAGAGACGCCGTTGATTTTCTATGGGAATTGCAGAAATGACTTCTAAGCCTCAAAATAATGACTTTTTTTCCTAAGGTGGTAGGAATGAAACTCAGTGCGGGCTGGATGGGGTCCCCCCTGGGCACCGCAGACCTAAGCTTGTTTAACTCCTACCTCTTAAAGGGACCGAGAAAAAATGACCTTTTCTGCACTCCAATGTAAGTCAATGGGGCGATTTTTTGGCTATGTGCTAGAAATGAAATTCAGTGCGGATTGGATGACAGGCACCCTAGGCACCCAGGATCGGCTTTAGTTTCACGTGTATCTCTTAAGCCGGCAGAGAAAACCCACCTGATATGCGCTCCACACAATTGAATAGAGACGCCGTTGATTTTCTATGGGAATTGCAGAAATGACTTCTAAGCCTCAAAATAATGACTTTTTTTCCTAAGGTGGTAGGAATGAAACTCAGTGCGGGCTGGATGGGGTCCCCCCTGGGCACCGCAGACCTAAGCTTGTTTAACTCCTACCTCTTAAAGGGACCGAGAAAAAATGACCTTTTCTGCACTCCAATGTAAGTCAATGGGGCGATTTTTTGGCTATGTGCTAGAAATGAAATTCAGTGCGGATTGGATGACAGGCACCCTAGGCACCCAGGATCGGCTTTAGTTTCACGTGTATCTCTTAAGCCGGCAGAGAAAACCCACCTGATATGCGCTCCACACAATTGAATAGAGACGCCGTTGATTTTCTATGGGAATTGCAGAAATGACTTCTAAGCCTCAAAATAATGACTTTTTTTCCTAAGGTGGTAGGAATGAAACTCAGTGCGGGCTGGATGGGGTCCCCCCTGGGCACCGCAGACCTAAGCTTGTTTAACTCCTACCTCTTAAAGGGACCGAGAAAAAATGACCTTTTCTGCACTCCAATGTAAGTCAATGGGGCGATTTTTTGGCTATGTGCTAGAAATGAAATTCAGTGCGGATTGGATGACAGGCACCCTAGGCACCCAGGATCGGCTTTAGTTTCACGTGTATCTCTTAAGCCGGCAGAGAAAACCCACCTGATATGCGCTCCACACAATTGAATAGAGACGCCGTTGATTTTCTATGGGAATTGCAGAAATGACTTCTAAGCCTCAAAATAATGACTTTTTTTCCTAAGGTGGTAGGAATGAAACTCAGTGCGGGCTGGATGGGGTCCCCCCTGGGCACCGCAGACCTAAGCTTGTTTAACTCCTACCTCTTAAAGGGACCGAGAAAAAATGACCTTTTCTGCACTCCAATGTAAGTCAATGGGGCGATTTTTTGGCTATGTGCTAGAAATGAAATTCAGTGCGGATTGGATGACAGGCACCCTAGGCACCCAGGATCGGCTTTAGTTTCACGTGTATCTCTTAAGCCGGCAGAGAAAACCCACCTGATATGCGCTCCACACAATTGAATAGAGACGCCGTTGATTTTCTATGGGAATTGCAGAAATGACTTCTAAGCCTCAAAATAATGACTTTTTTTCCTAAGGTGGTAGGAATGAAACTCAGTGCGGGCTGGATGGGGTCCCCCCTGGGCACCGCAGACCTAAGCTTGTTTAACTCCTACCTCTTAAAGGGACCGAGAAAAAATGACCTTTTCTGCACTCCAATGTAAGTCAATGGGGCGATTTTTTGGCTATGTGCTAGAAATGAAATTCAGTGCGGATTGGATGACAGGCACCCTAGGCACCCAGGATCGGCTTTAGTTTCACGTGTATCTCTTAAGCCGGCAGAGAAAACCCACCTGATATGCGCTCCACACAATTGAATAGAGACGCCGTTGATTTTCTATGGGAATTGCAGAAATGACTTCTAAGCCTCAAAATAATGACTTTTTTTCCTAAGGTGGTAGGAATGAAACTCAGTGCGGGCTGGATGGGGTCCCCCCTGGGCACCGCAGACCTAAGCTTGTTTAACTCCTACCTCTTAAAGGGACCGAGAAAAAATGACCTTTTCTGCACTCCAATGTAAGTCAATGGGGCGATTTTTTGGCTATGTGCTAGAAATGAAATTCAGTGCGGATTGGATGACAGGCACCCTAGGCACCCAGGATCGGCTTTAGTTTCACGTGTATCTCTTAAGCCGGCAGAGAAAACCCACCTGATATGCGCTCCACACAATTGAATAGAGACGCCGTTGATTTTCTATGGGAATTGCAGAAATGACTTCTAAGCCTCAAAATAATGACTTTTTTTCCTAAGGTGGTAGGAATGAAACTCAGTGCGGGCTGGATGGGGTCCCCCCTGGGCACCGCAGACCTAAGCTTGTTTAACTCCTACCTCTTAAAGGGACCGAGAAAAAATGACCTTTTCTGCACTCCAATGTAAGTCAATGGGGCGATTTTTTGGCTATGTGCTAGAAATGAAATTCAGTGCGGATTGGATGACAGGCACCCTAGGCACCCAGGATCGGCTTTAGTTTCACGTGTATCTCTTAAGCCGGCAGAGAAAACCCACCTGATATGCGCTCCACACAATTGAATAGAGACGCCGTTGATTTTCTATGGGAATTGCAGAAATGACTTCTAAGCCTCAAAATAATGACTTTTTTTCCTAAGGTGGTAGGAATGAAACTCAGTGCGGGCTGGATGGGGTCCCCCCTGGGCACCGCAGACCTAAGCTTGTTTAACTCCTACCTCTTAAAGGGACCGAGAAAAAATGACCTTTTCTGCACTCCAATGTAAGTCAATGGGGCGATTTTTTGGCTATGTGCTAGAAATGAAATTCAGTGCGGATTGGATGACAGGCACCCTAGGCACCCAGGATCGGCTTTAGTTTCACGTGTATCTCTTAAGCCGGCAGAGAAAACCCACCTGATATGCGCTCCACACAATTGAATAGAGACGCCGTTGATTTTCTATGGGAATTGCAGAAATGACTTCTAAGCCTCAAAATAATGACTTTTTTTCCTAAGGTGGTAGGAATGAAACTCAGTGCGGGCTGGATGGGGTCCCCCCTGGGCACCGCAGACCTAAGCTTGTTTAACTCCTACCTCTTAAAGGGACCGAGAAAAAATGACCTTTTCTGCACTCCAATGTAAGTCAATGGGGCGATTTTTTGGCTATGTGCTAGAAATGAAATTCAGTGCGGATTGGATGACAGGCACCCTAGGCACCCAGGATCGGCTTTAGTTTCACGTGTATCTCTTAAGCCGGCAGAGAAAACCCACCTGATATGCGCTCCACACAATTGAATAGAGACGCCGTTGATTTTCTATGGGAATTGCAGAAATGACTTCTAAGCCTCAAAATAATGACTTTTTTTCCTAAGGTGGTAGGAATGAAACTCAGTGCGGGCTGGATGGGGTCCCCCCTGGGCACCGCAGACCTAAGCTTGTTTAACTCCTACCTCTTAAAGGGACCGAGAAAAAATGACCTTTTCTGCACTCCAATGTAAGTCAATGGGGCGATTTTTTGGCTATGTGCTAGAAATGAAATTCAGTGCGGATTGGATGACAGGCACCCTAGGCACCCAGGATCGGCTTTAGTTTCACGTGTATCTCTTAAGCCGGCAGAGAAAACCCACCTGATATGCGCTCCACACAATTGAATAGAGACGCCGTTGATTTTCTATGGGAATTGCAGAAATGACTTCTAAGCCTCAAAATAATGACTTTTTTTCCTAAGGTGGTAGGAATGAAACTCAGTGCGGGCTGGATGGGGTCCCCCCTGGGCACCGCAGACCTAAGCTTGTTTAACTCCTACCTCTTAAAGGGACCGAGAAAAAATGACCTTTTCTGCACTCCAATGTAAGTCAATGGGGCGATTTTTTGGCTATGTGCTAGAAATGAAATTCAGTGCGGATTGGATGACAGGCACCCTAGGCACCCAGGATCGGCTTTAGTTTCACGTGTATCTCTTAAGCCGGCAGAGAAAACCCACCTGATATGCGCTCCACACAATTGAATAGAGACGCCGTTGATTTTCTATGGGAATTGCAGAAATGACTTCTAAGCCTCAAAATAATGACTTTTTTTCCTAAGGTGGTAGGAATGAAACTCAGTGCGGGCTGGATGGGGTCCCCCCTGGGCACCGCAGACCTAAGCTTGTTTAACTCCTACCTCTTAAAGGGACCGAGAAAAAATGACCTTTTCTGCACTCCAATGTAAGTCAATGGGGCGATTTTTTGGCTATGTGCTAGAAATGAAATTCAGTGCGGATTGGATGACAGGCACCCTAGGCACCCAGGATCGGCTTTAGTTTCACGTGTATCTCTTAAGCCGGCAGAGAAAACCCACCTGATATGCGCTCCACACAATTGAATAGAGACGCCGTTGATTTTCTATGGGAATTGCAGAAATGACTTCTAAGCCTCAAAATAATGACTTTTTTTCCTAAGGTGGTAGGAATGAAACTCAGTGCGGGCTGGATGGGGTCCCCCCTGGGCACCGCAGACCTAAGCTTGTTTAACTCCTACCTCTTAAAGGGACCGAGAAAAAATGACCTTTTCTGCACTCCAATGTAAGTCAATGGGGCGATTTTTTGGCTATGTGCTAGAAATGAAATTCAGTGCGGATTGGATGACAGGCACCCTAGGCACCCAGGATCGGCTTTAGTTTCACGTGTATCTCTTAAGCCGGCAGAGAAAACCCACCTGATATGCGCTCCACACAATTGAATAGAGACGCCGTTGATTTTCTATGGGAATTGCAGAAATGACTTCTAAGCCTCAAAATAATGACTTTTTTTCCTAAGGTGGTAGGAATGAAACTCAGTGCGGGCTGGATGGGGTCCCCCCTGGGCACCGCAGACCTAAGCTTGTTTAACTCCTACCTCTTAAAGGGACCGAGAAAAAATGACCTTTTCTGCACTCCAATGTAAGTCAATGGGGCGATTTTTTGGCTATGTGCTAGAAATGAAATTCAGTGCGGATTGGATGACAGGCACCCTAGGCACCCAGGATCGGCTTTAGTTTCACGTGTATCTCTTAAGCCGGCAGAGAAAACCCACCTGATATGCGCTCCACACAATTGAATAGAGACGCCGTTGATTTTCTATGGGAATTGCAGAAATGACTTCTAAGCCTCAAAATAATGACTTTTTTTCCTAAGGTGGTAGGAATGAAACTCAGTGCGGGCTGGATGGGGTCCCCCCTGGGCACCGCAGACCTAAGCTTGTTTAACTCCTACCTCTTAAAGGGACCGAGAAAAAATGACCTTTTCTGCACTCCAATGTAAGTCAATGGGGCGATTTTTTGGCTATGTGCTAGAAATGAAATTCAGTGCGGATTGGATGACAGGCACCCTAGGCACCCAGGATCGGCTTTAGTTTCACGTGTATCTCTTAAGCCGGCAGAGAAAACCCACCTGATATGCGCTCCACACAATTGAATAGAGACGCCGTTGATTTTCTATGGGAATTGCAGAAATGACTTCTAAGCCTCAAAATAATGACTTTTTTTCCTAAGGTGGTAGGAATGAAACTCAGTGCGGGCTGGATGGGGTCCCCCCTGGGCACCGCAGACCTAAGCTTGTTTAACTCCTACCTCTTAAAGGGACCGAGAAAAAATGACCTTTTCTGCACTCCAATGTAAGTCAATGGGGCGATTTTTTGGCTATGTGCTAGAAATGAAATTCAGTGCGGATTGGATGACAGGCACCCTAGGCACCCAGGATCGGCTTTAGTTTCACGTGTATCTCTTAAGCCGGCAGAGAAAACCCACCTGATATGCGCTCCACACAATTGAATAGAGACGCCGTTGATTTTCTATGGGAATTGCAGAAATGACTTCTAAGCCTCAAAATAATGACTTTTTTTCCTAAGGTGGTAGGAATGAAACTCAGTGCGGGCTGGATGGGGTCCCCCCTGGGCACCGCAGACCTAAGCTTGTTTAACTCCTACCTCTTAAAGGGACCGAGAAAAAATGACCTTTTCTGCACTCCAATGTAAGTCAATGGGGCGATTTTTTGGCTATGTGCTAGAAATGAAATTCAGTGCGGATTGGATGACAGGCACCCTAGGCACCCAGGATCGGCTTTAGTTTCACGTGTATCTCTTAAGCCGGCAGAGAAAACCCACCTGATATGCGCTCCACACAATTGAATAGAGACGCCGTTGATTTTCTATGGGAATTGCAGAAATGACTTCTAAGCCTCAAAATAATGACTTTTTTTCCTAAGGTGGTAGGAATGAAACTCAGTGCGGGCTGGATGGGGTCCCCCCTGGGCACCGCAGACCTAAGCTTGTTTAACTCCTACCTCTTAAAGGGACCGAGAAAAAATGACCTTTTCTGCACTCCAATGTAAGTCAATGGGGCGATTTTTTGGCTATGTGCTAGAAATGAAATTCAGTGCGGATTGGATGACAGGCACCCTAGGCACCCAGGATCGGCTTTAGTTTCACGTGTATCTCTTAAGCCGGCAGAGAAAACCCACCTGATATGCGCTCCACACAATTGAATAGAGACGCCGTTGATTTTCTATGGGAATTGCAGAAATGACTTCTAAGCCTCAAAATAATGACTTTTTTTCCTAAGGTGGTAGGAATGAAACTCAGTGCGGGCTGGATGGGGTCCCCCCTGGGCACCGCAGACCTAAGCTTGTTTAACTCCTACCTCTTAAAGGGACCGAGAAAAAATGACCTTTTCTGCACTCCAATGTAAGTCAATGGGGCGATTTTTTGGCTATGTGCTAGAAATGAAATTCAGTGCGGATTGGATGACAGGCACCCTAGGCACCCAGGATCGGCTTTAGTTTCACGTGTATCTCTTAAGCCGGCAGAGAAAACCCACCTGATATGCGCTCCACACAATTGAATAGAGACGCCGTTGATTTTCTATGGGAATTGCAGAAATGACTTCTAAGCCTCAAAATAATGACTTTTTTTCCTAAGGTGGTAGGAATGAAACTCAGTGCGGGCTGGATGGGGTCCCCCCTGGGCACCGCAGACCTAAGCTTGTTTAACTCCTACCTCTTAAAGGGACCGAGAAAAAATGACCTTTTCTGCACTCCAATGTAAGTCAATGGGGCGATTTTTTGGCTATGTGCTAGAAATGAAATTCAGTGCGGATTGGATGACAGGCACCCTAGGCACCCAGGATCGGCTTTAGTTTCACGTGTATCTCTTAAGCCGGCAGAGAAAACCCACCTGATATGCGCTCCACACAATTGAATAGAGACGCCGTTGATTTTCTATGGGAATTGCAGAAATGACTTCTAAGCCTCAAAATAATGACTTTTTTTCCTAAGGTGGTAGGAATGAAACTCAGTGCGGGCTGGATGGGGTCCCCCCTGGGCACCGCAGACCTAAGCTTGTTTAACTCCTACCTCTTAAAGGGACCGAGAAAAAATGACCTTTTCTGCACTCCAATGTAAGTCAATGGGGCGATTTTTTGGCTATGTGCTAGAAATGAAATTCAGTGCGGATTGGATGACAGGCACCCTAGGCACCCAGGATCGGCTTTAGTTTCACGTGTATCTCTTAAGCCGGCAGAGAAAACCCACCTGATATGCGCTCCACACAATTGAATAGAGACGCCGTTGATTTTCTATGGGAATTGCAGAAATGACTTCTAAGCCTCAAAATAATGACTTTTTTTCCTAAGGTGGTAGGAATGAAACTCAGTGCGGGCTGGATGGGGTCCCCCCTGGGCACCGCAGACCTAAGCTTGTTTAACTCCTACCTCTTAAAGGGACCGAGAAAAAATGACCTTTTCTGCACTCCAATGTAAGTCAATGGGGCGATTTTTTGGCTATGTGCTAGAAATGAAATTCAGTGCGGATTGGATGACAGGCACCCTAGGCACCCAGGATCGGCTTTAGTTTCACGTGTATCTCTTAAGCCGGCAGAGAAAACCCACCTGATATGCGCTCCACACAATTGAATAGAGACGCCGTTGATTTTCTATGGGAATTGCAGAAATGACTTCTAAGCCTCAAAATAATGACTTTTTTTCCTAAGGTGGTAGGAATGAAACTCAGTGCGGGCTGGATGGGGTCCCCCCTGGGCACCGCAGACCTAAGCTTGTTTAACTCCTACCTCTTAAAGGGACCGAGAAAAAATGACCTTTTCTGCACTCCAATGTAAGTCAATGGGGCGATTTTTTGGCTATGTGCTAGAAATGAAATTCAGTGCGGATTGGATGACAGGCACCCTAGGCACCCAGGATCGGCTTTAGTTTCACGTGTATCTCTTAAGCCGGCAGAGAAAACCCACCTGATATGCGCTCCACACAATTGAATAGAGACGCCGTTGATTTTCTATGGGAATTGCAGAAATGACTTCTAAGCCTCAAAATAATGACTTTTTTTCCTAAGGTGGTAGGAATGAAACTCAGTGCGGGCTGGATGGGGTCCCCCCTGGGCACCGCAGACCTAAGCTTGTTTAACTCCTACCTCTTAAAGGGACCGAGAAAAAATGACCTTTTCTGCACTCCAATGTAAGTCAATGGGGCGATTTTTTGGCTATGTGCTAGAAATGAAATTCAGTGCGGATTGGATGACAGGCACCCTAGGCACCCAGGATCGGCTTTAGTTTCACGTGTATCTCTTAAGCCGGCAGAGAAAACCCACCTGATATGCGCTCCACACAATTGAATAGAGACGCCGTTGATTTTCTATGGGAATTGCAGAAATGACTTCTAAGCCTCAAAATAATGACTTTTTTTCCTAAGGTGGTAGGAATGAAACTCAGTGCGGGCTGGATGGGGTCCCCCCTGGGCACCGCAGACCTAAGCTTGTTTAACTCCTACCTCTTAAAGGGACCGAGAAAAAATGACCTTTTCTGCACTCCAATGTAAGTCAATGGGGCGATTTTTTGGCTATGTGCTAGAAATGAAATTCAGTGCGGATTGGATGACAGGCACCCTAGGCACCCAGGATCGGCTTTAGTTTCACGTGTATCTCTTAAGCCGGCAGAGAAAACCCACCTGATATGCGCTCCACACAATTGAATAGAGACGCCGTTGATTTTCTATGGGAATTGCAGAAATGACTTCTAAGCCTCAAAATAATGACTTTTTTTCCTAAGGTGGTAGGAATGAAACTCAGTGCGGGCTGGATGGGGTCCCCCCTGGGCACCGCAGACCTAAGCTTGTTTAACTCCTACCTCTTAAAGGGACCGAGAAAAAATGACCTTTTCTGCACTCCAATGTAAGTCAATGGGGCGATTTTTTGGCTATGTGCTAGAAATGAAATTCAGTGCGGATTGGATGACAGGCACCCTAGGCACCCAGGATCGGCTTTAGTTTCACGTGTATCTCTTAAGCCGGCAGAGAAAACCCACCTGATATGCGCTCCACACAATTGAATAGAGACGCCGTTGATTTTCTATGGGAATTGCAGAAATGACTTCTAAGCCTCAAAATAATGACTTTTTTTCCTAAGGTGGTAGGAATGAAACTCAGTGCGGGCTGGATGGGGTCCCCCCTGGGCACCGCAGACCTAAGCTTGTTTAACTCCTACCTCTTAAAGGGACCGAGAAAAAATGACCTTTTCTGCACTCCAATGTAAGTCAATGGGGCGATTTTTTGGCTATGTGCTAGAAATGAAATTCAGTGCGGATTGGATGACAGGCACCCTAGGCACCCAGGATCGGCTTTAGTTTCACGTGTATCTCTTAAGCCGGCAGAGAAAACCCACCTGATATGCGCTCCACACAATTGAATAGAGACGCCGTTGATTTTCTATGGGAATTGCAGAAATGACTTCTAAGCCTCAAAATAATGACTTTTTTTCCTAAGGTGGTAGGAATGAAACTCAGTGCGGGCTGGATGGGGTCCCCCCTGGGCACCGCAGACCTAAGCTTGTTTAACTCCTACCTCTTAAAGGGACCGAGAAAAAATGACCTTTTCTGCACTCCAATGTAAGTCAATGGGGCGATTTTTTGGCTATGTGCTAGAAATGAAATTCAGTGCGGATTGGATGACAGGCACCCTAGGCACCCAGGATCGGCTTTAGTTTCACGTGTATCTCTTAAGCCGGCAGAGAAAACCCACCTGATATGCGCTCCACACAATTGAATAGAGACGCCGTTGATTTTCTATGGGAATTGCAGAAATGACTTCTAAGCCTCAAAATAATGACTTTTTTTCCTAAGGTGGTAGGAATGAAACTCAGTGCGGGCTGGATGGGGTCCCCCCTGGGCACCGCAGACCTAAGCTTGTTTAACTCCTACCTCTTAAAGGGACCGAGAAAAAATGACCTTTTCTGCACTCCAATGTAAGTCAATGGGGCGATTTTTTGGCTATGTGCTAGAAATGAAATTCAGTGCGGATTGGATGACAGGCACCCTAGGCACCCAGGATCGGCTTTAGTTTCACGTGTATCTCTTAAGCCGGCAGAGAAAACCCACCTGATATGCGCTCCACACAATTGAATAGAGACGCCGTTGATTTTCTATGGGAATTGCAGAAATGACTTCTAAGCCTCAAAATAATGACTTTTTTTCCTAAGGTGGTAGGAATGAAACTCAGTGCGGGCTGGATGGGGTCCCCCCTGGGCACCGCAGACCTAAGCTTGTTTAACTCCTACCTCTTAAAGGGACCGAGAAAAAATGACCTTTTCTGCACTCCAATGTAAGTCAATGGGGCGATTTTTTGGCTATGTGCTAGAAATGAAATTCAGTGCGGATTGGATGACAGGCACCCTAGGCACCCAGGATCGGCTTTAGTTTCACGTGTATCTCTTAAGCCGGCAGAGAAAACCCACCTGATATGCGCTCCACACAATTGAATAGAGACGCCGTTGATTTTCTATGGGAATTGCAGAAATGACTTCTAAGCCTCAAAATAATGACTTTTTTTCCTAAGGTGGTAGGAATGAAACTCAGTGCGGGCTGGATGGGGTCCCCCCTGGGCACCGCAGACCTAAGCTTGTTTAACTCCTACCTCTTAAAGGGACCGAGAAAAAATGACCTTTTCTGCACTCCAATGTAAGTCAATGGGGCGATTTTTTGGCTATGTGCTAGAAATGAAATTCAGTGCGGATTGGATGACAGGCACCCTAGGCACCCAGGATCGGCTTTAGTTTCACGTGTATCTCTTAAGCCGGCAGAGAAAACCCACCTGATATGCGCTCCACACAATTGAATAGAGACGCCGTTGATTTTCTATGGGAATTGCAGAAATGACTTCTAAGCCTCAAAATAATGACTTTTTTTCCTAAGGTGGTAGGAATGAAACTCAGTGCGGGCTGGATGGGGTCCCCCCTGGGCACCGCAGACCTAAGCTTGTTTAACTCCTACCTCTTAAAGGGACCGAGAAAAAATGACCTTTTCTGCACTCCAATGTAAGTCAATGGGGCGATTTTTTGGCTATGTGCTAGAAATGAAATTCAGTGCGGATTGGATGACAGGCACCCTAGGCACCCAGGATCGGCTTTAGTTTCACGTGTATCTCTTAAGCCGGCAGAGAAAACCCACCTGATATGCGCTCCACACAATTGAATAGAGACGCCGTTGATTTTCTATGGGAATTGCAGAAATGACTTCTAAGCCTCAAAATAATGACTTTTTTTCCTAAGGTGGTAGGAATGAAACTCAGTGCGGGCTGGATGGGGTCCCCCCTGGGCACCGCAGACCTAAGCTTGTTTAACTCCTACCTCTTAAAGGGACCGAGAAAAAATGACCTTTTCTGCACTCCAATGTAAGTCAATGGGGCGATTTTTTGGCTATGTGCTAGAAATGAAATTCAGTGCGGATTGGATGACAGGCACCCTAGGCACCCAGGATCGGCTTTAGTTTCACGTGTATCTCTTAAGCCGGCAGAGAAAACCCACCTGATATGCGCTCCACACAATTGAATAGAGACGCCGTTGATTTTCTATGGGAATTGCAGAAATGACTTCTAAGCCTCAAAATAATGACTTTTTTTCCTAAGGTGGTAGGAATGAAACTCAGTGCGGGCTGGATGGGGTCCCCCCTGGGCACCGCAGACCTAAGCTTGTTTAACTCCTACCTCTTAAAGGGACCGAGAAAAAATGACCTTTTCTGCACTCCAATGTAAGTCAATGGGGCGATTTTTTGGCTATGTGCTAGAAATGAAATTCAGTGCGGATTGGATGACAGGCACCCTAGGCACCCAGGATCGGCTTTAGTTTCACGTGTATCTCTTAAGCCGGCAGAGAAAACCCACCTGATATGCGCTCCACACAATTGAATAGAGACGCCGTTGATTTTCTATGGGAATTGCAGAAATGACTTCTAAGCCTCAAAATAATGACTTTTTTTCCTAAGGTGGTAGGAATGAAACTCAGTGCGGGCTGGATGGGGTCCCCCCTGGGCACCGCAGACCTAAGCTTGTTTAACTCCTACCTCTTAAAGGGACCGAGAAAAAATGACCTTTTCTGCACTCCAATGTAAGTCAATGGGGCGATTTTTTGGCTATGTGCTAGAAATGAAATTCAGTGCGGATTGGATGACAGGCACCCTAGGCACCCAGGATCGGCTTTAGTTTCACGTGTATCTCTTAAGCCGGCAGAGAAAACCCACCTGATATGCGCTCCACACAATTGAATAGAGACGCCGTTGATTTTCTATGGGAATTGCAGAAATGACTTCTAAGCCTCAAAATAATGACTTTTTTTCCTAAGGTGGTAGGAATGAAACTCAGTGCGGGCTGGATGGGGTCCCCCCTGGGCACCGCAGACCTAAGCTTGTTTAACTCCTACCTCTTAAAGGGACCGAGAAAAAATGACCTTTTCTGCACTCCAATGTAAGTCAATGGGGCGATTTTTTGGCTATGTGCTAGAAATGAAATTCAGTGCGGATTGGATGACAGGCACCCTAGGCACCCAGGATCGGCTTTAGTTTCACGTGTATCTCTTAAGCCGGCAGAGAAAACCCACCTGATATGCGCTCCACACAATTGAATAGAGACGCCGTTGATTTTCTATGGGAATTGCAGAAATGACTTCTAAGCCTCAAAATAATGACTTTTTTTCCTAAGGTGGTAGGAATGAAACTCAGTGCGGGCTGGATGGGGTCCCCCCTGGGCACCGCAGACCTAAGCTTGTTTAACTCCTACCTCTTAAAGGGACCGAGAAAAAATGACCTTTTCTGCACTCCAATGTAAGTCAATGGGGCGATTTTTTGGCTATGTGCTAGAAATGAAATTCAGTGCGGATTGGATGACAGGCACCCTAGGCACCCAGGATCGGCTTTAGTTTCACGTGTATCTCTTAAGCCGGCAGAGAAAACCCACCTGATATGCGCTCCACACAATTGAATAGAGACGCCGTTGATTTTCTATGGGAATTGCAGAAATGACTTCTAAGCCTCAAAATAATGACTTTTTTTCCTAAGGTGGTAGGAATGAAACTCAGTGCGGGCTGGATGGGGTCCCCCCTGGGCACCGCAGACCTAAGCTTGTTTAACTCCTACCTCTTAAAGGGACCGAGAAAAAATGACCTTTTCTGCACTCCAATGTAAGTCAATGGGGCGATTTTTTGGCTATGTGCTAGAAATGAAATTCAGTGCGGATTGGATGACAGGCACCCTAGGCACCCAGGATCGGCTTTAGTTTCACGTGTATCTCTTAAGCCGGCAGAGAAAACCCACCTGATATGCGCTCCACACAATTGAATAGAGACGCCGTTGATTTTCTATGGGAATTGCAGAAATGACTTCTAAGCCTCAAAATAATGACTTTTTTTCCTAAGGTGGTAGGAATGAAACTCAGTGCGGGCTGGATGGGGTCCCCCCTGGGCACCGCAGACCTAAGCTTGTTTAACTCCTACCTCTTAAAGGGACCGAGAAAAAATGACCTTTTCTGCACTCCAATGTAAGTCAATGGGGCGATTTTTTGGCTATGTGCTAGAAATGAAATTCAGTGCGGATTGGATGACAGGCACCCTAGGCACCCAGGATCGGCTTTAGTTTCACGTGTATCTCTTAAGCCGGCAGAGAAAACCCACCTGATATGCGCTCCACACAATTGAATAGAGACGCCGTTGATTTTCTATGGGAATTGCAGAAATGACTTCTAAGCCTCAAAATAATGACTTTTTTTCCTAAGGTGGTAGGAATGAAACTCAGTGCGGGCTGGATGGGGTCCCCCCTGGGCACCGCAGACCTAAGCTTGTTTAACTCCTACCTCTTAAAGGGACCGAGAAAAAATGACCTTTTCTGCACTCCAATGTAAGTCAATAGGGCGATTTTTTGGCTATGTGCTAGAAATGAAATTCAGTGCGGATTGGATGACAGGCACCCTAGGCACCCAGGATCGGCTTTAGTTTCACGTGTATCTCTTAAGCCGGCAGAGAAAACCCACCTGATATGCGCTCCACACAACTGAATAGAGACGCCGTTGATTTTCTATGGGAATTGCAGAAATGACTTTTAAGCCTCGAAATAATGACTTTTTTTCCTAAGGTGGTAGGAATGAAACTCAGTGCGGGCTGGATGGGGTCCCCCCTGGGCACCGCAGACCTAAGCTTGTTTAACTCCTACCTCTTAAAGGGACCAAGAAAAAATTACCTTTTCTGCACTCCAATGTAAGTCAATGGGGCGATTTTTTGGCTATGTGCTAGAAATGAAATTCAGTGCGGATTGGATGACAGGCACCCTAGGCACCCAGGATCGGCTTTAGTTTCACGTGTATCTCTTAAGCCGGCAGAGAAAACGCACCTGATATGCGCTCTACACAATTGAATAGAGAAGCCGTTGATTTTCTATGGGAATTGCAGAAATGACTTCTAAGCCTCGAAATAATGACTTTTTTTCCTAAGGTGGTAGGAATGAAACTCAGTGCGGGCTGGATGGGGTCCCCCCTGGGCACCGCAGACCTAAGCTTGTTTAACTCCTACCTCTTAAAGGGACCGAGAAAAAAATGACCTTTTCTGCACTCCAATGTAAGTCAATGGGGCGATTTTTTGGCTATGTGCTAGAAATGAAATTCAGTGCGGATTGGATGACAGGCACCCTAGGCACCCAGGATCGGCTTTAGTTTCACGTGTATCTCTTAAGCCGGCAGAGAAAACCCCCCTGATATGCGCTCCACACAATTGAATAGAGACGCCGTTGATTTTCTATGGGAATTGCAGAAATGACTTCTAAGCCTCGAAACAATTACTTTTTTTTCCTAAGGTGGTAGGAATGAAACTCAGTGCGGGCTGGATGGGGTCCCCCCTGGGCACTGCAGACCTAAGCTTGTTTAACTCCTACCTCTTAAAGGGACCGAGAAAAAATGACCTTTTCTGCACTCCAATGTAAGTCAATGGGGCGATTTTTTGGCTATGTGCTAGAAATGAAATTCAGTGCGGATTGGATGACAGGCAAACTAGGCACCCCGGATCGGCTTTAGTTTCACGCGTATCTCTTAAGCCGGCAGAGAAAACCCACCTGATATGCGCTCCACACAATTGAATAGAGACGCCGTTGATTTTCTATGGGAATTGCAGAAATGACTTCTAAGCCTCGAAATAATGACTTTTTTTTCCTAAGGTGGTAGGAATGAAACTCAGTGCGGGCTGGATGGGGTCCCCCCTGGGCACCGCAGACCTAAGCTTGTTTAACTCCAACCTCTTAAAGGGACCGAGAAAAAAATGACCTTTTCTGCACTCCAATGTAAGTCAATGGGGCGATTTTTTGGCTATGTGCTAGAAATGAAATTCAGTGCGGATTGGATGACAGGCACCCTAGGCACCCAGGATTGGCTTTAGTTTCACGTGTATCTCTTAAGCCGGCAGAGAAAACCCACCTGATATGCGCTCCACACAACTGAATAGAGACGCCGTTGATTTTCTATGGGAATTGCAGAAATGACTTCTAAGCCTCGAAATAATGACTTTTTTTCCTAAGGTGGTAGGAATGAAACTCAGTGCGGGCTGGATGGGGTCCCCCCTGGGCACCGCAGACCTAAGCTTGTTTAACTCCTACCTCTTAAAGGGACCAAGAAAAAATGACCTTTTCTGCACTCCAATGTAAGTCAATGGGGCGATTTTTTGGCTATGTGCTAGAAATGAAATTGAGTGCGGATTGGATGACAGGCACCCTAGGCACCCAGGATCGGCTTTAGTTTCACGTGTATCTCTTAAGCCGGGAGAGAAAACCCACCTGATATGCGCTCCACACAATTGAATAGAGAAGCCGTTGATTTTCTATGGGAATTGCAGAAATGACTTCTAAGCCTCGAAATTATGACTTTTTTTCCTAAGGTGGTAGGAATGAAACTCAGTGCGGGCTGGATGGGGTCCCCCCTGGGCACCGCAGACCTAGGCTTGTTTAACTCCTACCTCTTAAAGGGACAGAGAAAAAATGACCTTTTCTGCACTCCAATGTAAGTCAATAGGGCGATTTTTTGGCTATGTGCTAGAAATGAAATTCAGTGCGGATTGGATGACAGGCACCCTAGGCACCCAGGATCGGCTTTAGTTTCACGTGTATCTCTTAAGCCGGCAGAGAAAACCCACCTGATATGCGCTCCACACAATTGAATAGAGACGCCATTGATTTTCTATGGGAATTGCAGAAATGACTTCTAAGCCTCGAAATAATGACTTTTTTTCCTAAGGTGGTAGGAATGAAACTCAGTGCGGGCTGGATGGGGTCCCCCCTGGGCACCGCAGACCTAAGCTTGTTTAACTCCTACCTCTTAAAGGGACCGAGAAAAAATGACCTTTTTTGCACTCCAATGTAAGTCAATGGGGCGATTTTTTGGCTATGTGCTAGAAATGAAATTCAGTGCGGATTGGATGACAGGCACCCTAGGCACCCAGGATCGGCTTTAGTTTCACGTGTATCTCTTAAGCCGGCAGAGAAAACCCACCTGATATGCGCTCCACACAACTGAATAGAGACGCCGTTGATTTTCTATGGGAATTGCAGAAATGACTTCTAAGCCTCGAAATAATGACTTTTTTTCCTAAGGTGGTAGGAATGAAACTCAGTGCGGGCTGGATGGGGTCCCCCCTGGGCACCGCAGACCTAAGCTTGTTTAACTCCTACCTCTTAAAGGGACCAAGAAAAAATGACCTTTTCTGCACTCCAATGTAAGTCAATGGGGCGATTTTTTGGCTATGTGCTAGAAATGAAATTCAGTGCAAATTGGATGACAGGCACCCTAGGCACCCAGGATCGGCTTTAGTTTCACGTGTATCTCTTAAGCCGGGAGAGAAAACCCACCTGATATGCGCTCCACACAATTGAATAGAGAAGCCGTTGATTTTCTATGGGAATTGCAGAAATGACTTCTAAGCCTCGAAATTATGACTTTTTTTCCTAAGGTGGTAGGAATGAAACTCAGTGCGGGCTGGATGGGGTCCCCCCTGGGCACCGCAGACCTAGGCTTGTTTAACTCCTACCTCTTAAAGGGACCGAGAAAAAATGACCTTTTCTGCACTCCAATGTAAGTCAATAGGGCGATTTTTTGGCTATGTGCTAGAAATGAAATTCAGTGCGGATTGGATGACAGGCACCCTAGGCACCCAGGATCGGCTTTAGTTTCACGTGTATCTCTTAAGCCGGCAGAGAAAACCCACCTGATATGCGCTCCACACAATTGAATAGAGACGCCGTTGATTTTCTATGGGAATTGCAGAAATGACTTCTAAGCCTCGAAACAATTACTTTTTTTTCCTAAGGTGGTAGGAATGAAACTCAGTGCGGGCTGGATGGGGTCCCCCCTGGGCACTGCAGACCTAAGCTTGTTTAACTCCTACCTCTTAAAGGGACCGAGAAAAAATGACCTTTTCTGCACTCCAATGTAAGTCAATGGGGCGATTTTTTGGCTATGTGCTAGAAATGAAATTCAGTGCGGATTGGATGACAGGCAAACTAGGCACCCCGGATCGGCTTTAGTTTCACGTGTATCTCTTAAGCCGGCAGAGAAAACCCACCTGATATGCGCTCCACACAATTGAATAGAGACGCCGTTGATTTTCTATGGGAATTGCAGAAATGACTTCTAAGCCTCGAAATAATGACTTTTTTTTCCTAAGGTGGTAGGAATGAAACTCAGTGCGGGCTGGATGGGGTCCCCCCTGGGCACCGCAGACCTAAGCTTGTTTAACTCCAACCTCTTAAAGGGACCGAGAAAAAATGACCTTTTCTGCACTCCAATGTAAGTCAATGGGGCGATTTTTTGGCTATGTGCTAGAAATGAAATTCAGTGCAGATTGGATGACAGGCACCCTAGGCACCCAGGATTGGCTTTAGTTTCACGTGTATCTCTTAAGCCGGCAGAGAAAACCCACCTGATATGCGCTCCACACAACTGAATAGAGACGCCGTTGATTTTCTATGGGAATTGCAGAAATGTCTTCTAAGCCTCGAAATAATGACTTTTTTTCCTAAGGTGGTAGGAATGAAACTCAGTGCGGGCTGGATGGGGTCCCCCCTGGGCACCGCAGACCTAAGCTTGTTTAACTCCTACCTCTTAAAGGGACCAAGAAAAAATGACCTTTTCTGCACTCCAATGTAAGTCAATGGGGCGATTTTTTGGCTATGTGCTAGAAATGAAATTCAGTGCGGATTGGATGACAGGCACCCTAGGCACCCAGGATCGGCTTTAGTTTCACGTGTATCTCTTAAGCCGGGAGAGAAAACCCACCTGATATGCGCTCCACACAATTGAATAGAGAAGCCGTTGATTTTCTATGGGAATTGCAGAAATGACTTCTAAGCCTCGAAATTATGACTTTTTTTCCTAAGGTGGTAGGAATGAAACTCAGTGCGGGCTGGATGGGGTCCCCCCTGGGCACCGCAGACCTAGGCTTGTTTAACTCCTACCTCTTAAAGGGACCGAGAAAAAATGACCTTTTCTGCACTCCAATGTAAGTCAATAGGGCGATTTTTTGGCTATGTGCTAGAAATGAAATTCAGTGCGGATTGGATGACAGGCACCCTAGGCACCCAGGATCGGCTTTAGTTTCACGTGTATCTCTTAAGCCGGCAGAGAAAACCCACCTGATATGCGCTCCACACAATTGAATAGAGACGCCATTGATTTTCTATGGGAATTGCAGAAATGACTTTTAAGCCTCGAAATAATGACTTTTTTTCCTAAGGTGGTAGGAATGAAACTCAGTGCGGGCTGGATGGGGTCCCCCCTGGGCACCGCAGACCTAAGCTTGTTTAACTCCTACCTCTTAAAGGGACCGAGAAAAAATGACCTTTTTTGCACTCCAATGTAAGTCAATGGGGCGATTTTTTGGCTATGTGCTAGAAATGAAATTCAGTGCGGATTGGATGACAGGCACCCTAGGCACCCAGGATCGGCTTTAGTTTCACGTGTATCTCTTAAGCCGGCAGAGAAAACCCACCTGATATGCGCTCCACACAACTGAATAGAGACGCCGTTGATTTTCTATGGGAATTGCAGAAATGACTTTTAAGCCTCGAAATAATGACTTTTTTTCCTAAGGTGGTAGGAATGAAACTCAGTGCGGGCTGGATGGGGTCCCCACTGGGCACCGCAGACCTAAGCTTGTTTAACTCCTACCTCTTAAAGGGACCAAGAAAAAATTACCTTTTCTGCACTCCAATGTAAGTCAATGGGGCGATTTTTTGGCTATGTGCTAGAAATGAAATTCAGTGCGGATTGGATGACAGGCACCCTAGGCACCCAGGATCGGCTTTAGTTTCACGTGTATCTCTTAAGCCGGGAGAGAAAACCCACCTGATATGCGCTCCACACAATTGAATAGAGAAGCCGTTGATTTTCTATGGGAATTGCAGAAATGGCTTCTAAGCCTCGAAATAATGACTTTTTTTTCCTAAGGTGGTAGGAATGAAACTCAGTGCGGGCTGGATGGGGTCCCCCCTGGGCACCGCAGACCTAAGCTTGTTTAACTCCTACCTCTTAAAGGGACCGAGAAAAAATGACCTTTTCTGCACTCCAATGTAAGTCAATGGGGCGATTTTTTGGCTATGTGCTAGAAATGAAATTCAGTGCGGATTGGATGACAGGCACCCTAGGCACCCAGGATCGGCTTTAGTTTCACGTGTATCTCTTAAGCCGGCAGAGAAAACCCACCTGATATGCGCTCCACACAATTGAATAGAGACGCCGTTGATTTTCTATGGGAATTGCAGAAATGACTTCTAAGCCTCAAAATAATGACTTTTTTTCCTTAGGTGGTAGGAATGAAACTCAGTGCGGGCTGGATGGGGTCCCCCCTGGGCACCGCAGACCTAAGCTTGTTTAACTCCTACCTCTTAAAGGTACCGAGAAAAAATGACCTTTTCGGCACTCCAATGTAAGTCAATGGGGCGATTTTTTGGCTATGTGCTAGAAATGAAATTCAGTGCGGATTGGATGACAGGCACCCTAGGCACCCAGGATCGGCTTTAGTTTCACGTGTATCTCTTAAGCCGGGAGAGAAAACCCACCTGATATGCGCTCCACACAATTGAATAGAGACGCCGTTGATTTTCTATGGGAATTGCAGAAATGTCTTCTAAGCCTCGAAATAATGACTTTTTTTCCTAAGGTGGTAGGAATGAAACTCAGTGCGGGCTGGATGGGGTCCCCCCTGGGCACCGCAGACCTAAGCTTGTTTAACTCCTACCTCTTAAAGGGACCAAGAAAAAATGACCTTTTCTGCACTCCAATGTAAGTCAATGGGGCGATTTTTTGGCTATGTGCTAGAAATGAAATTCAGTGCGGATTGGATGACAGGCACCCTAGGCACCCAGGATCGGCTTTAGTTTCACGTGTATCTCTTAAGCCGGGAGAGAAAACCCACCTGATATGCGCTCCACACAATTGAATAGAGAAGCCGTTGATTTTCTATGGGAATTGCAGAAATGACTTCTAAGCCTCGAAATTATGACTTTTTTTCCTAAGGTGGTAGGAATGAAACTCAGTGCGGGCTGGATGGGGTCCCCCCTGGGCACCGCAGACCTAGGCTTGTTTAACTCCTACCTCTTAAAGGGACCGAGAAAAAATGACCTTTTCTGCACTCCAATGTAAGTCAATAGGGCGATTTTTTGGCTATGTGCTAGAAATGAAATTCAGTGCGGATTGGATGACAGGCACCCTAGGCACCCAGGATCGGCTTTAGTTTCACGTGTATCTCTTAAGCCGGCAGAGAAAACCCACCTGATATGCGCTCCACACAATTGAATAGAGACGCCATTGATTTTCTATGGGAATTGCAGAAATGACTTTTAAGCCTCGAAATAATGACTTTTTTTCCTAAGGTGGTAGGAATGAAACTCAGTGCGGGCTGGATGGGGTCCCCCCTGGGCACCGCAGACCTAAGCTTGTTTAACTCCTACCTCTTAAAGGGACCGAGAAAAAATGACCTTTTTTGCACTCCAATGTAAGTCAATGGGGCGATTTTTTGGCTATGTGCTAGAAATGAAATTCAGTGCGGATTGGATGACAGGCACCCTAGGCACCCAGGATCGGCTTTAGTTTCACGTGTATCTCTTAAGCCGGGAGAGAAAACCCACCTGATATGCGCTCCACACAATTGAATAGAGAAGCCGTTGATTTTCTATGGGAATTGCAGAAATGGCTTCTAAGCCTCGAAATAATGACTTTTTTTTCCTAAGGTGGTAGGAATGAAACTCAGTGCGGGCTGGATGGGGTCCCCCCTGGGCACCGCAGACCTAAGCTTGTTTAACTCCTACCTCTTAAAGGGACCGAGAAAAAATGACCTTTTCTGCACTCCAATGTAAGTCAATGGGGCGATTTTTTGGCTATGTGCTAGAAATGAAATTCAGTGCGGATTGGATGACAGGCACCCTAGGCACCCAGGATCGGCTTTAGTTTCACGTGTATCTCTTAAGCCGGCAGAGAAAACCCACCTGATATGCGCTCCACACAATTGAATAGAGACGCCGTTGATTTTCTATGGGAATTGCAGAAATGACTTCTAAGCCTCGAAATAATGACTTTTTTTCCTTAGGTGGTAGGAATGAAACTCAGTGCGGGCTGGATGGGGTCCCCCCTGGGCACCGCAGACCTAAGCTTGTTTAACTCCTACCTCTTAAAGGTACCGAGAAAAAATGACCTTTTCGGCACTCCAATGTAAGTCAATGGGGCGATTTTTTGGCTATGTGCTAGAAATGAAATTCAGTGCGGATTGGATGACAGGCACCCTAGGCACCCAGGATCGGCTTTAGTTTCACGTGTATCTCTTAAGCCGGGAGAGAAAACCCACCTGATATGCGCTCCACACAATTGAATAGAGAAGCCGTTGATTTTCTATGGGAATTGCAGAAATGACTTCTAAGCCTCGAAATAATGACTTTTTTTTCCTAAGGTGGTAGGAATGAAACTCAGTGCGGGCTGGATGGGGTCCCCCCTGGGCACCGCAGACCTAAGCTTGTTTAACTCCTACCTCTTAAAGGGACCGAGAAAAAATGACCTTTTCTGCACTCCAATGTAAGTCAATGGGGCGATTTTTTGGCTATGTGCTAGAAATGAAATTCAGTGCAAATTGGATGACAGGCACCCTAGGCACCCAGGATCGGCTTTAGTTTCACGTGTATCTCTTAAGCCGGCAGAGAAAACCCACCTGATATGCGCTCCACACAATTGAATAGAGACGCCGTTGATTTTCTATGGGAATTGCAGAAATGACTTCTAAGCCTCAAAATAATGACTTTTTTTCCTTAGGTGGTAGGAATGAAACTCAGTGCGGGCTGGATGGGGTCCCCCCTGGGCACCGCAGACCTAAGCTTGTTTAACTCCTACCTCTTAAAGGTACCGAGAAAAAATGACCTTTTCGGCACTCCAATGTAAGTCAATGGGGCGATTTTTTGGCTATGTGCTAGAAATGAAATTCAGTGCGGATTGGATGACAGGCACCCTAGGCACCCAGGATCGGCTTTAGTTTCACGTGTATCTCTTAAGCCGGCAGAGAAAACCCACCTGATATGCGCTCCACACAATTGAATAGAGACGCCGTTGATTTTCTATGGGAATTGCAGAAATGACTTCTAAGCCTCGAAATAATGACTTTTTTTCCTTAGGTGGTAGGAATGAAACTCAGTGCGGGCTGGATGGGGTCCCCCCTGGGCACCGCAGACCTAAGCTTGTTTAACTCCTACCTCTTAAAGGTACCGAGAAAAAATGACCTTTTCGGCACTCCAATGTAAGTCAATGGGGCGATTTTTTGGCTATGTGCTAGAAATGAAATTCAGTGCGGATTGGATGACAGGCACCCTAGGCACCCAGGATCGGCTTTAGTTTCACGTGTATCTCTTAAGCCGGCAGAGAAAACCCACCTGATATGCGCTCCACACAATTGAATAGAGACGCCGTTGATTTTCTATGGGAATTGCAGAAATGACTTCTAAGCCTCGAAATAATGACTTTTTTTTCCTAAGGTGGTAGGAATGAAACTCAGTGCGGGCTGGATGGGGTCCCCCCTGGGCACCGCAGACCTAAGCTTGTTTAACTCCTACCTCTTAAAGGGACCGAGAAAAAATGACCTTTTCTGCACTTCAATGTAAGTCAATGGGGCGATTTTTTGGCTATGTGCTAGAAATGAAATTCAGTGCGGATTGGATGACAGGCACCCTAGGCACCCAGGATTGGCTTTAGTTTCACGTGTATCTCTTAAGCCGGCAGAGAAAACCCACCTGATATGCGCTCCACACAACTGAATAGAGACGCCGTTGATTTTCTATGGGAATTGCAGAAATGACTTCTAAGCCTCGAAATAATGACTTTTTTTCCTAAGGTGGTAGGAATGAAACTCAGTGCGGGCTGGATGGGGTCCCCCCTGGGCACCGCAGACCTAAGCTTGTTTAACTCCTACCTCTTAAAGGGACCGAGAAAAAATGACCTTTTCTGCACTCCAATGTAAGTCAATGGGGCGATTTTTTGGCTATGTGCTAGAAATGAAATTCAGTGCGGATTGGATGACAGGCACCCTAGGCACCCAGGATCGGCTTTAGTTTCACGTGTATCTCTTAACGTTTCAAAGAAATTTTTATTTAGGGTTTTTTCTCATATAAATTTTTAAGGCATACATCAGGTTATACATGTAAAATATAGATGTACAAATTAAATGAGTAGAAATGCGTACAGCTCATATGGAAATCTGTGAAGTATGCGTAGTTAGAGAGTATGTTGAGGTTATCACCTTACATGTATTACAAGGCCATGGAAAGTGATGTAGGTTAACCATGTAGAAGGTTCATATTACTGATAGGCCTTGCAAGAGTGATTGTAACTAAAAGATCATTCAAGCTGTACAATTGAGGTAACCTTAGTATCAACATAACAACAAACAAACAGTAAAAAGAAAAAAGAAGGAGGGAAACAACCTTCCAATGGTTTGCAGGCAAACAGTATAGTGTGGAGGTGATCAATAAGAAGTAACTATACAGCTGTTGCGTCAAGTGTCCGATGGTGCATGGTATTTACTTGATTCCCAGGATTGCCATTGTTTCATAAAGGTAGAATATGTTCCCCTGCCATAGGCAATATGTTTTTCCATTAGATATATCTGACGTATTTCCGATAGGACCTCAGAAGCTAGTGGTGGTGCACGAGATTTCCATTTCCTAGTTATTAGCAATCGGGCCAAGGTCAAAATTTTACATGTTAGGGTTCTTTCTTTGGGGGGTATGGGAGAAAGGTTTAATGCCAGAATTGCCATTGCTGGGGTGAGTTGGATCTTGTTATGCAATATTTCAGATATAATGTCTGAAATCTGGTGCCAGAATAATTTTAGATATGGACAATCCCATAATATATGTAGCAGGGTACCTACGTTACCACATTTGCGCCAGCAATTGGCGGGTACTGCTGGATAAATAGTGTGTAAACGCTGTGGCGTAAAGTACCAATGTAACCGGCATTTGAGAGCGTTTTCTCGTTGTTGTGCGCTGATGACAGATTTTAGTGACCAATGAAATGCCTGTTTCCATTCGGAAGTTGAGTATGACGTTCCTAGCATGTTTTCCCATTTGGAAATTGGAGCGTCTTTAACAAATATGTCAAACCCTCCTATGTGGTTATAGAGTGGTTTAAGGCCTCTAAGTGGTCTGTCCAGATGGGATATCAATGTTTTATTCCATTTGACTGGTTGTTGAGGAGGGGATGTCAGAAGGTGTCGCAGCTGGAGAAATAGGAAAAATTCCTGTTTTGGAATCGAGTATATAGTTTGGAGGGAGGAGAAGTCCCGCATCAAACCATCTGAGAATAGTTGGGACACCGATACGACACCTCTGTCATGCCAATTTTGAAGGTATGAGTGTGAAGAAGCGGGCATTAAAGCTTTAAGGGACAACAGGGGAATTTTAGACGATGTCAGGGTACATGGAGAACCGTGTGTTTCATGACATAGTGTCCAGCATTTGATGCTCGCTATCATTGGAGGGGACAAAGATAGGGTAGGGTGTGAGTTTTTCCATATATGAGATATAAGGAGGTCTTTTAGGTCAATGCCACTGATGTTGCGTTCAGTCAGAACCCAGGGTTTGTCAGTAGAGTTAGTCCACCAGGATTGAAGTTGTTTCATAAGTGTTGCTTGGTAGTATAGGTATGGGTCAGGTAGGCCTAGGCCTCCCATACATGTTGGTTTTATAAGAATTTTTTGGGCGATACGTGGTGGTTTCCCGGCCCATGTATATTGTGAAATGAGCTTTCGAATAGATTTAAAAAAGTGTTGGGGTATGAAGATGGGCATGGTCTGGTATAAGTATAATAACTTTGGTAACAGGAGCATTTTGAAAGCGGCTACTCTGCCAATCCAGGACGTTTCAATCTTGGACATTTGGGATGCTAGTTGGTTAAGTTCGGCCAGTAGGGGGGGATAGTTGCTTGAGAATAGTAATTTAGGATCTTTGGTAATCTTTGTGCCTAGATACTTGATGGAGTCCTCCCTCCAATCTAGTTGGAAAGATGACTTCATCTTAGATAGTTCAACAGGAGAAACATTGATGGGTAGCACTTCGGATTTCGAAGCATTTAATTTATAGTAGGATACAGTGCCAAACCTTTGGAGAATTTGCAGGGCTCTTTCTAAGGATGAGGCAGGTTTGCTAAGCATGAGGATAATATCGTCAGCATATAGTGACAATGTGTGCCTGCCACCTCCAACGTCGACCCCTTCAACCATGGCATCAGAGCGGAAGAGTTGTGCAAGGGGTTCAATGGAAAGGATGAATATTAAAGGGGAAAGGGGGCACCCTTGCCTTGTCCCATTTGTAATTGGGAAGGAAGAGGACAAGGCACCGTTGGTGAATATTTGTGCAGAAGGGTTAGAGTACAATGCAGTCACACACTTATAGAAATCGCCAGATAGGCCTATGCGGCGTAGAACAGCAAAAGCATATGACCAGGCTATTCTATCAAATGCTTTCTCAGCATCAAGGGCTACTAAAACAGCCGGAATTTTTGTAGTAAATATGTGGTGCACCACACTCACAACCCTTCTTGTGTTTTCGTATGCTTGACGGGATTTGATGAAGCCAGATTGGTCGCTGTTAATGATGGCAGGCAACACATCTGCTAACCTGTTAGCTAGTAATTTTGCATATATTTTTAGGTCGCAATTTAGTAGTGAGATTGGTCTGTATTGTTTAGGGTCATCTGTGGGTTTGCCTGGTTTAGGGAGTGTGACTATTATGGCACGTTGATTTTCATCAGGGAATTTCCCTGTGTCCCTAATTGTTTGGAAAAAGGCTAAAAGGTGTGGGGCTAAACAGGAGAAAAAGGATTGATAATATAAATTTGTAAGTCCCTCAGGACCTGGGGACTTGTGTGCTGGCAAAGATTTGACTATTTGTTCCACTTCTTGTATGGAGAAAGGGGCGTTGAGTAGTGTTAGGTGTTCAGGGGTGATTTTTGGTAGTTGCATGGAGTCAAGAAAGGCCTCTATTTGGTCTGAGGATGGTTGTGGGGTGGTAGGGTCATCGCGCAGGTTGTATAATTGAGTGTAGAATTTTTGGAAACATTCAGCTATGGCGTTTGGTGTGATTAATTTACTTTTGGAAGTTGGGTCAATTAGGAAGGGGATTCTCGTCTTGGTATGGTGTGTTTTCAATCTTTGTGCAAGTAGTTTACCTGCTTTGTTGCTTTGTGAATAGTACATGCGTTTAAGTTTTCTAAATTTATATTCGTAATCTGCTACCATGGTTGCACGTAGTTTGGAACGTAAAGCTTTCAGTTCCATTGTGGCTGAGTGAGATTGTATGCGTTTATGATCTATCTCCAAACGTTTTATATCCGCTAGAAGAGATGTTATAGTTTTCATTTTTTCTTTTTTGACTTTTGAACCTAATTTAATTAAGGTACCACGAACTACAGCTTTGTGGGCGTTCCAAACCACCTCTGGCCTGACCTCTCCTGTGGCGTTATGCATGAAATATTCTTTAAGAGTTTTTTCAACTTCAGCTTTGTGTTTGGAGTGGGAGATCAAAAAGGTATTACATCTCCAGAGGAATGTTTTTGGTGTGTTAGTTTGTTCGGACATGGAGAAGGTTACTGGGCAGTGGTCTGACCACGTTCTAGTTTCAATATTAATTTTAGTGATACACATGGAAGTTGGTAAATCAGCCAGCACTAGATCAATCCTGGAATAGGTATTATGCGCTTGGGAGTAATAAGTATAGTCTAGTTCATTCCCATGAAGAGCGCGCCATGTATCATAAATTTCATGTTCCCATAGAAAATTGTCCAGTGAAGGCAGATTTCTAGTGGATCTGGATGTAGAGTCTCTTTTTAGGTCTGGAACTATATTGAAATCGCCGCATATGATCACATGACCTTTTTGGTGTTTAGTCAGTAGGTTATGAACTTTTCTAATAAAGGGTAGTTGTTTTTCATTAGGGGCGTATACGTTGAGTATTGTGAATGCAACGTTGTTAAGGGTGCAGACCATCAGAATGTATCTACCCGCTGGGTCGCATATTTGGCTATGGATAGTGAGAGCAACTGTGTTCCTAAAAGCGATCAGGACTCCTCTATTTTTGGCTTTGTAGTGTGAGTGAACAATAGTTGGGTATGCTAGATTTTTAAATCTATGTGCGTCGTTTGATAGTAAGTGTGTTTCTTGAACACAGAGGACATCGCCATTAAGTTTTTTGGCTTCAGACCACAGGTAGTTTCTCCTTATTGGGGAATTAAGGCCTCTTACATTATAAGATATAAAATTAATTACCATAGTGATTTGTGGGGGAGATTGCTATAGGAAGGAATCTATAGTTACCATGGATATGTTGTTTTGGGGATGTACCATGCACCAAAGGACGACACGTGTGAGTCACTTCATTAGCTACAGTAGTCTGCCAATCTAAGCCTGCAAAACAAAATGTCAAAATATCAAACACAAAATGAACAAAGAACACAAAAGTGCCTTGTTGGGGCACAAAAAACAAAAGAAAAAGAAAAATAGCTAACATCCAGTTAGCTCTCTATTTCCAGGGGTGGAAAAGTTCAGCCAAAACCGACTCAACTTGGAGCGAGAACAAAAACAGAATCAGGTCATGTCAGGCCTCTGATGTTAGGCGGTGGAATGACCTTAGCGTTTAGGGGTGGATTGCCAATCACGTCGCAGTCTCTGTGGGATAGGGCCGGGGTTAGCAGAGGTGGTAGATGATGCTGCAACTAAGTCCCAAGACTCCAGCAATTGAAGGCCATCTTTTAACTGGAAAACAGTGGATGTGGATCCATTTCTTGTGATTAAGAGGCGGTTGGGGTACCCCCATTTGTATATAATGTTTTCCTCCCGAAGTGTAGATGTAATGGGACCCATTGATCTTCTCCATTGTAAGGTAGCTGCTGAAAAATCCGCGAAGACTGATATATCTTTGTATTTATCCGGTATTGCTTCTTTCTTTCTACATGCTGCAAGGAAGGATTCTTTAATATGAAAGAAATGTACTCTCACTAGAGTGTCCCGTGGAACATCTGATGATAAGTGTCTTGGGCGGGGGACTCTGTGTGCCCTGTCAATTATCAGGTCTCTGTGGGTGCTATCTGGGAGCATTTCTTTAAGAAACCGTTGAACAAAATGTGTCAGTTCATAGGGAGCAATTGCTTCTGGAATGCCTCTAAATTTGAGGTTATTCCTCCTTGTACGGTCTTCCATATCTGTCACTTTAGATTTCAATTGTTGGACCTCGGTTTCCAGCGCCTGATGGGCCTCAGTGAGCGTATTGTGTGACGTAGAAAAGTCATCCATCTTGTGCTCAATATGGTCTATACGTTGTCCAAAGTCTTGGATCGCTGAGTGTATAGGGCCATTGAGCTTTTCTATTTTGCGTTCAAGTGAGTCTCTCATAGCAGAGAGCATTTGTTTAATTGACATGTTCGTGGTTGGTGATTCATTAGCTGGTATAGCATCAAAGCAATCAGCATTGTCACTGTCTTGATCTGAATCAGCTATATCATCATTAGAGGGCTTGTGTTTTTGTTTCACAGGGCTCTGTGATGAGGGGGAATCATCAGAGGATGAGTTGTGCCCATAGGGCTTGTCATAGGGACGCTTGTTTTCCCTGTCTGCTGCAGAGCTGTGCTGTGGAGTTAGTCCCTCCCCCTCTTCCTCCGTTCTGCTGCTAGTGCCCGCTAAAGCAGAGAATTTGTTTAATAAAGATGTACCTTTGATTCCTGTTGTAGGAGAGACATCATGTTTGTTAACACTTTTATTCCCAGTGTTTCTTTGTGAGGTTTTGGAGAAGGCAGGCTGCTGCTTCTTGATGGCTGCATGTGCCGGAGCTCCGTCTTTAATCCGGGAGCCGGCGCCATCTTGTTTCCCTGACGGGTGCCGAGTATCGCTCGATTTAGGGGTTTTCCCCCCATCTTTTTCGCCCCGCTGCATCCCGATGCTGTCAGCAGTCCTTCCCCTCTCCAGTCGGGTAGTTTTTGCGTGAGGATGTGCGGTCTATGTCGCTTTGTAGACGCTGTGAGGCCGGAGCTCAGAATCAGACGTCCATGCGAGTCGGCTGCAGGCCACGCCCCCCCCACGTGTATCTCTTAAGCCGGCAGAGAAAACCCACCTGATATGCGCTCCACACAATTAAATAGAGACGCCATTGATTTTGTATGGGAATTGCAGAAATGACTTCTAAGCCTCGAAATCATGACTTTTTTTCCTAAGGTGGTAGGAATGAAACTCAGTGCGGGCTGGATGGGGTCCCCCCTGGGCACCGCAGACCTAAGCTTGTTTAACTCCTACCTCTTAAAGGTACCGAGAAAAAATGACCTTTTCGGCACTCCAATGTAAGTCAATGGGGCGATTTTTTGGCTATGTGCTAGAAATGAAATTCAGTGCGGATTGGATGACAGGCACCCTAGGCACCCAGGATCGGCTTTAGTTTCACGTGTATCTTTTAAGCCGGCAGAGAAAACCCACCTGATATGCGCTCCACACAATTGAATAGAGATGCCGTTGATTTTCTATGGGAATTGCAGAAATGACTTCTAAACCTCGAAACAATGACTTTTTTTTCCTAAGGTGGTAGGAATGAAACTCAGTGCGGGCTGGATGGGGTCCCCCCTGGGCACCGCAGACCTAAGCTTGTTTAACTCCTACCTCTTAAAGGGACCGAGAAAAAATGACCTTTCTGCACTCCAATGTAAGTCAATTGGGCTATTTTTTGGCTATGTGCTAGAAATGAAATTCAGTGCGGATTGGATGACAGGCACCCTAGGCACCCAGGATCGGCTTTAGTTTCACGTGTATCTCTTAAGCCGGCAGGGAAAACCCACCTGATATGCGCTCCATACAATTGAATAGAGACGCCGTTGATTTTCTATGGGAATTGCAGAAATGACTTCTAAGCCTCGAAACAATGACTTTTTTTTCCTAAGGTGCTAGGAATGAAACTCAGTGCGGGCTGGATGGGGTCCCCCCTGGGCACCGCAGACCTAAGCTAGTTTAACTCCTACCTCTTAAAGGGACCGAAAAAAATTACCTTTTCTGCACTCCAATGTAAGTCAATGGGGCGATTTTTTGGCTATGTGCTAGAAATGAAATTCAGTGCGGATTGGATGACAGGCAAACTAGGCACCCAGGATCGGCTTTAGTTTCACGTGTATCTCTTAAGCCGGCAGAGAAAACCCACCTGATATGCGCTCCACACAATTGAATAGAGACGCCGTTGATTTTCTATGGGAATTGCAGAAATGACTTCTAAGCCTCGAAATAATGACTTTTTTTTCCTAAGGTGGTAGGAATGAAACTCAGTGCGGGCTGGATGGGGTCCCCCCTGGGCACCGCAGACCTAAGCTTGTTTAACTCCTACCTCTTAAAGGGACCAAGAAAAAAATGACCTTTTCTGCACTCCAATGTAAGTCAATGGGGCGATTTTTTGGCTATGTGCTAGAAATGAAATTCAGTGCGGATTGGATGACAGGCACCCTAGGCACCCAGGATTGGCTTTAGTTTCACGTGTATCTCTTAAGCCGGCAGAGAAAACCCACCTGATATGCGCTCCACACAATTGAATAGAGACGCCGTTGATTTTCTATGGGAATTGCAGAAATGACTTCTAAGCCTCAAAATAATGACTTTTTTTCCTTAGGTGGTAGGAATGAAACTCAGTGCGGGCTGGATGGGGTCCCCCCTGGGCACCGCAGACCTAAGCTTGTTTAACTCATACCTCTTAAAGGTACCGAGAAAAAATGACCTTTTCGGCACTCCAATGTAAGTCAATGGGGCGATTTTTTGGCTATGTGCTAGAAATGAAATTCAGTGCGGATTGGATGACAGGCACCCTAGGCACCCAGGATCGGCTTTAGTTTCTTGTGTATCTCTTAAGCCGGCAGAGAAAACCCACCTGATATGCGCTCCACACAATTGAATAGAGACGCCGTTGATTTTCTATGGGAATTGCAGAAATGACTTCTAAGCCTCGAAATAATGACTTTTTTTCCTAAGGTGGTAGGAATGAAACTCAGTGCGGGCTGGATGGGGTCCCCCCTGGGCACCGCAGACCTAAGCTTGTTTAACTCCTACCTCTTAAAGGTACCGAGAAAAAATGACCTTTTCGGCACTCCAATGTAAGTTAATGGGGCGATTTTTTGGCTATGTGCTAGAAATGAAATTCAGTGCGGATTGGATGACAGGCACCCTAGGCACCCAGGATCGGCTTTAGTTTCACGTGTATCTCTTAAGCCGGCAGAGAAAACCCACCTGATATGCGCTCCACACAATTGAATAGAGACGCCGTTGATTTTCTATGGGAATTGCAGAAATGACTTCTAAGCCTCGAAATAATGACTTTTTTTCCTAAGGTGGTAGGAATGAAACTCAGTGCGGGCTGGATGGGGTCCCCCCTGGGCACCGCAGACCTAAGCTTGTTTAACTCCTACCTCTTAAAGGGACCGAGAAAAAATGACCTTTTCTGCACTCCAATGTAAGTCAATGGGGCGATTTTTTGGCTATGTGCTAGAAATGAAATTCAGTGCGGATTGGATGACAGGCACCCTAGGCACCCAGGATCGGCTTTAGTTTCACGTGTATCTCTTAAGCCGGCAGAGAAAACCCACCTGATATGCGCTCCACACAATTGAATAGAGACGCCGTTGATTTTCTATGGGAATTGCAGAAATGACTTCTAAGCCTCGAAATAATGACTTTTTTTTCCTAAGGTGGTAGGAATGAAACTCAGTGCGGGCTGGATGGGGTCCCCCCTGGGCACCGCAGACCTAAGCTTGTTTAACTCTTACCTCTTAAAGGTACCGTGAAAAAATGACCTTTTCGGCACTCCAATGTAAGTCAATGGGGCGATTTTTTGGCTATGTGCTAGAAATGAAATTCAGTGCGGATTGGATGACAGGCACCCTAGGCACCCAGGATCGGCTTTAGTTTCACGTGTATCTCTTAAGCCGGCAGAGAAAACCCACCTGATATGCGCTCCACACAATTGAATAGAGACGCCGTTGATTTTCTATGGGAATTGCAGAAATGACTTCTAAGCCTCGAAATAATGACTTTTTTTTCCTTAGGTGGTAGGAATGAAACTCAGTGCGGGCTGGATGGGGTCCCCCCTGGGCACCGCAGACCTAAGCTTGTTTAACTCCTATCTCTTAAAGGGACCGAGAAAAAATGACCTTTTCTGCACTCCAATGTAAGTCAATTGGGATATTTTTTGGCTATGTGCTAGAAATGAAATTCAGTGCGGATTGGATGACAGGCACCCTAGGCACCCAGGATCGGCTTTAGTTTCACGTGTATCTCTTAAGCCGGCAGGGAAAACCCACCTGATATGCGCTCCATACAATTGAATAGAGACGCTGTTGATTTTCTATGGGAATTGCAGAAATGACTTCTAAGCCTCAAAACAATGACTTTTTTTTCCTAAGGTGGTAGGAATGAAACTCAGTGCGGGCTGGATGGGGTCCCCCCTGGGCACCGCAGACCTAAGCTTGTTTAACTCCTATCTCTTAAAGGGACCGAGAAAAAAATGACCTTTTCTGCACTCTAATGTAAGTCAATGGGGCGATTTTTTGGCTATGTGCTAGAAATGAAATTCAGTGCGGATTGGATGACAGGCACCCTAGGCACCCAGGATCGGCTTTAGTTTCACGTGTATCTCTTAAGCCGGCAGAGAAAACCCACCTGATATGCGCTCCACACAATTGAATAGAGACGCCGTTGATTTTCTATGGGAATTGCAGAAATGACTTCTAAGCCTCGAAATAGTGACTTTTTTTCCTAAGGTTGTAGGAATGAAACTCAGTGCGGGCTGGATGGGGTCCCCCCTGGGCACCGCAGACCTAGGCTTGTTTAACTCCTACCTCTTAAAGGGACCGAGAAAAAATGATCTTTTCTGCACTCCAATGTAAGTCAATGGGGCGATTTTTTGGCTATGTGCTAGAAATGAAATTCAGTGCGGATTGGGTGACAGGCAAACTAGGCACCCAGGATCGGCTTTAGTTTCACTTGTATCTCTTAAGCCGGCAGAGAAAACCCACCTGATATGCGCTCCACACAATTGAATAGAGACGCCGTTGATTTTCTATGGGAATTGCAGAAATGACTTCTAAGCCTCAAAATAATGACTTTTTTTCCTAAGGTGGTAGGAATGAAACTCAGTGCGGGCTGGATGGGGTCCCCCCTGGGCACCGCAGACCTAAGCTTGTTTAACTCCTACCTCTTAAAGGGACCGAGAAAAAATGACCTTTTCTGCACTCCAATGTAAGTCAATGGGGCGATTTTTTGGCTATGTGCTAGAAATGAAATTCAGTGCGGATTGGATGACAGGCACCCTAGGCACCCAGGATCGGCTTTAGTTTCACGTGTATCTCTTAACCTGGCAGGGAAAACCCACCTGATATGCGCTCCACACAATTGAATAGAGACGCCGTTGATTTTCTATGGGAATTGCAGAAATGACTTCTAAGCCTCGAAATAATGACTTTTTTTTCCTAAGGTGGTAGGAATGAAACTCAGTGCGGGCTGGATGGGGTCGCCCCTGGGCACCGCAGACCTAAGCTTGTTTAACTCCTATCTCTTAAAGGGACCGAGAAAAAAATGACCTTTTCTGCACTCTAATGTAAGTCAATGGGGCGATTTTTTGGCTATGTGCTAGAAATGAAATTCAGTGCGGATTGGATGACAGGCACCCTAGGCACCCAGGATCGGCTTTAGTTTCACGTGTATCTCTTAAGCCGGCAGAGAAAACCCACCTGATATGCGCTCCACACAATTGAATAGAGACGCCGTTGATTTTCTATGGGAATTGCAGAAATGACTTCTAAGCCTCGAAATAGTGACTTTTTTTCCTAAGGTTGTAGGAATGAAACTCAGTGCGGGCTGGATGGGGTCCCCCCTGGGCACCGCAGACCTAAGCTTGTTTAACTCCTACCTCTTAAAGGGACCGAGAAAAAATGACCTTTTCTGCACTCCAATGTAAGTCAAAGGGGCGATTTTTTGGCTATGTGCTAGAAATGAAATTCTACCTTGTTTAACTCCATAGGGAAACTTTAACATGGTAAAAGCCATAGGGAATGCGGACCGACTTTGCGGCCCTATATCTCCCGAACCCTTGGGGCTAGAGACTAGCTTTCACGACCCTTGTGGAGAACCTCTATAAAGTGATTGGCTTTAATTTTGTACGCCACGAAAGGCGGCTGCTCGGTACCGGGCCAAAGTGGACCTTTGCGGCCAAATCTTGACCTACTTTGGCCCCGCGTATCTTCGGTTCTCTTGGGGCCACACTAATGGGACTACCATCGTTAAAAAAGGGCACGTCTAGGGCTATCTACCCAGGGAGTTTGGGGCAAATCGGTCACCATGACCCGGTCCAAATCCGCCGGACCGCACTTTGGAACGGTGCCGCTCCGCGGCCAAGGCACCTAGGGATCCGCGGATAGGCTCTCGGAGCTCCCAGGACACTTGGCTCCTGCCACTAGGAAGGGCAGGCTCCGCACTTGCACGGCCGAGGAGCGGCAAAACCAAAACCGACATGCCCCCACCCGATGCACCTTCCCGGGGTGACAAAATTCGAGCCCAGGCTCATTCGAAAGCCAAGTATCTCTAGTTTATGTGTGCCAAAATGTGTCAGGATTGGAGCTACGGCGGGCCCGTGTAGCCGCGGAACAAAGTGTGCGGAACCGCATGAAAAATCGTCTAAGTGTCAAATGCATTGAAATCGCCATGGGGAATTTCACCGATTTTGCGGCTCTATATCTCCTGTGCCTTTCGGGCTAAAGACTCTGTTCTGGTGTTGGTGCAGAGCCCAAGTCCTCCCCTACGAGCTCACCAAAGGGCGTGTGGCTCACACTTATGGCCGGGTCACAGTACCGGGAGAAGTGGACCTCGTCCCGGTGACCATTTAACATTGGAATCTCCATAGGGAAACTTTAACATGGGAAACGCCTTAGGGAATGTGGACCGACTTTGTGGCCCTATATCTCCCGAACCCTTGGGGCTAGAGACTAGCTTTCAAGACCCTTGTGGAGCCCCAAGTCTACATGTGTACCGACTTTGCGGCCCTATATCTCCCGAACCCTTGGGGCTAGAGACTAGCTTTCACCACCCTCGTGGAGCCCCAAGTCTCCTCTACAAAGTGAGTGGCTTTAATTTTGTACGCCACGAAAGGCGGCTGCTCGGTACCGGGCCAAAGTGGACCTTCGCGGCCAAATCTTGACCTACTTTGGCCCCGCGTATCTCCGGTTCTCTTGGGCCCACACTAATGGGACTACCATCGTTCGAAAGGGCACGTCTAGGGCTATCTACCCAGGGAGTTTGGGGCAAATCGGTCACCACGACCCGGTCCAAATCCGCCGGACCGCACTTTGGAACGGTGCCACTCCGCGGCCAAGGCACCTAGGGATCCGCAGATAGGCTCACGGAGCTCCCAGGACACTTGGCTCCTGCCACTAGGAAGGGCAGGCTCCGCACTTGCACGGCCTAAAAGCGGCAAAACCAAAACCGACATGCCCCCACCCGATGCACATTCCCGGGGTGACAAAAATTCGAGCCCGGGCTTATTCGAAAGCCAAGTATCTCTAGTTTATGTGTGCCAAAATGTGTCAGGATTGGAGCTACGGCGGGCCCGTGGCCGCGGAACAAAGTGCGCGGAACCGCATGAAAAATCGTCTAAGTGTCAAATGCATTGAAATCGCCATAGGGAATTTCAGCGACTTTGCGGCTCTATATCTCGCGTGCCTTTCGGGCTAGAGACTCGGTTCTGGTGTTGATGCAGAGCCCAAGTCCTCCCCTACGAGCTAACTAAAGGGCGTGTGGCTCACACTTATGGCCGGGTCACAGTACCGGGAGAAGTGGACCTCGTCCCGGTGACCATTTAACATTGGAATCTCCATAGGGAAACTTTAACATGGGAAACGCCTTAGGGAATGTGGACCGACTTTGCGGCCCTATATCTCCCGAATTCTTGGGTCTAGAGACTAGCTTTCACCACCGTCGTGGAGCCCCAAGTCTCCTCTATAAAGTGATTGGCTTTAATTTTGTACGCCACGAAAGGCGGCTGCTCGGTACCGGGCCAAAGTGGACCTTTGCGGACAAATCTTGACCTACTTTGGCCCCGCGTATCTCCGGTTCTCTTGGGGCCACACTAATGGGACTACCATCGTTAAAAAAGTGCACGTCTAGGGCCATCTACCCAGGGAGTTTGGGGCAAATCGGTCACCACGACCCGGTCCAAATCCGCCGGACCGCACTTTGGAACGGTGCCGCTCCGCGGCCAAGGCACCTAGGGATCCGCGGATAGGCTCTCGGAGCTCCCAGGACACTTGGCTCCTGCCACTAGGAAGGGCAGGCTCCGCACTTGCACGGCCGAGGAGCGGCAAAACCAAAACCGACATGCCCCAACCCGATGCACCTTCCCGGGGTGACAAAATTCGAGCCTGGGCTCATTCGAAAGCCAAGTATCTCTAGTTTATGTGTGCCAAAATGTGTCAGGATTGGAGCTACGGCGGGCCCGTGGCCGCGGAACAAAGTGCGCGGAACCGCATGAAAAATCGTCTAAGTGTCAAATGCATTAAAATCGCCATGGGTAATTTCACCGACTTTGTGGCTCTATATCTCGCGTGCCTTTCGGGCTAGAGACTCGGTTCTGGTGTTGATGCAGAGCCCAAGTCCTCCCCTACGAGCTCACTAAAGGGCGTGTGGCTCACACTTATGGCCGGGTCACAGTACCGGGAGAAGTGGACCTCGTCCCGGTGACCATTTAACATTGGAATCTCTATAGGAAAACTTTAACATGGGAAACGCCTTAGGGAATGTGGACCGACTTTGTGGCCCTATATCTCCCGAAACCTTGGGGCTAGAGACTAGCTTTCACGACCCTTGTGGAGCCCCAAGTCTACATGTGGACCGACTTTGCGGCCCTATATCTCCCGAACCCTTGGGGCTAGAGACTAGCTTTCACCACCCTCGTGGAGCCCCAAGTCTTCTCTACAAATGAGTGGCTTTAATTTTGTACGCCACGAAAGGCGGCTGCTCGGTACCGGGCCAAAGTGGACCTTCGCGGCCAAATCTTGACCTACTTTGGCCCCGCGTATCTCCGGTTCTCTTGGGGCCACACTAATGGGACTACCATCGTTCGAAAGGGCACGTCTAGGGCTATCTACCCAGGGAGTTTGGGGCAAATCGGTCACCACGACCCGTTCCAAATCCGCCGGACCGCACTTTGGAACGGTGCCACTCCGCGGCCAAGGCACCTAGGGATCCGCAGATAGGCTCGCGGAGCTCCCAGGACACTTGGCTCCTGCCACTAGGAAGGGCAGGCTCCGCACTTGCACGGCCGAGAAACGGCAAAACCAAAACCGACATGCCCCCATAGGATGCACCTTCCCGGGGTGACAAAAATTCGAGCCCGGGCTCATTCGAAAACCAAGTATCTCTAGTTTATGTGTGCCAAAATGTGTCAGGATTGGAGCTACGGCGGGCCCGTGGCCGCAGAACAAAGTGCGCGGAACCGCATGAAAAATCGTCTAAGTGTCAAATGCATTGAAATCGCCTTAGGGAATTTCACCGACTTTGCGGCTCTATATCTCGCGTGCCTTTCGGGCTAGAGACTCGGTTCTGGTGTTGATGCAGAGCCCAAGTCCTCCCCTACGAGCTTACTAAAGGGAGTGTGGCTCACACTTATGGCCAGGTCACAGTACCGGGAGAAGTGGACCTCGTCCCGGTGACCATTTAACATTGGAATCTCCATAGGGAAACTTTAACATGGGAAACGCCTTAGGGAATGTGGACCGACTTTGCGGCCCTATATCTCCCGAACCCTTGGGGCTAGAGACTAGCTTTCACGACCCTTGTGGAGCCCCAAGTCTACATGTGGACCGACTTTGCGGCCCTATATCTCCTGAACCCTTGGGGCTAGAGACTAGCTTTCAACAGCCTCGTGGAGCCCCAAGTCTCCTCTACAAAGTGAGTGGCTTTAATTTTGTACGCCACGAAAGGCGGCTGCTCGGTACCGGGCCAAAGTGGACCTTCGCGGCCAAATCTTGACCTATTTTGGCCCCGCGTATCTCAGGTTCTCTTGGGGCCTTACTAATGGGACTACCATCGTTCGAAAGGGCACGTCTAGGGCTATCTACCCAGGGAGTTTGGGGCAAATCGGTCACCACGACCCGGTCCAAATCCGCCGGACCGCACTTTGGAACGGTGCCACTCCGCGGCCAAGGCACCTAGGGATCCGCAGATAGGCTTACGGAGCTCCCAGGACACTTGGCTCCTGCCACTAGGAAGGGCAGGCTCCGCACTTGCACGGCCTAAAAGCGGCAAAACCAAAACCGACATGCCCCCACCCGATGCACCTTCCCGGGGTGACAAAAATTCGAGCCCGGGCTTATTCGAAAGCCAAGTATCTCTAGTTTATGTGTGCCAAAATGTGTCAGGATTGGAGCTACGGCGGGCCCGTGGCCGCGGAACAAAGTGCGCGGAACCGCATGAAAAATCGTCTAAGTGTCAAATGCATTGAAATCGCCATAGGGAATTTCAGCGACTTTGCGGCTCTATATCTCGCGTGCCTTTCGGGCTAGAGACTCGGTTCTGGTGTTGATGCAGAGCCCAAGTCCTCCCCTACGAGCTAACTAAAGGGCGTGTGGCTCACACTTATGGCCGGGTCACAGTACCGGGAGAAGTGGACCTCGTCCCGGTGACCATTTAACATTGGAATCTCCATAGGGAAACTTTAACATGGGAAACGCCTTAGGGAATGTGGACCGACTTTGCGTCCCTATATCTCCCGAACCCTTGGGGCTAGAGACTAGCTTTCACGACCCTTGTGGAGCCCCAAGTCTACATGTGGACCGACTTTGCGGCCCTATATCTCCCGAACCCTTGGGGCTAGAGACTAGCTTTCAACAGCCTCGTGGAGCCCCAAGTCTCCTCTACAAAGTGAGTGGCTTTAATTTTGTACGCCACGAAAGGCGGCTGCTCGGTACCGGGCCAAAGTGGACCTTCGCGGCCAAATCTTGACCTATTTTGGCCCCGCGTATCTCAGGTTCTCTTGGGGCCTTACTAATGGGACTACCATCGTTCAAAAGGGCACGTCTAGGGCTATCTACCCAGGGAGTTTGGGGCAAATCGGTCACCACGACCCGGTCCAAATCCGCCGGACCGCACTTTGGAACGGTGCCACTCCGCGGCCAAGGCACCTAGGGATCCGCAGATAGGCTCACGGAGCTCCCAGGACACTTGGCTCCTGCCACTAGGAAGGGCAGGCTCCGCACTTGCACGGCCGAGAAACGGCAAAACCAAAACCGACATGCCCCCATAGGATGCACCTTTCCGGGGTGACAAAAATTCGAGCCCGGGCTCATTCGAAAACCAAGTATCTCTAGTTTATGTGTGCCAAAATGTGTCAGGATTGGAGCTACGGCGGGCCCGTGGCCGCAGAACAAAGTGCGCGGAACCGCATGAAAAATTGTCTAAGTGTCAAATGCATTGAAATCGCCATAGGGAATTTCACTGACTTTGCGGCTCTATATCTCGCGTGCCTTTCGGGCTAGAGACTCGGTTCTGGTGTTGATGCAGAGCCCAAGTCCTCCCCTACGAGCTCACTAAAGGGAGTGTGGCTCACACTTATGGCCAGGTCACAGTACCGGGAGAAGTGGACCTCGTCCCGGTGACCATTTAACATTGGAATCTCCATAGGGAAACTTTAACATGGGAAACGCCTTAGGGAATGTGGACCGACTTTGCGGCCCTATATCTCCCGAACCCTTGGGGCTAGAGACTAGCTTTCACGACCCTTGTGGAGCCCCAAGTCTACATGTGGACCGACTTTGCGGCCCTATATCTCCCGAACCCTTGGGGCTAGAGACTAGCTTTCACCACCCTCGTGGAGCCCCAAGTCTCCTCTACAAAGTGAGTTGCTTTAATTTTGTACGTCACGAAAGGCGGCTGCTCGGTACCGGGCCAAAGTGGACCTTCGCGGCCAAATCTTGACCTACTTTGGCCCCGCGTATCTCAGGTTCTCTTGGGGCCACACTAATGGGACTACCATCGTTCGAAAGGGCACATCTAGGGCTATCTACCCAGGGAGTTTGGGGCAAATCGGTCACCACGACCCGTTCCAAATCCGCCGGACCGCACTTTGGAACGGTGCCGCTCCGCGGCCAAGGGACCTACGGATCCGCGGTTAGGCTCGCGGAGCTCCCAGGACACTTGGCTCCTGCCACTAGGAAGGGCAGGCTCCGCACTTGCACGGCCGAGGAGCGGCAAAACCAAAACAGACATGCCCCCACCCGATGCACCTTCCCGGGGTGACAAAAATTCGAGCCCGGGCTCATTCGAAAGCCAAGTATCTCTAGTTTATGTGTGCCAAAATGTGTCAGGATTGGAGCTACGTCGGGCCCGTGGCCGCGGAACAAATTGCGCTGAACCACATGAAAAATCGTTTAAGTGTCAAATGCATTGAAATCGCCATAGGGAATTTCACCGATTTTGCGGCTCTATATCTCGCGTGCCTTTCGGGCTAGAGACTCGGTTCTGGTGTTGATGCAGAGCCCAAGTCCTCCCCTACGAGCTCACCAAAGGGAGTGTGGCTCACACTTATGGCCGGGTCACAGTACCGGGAGAAGTGGACCTCGTCCCGGTGACCATTTAACATTGGAATCTCCATAGGGAAACTTTAACATGGGAAACGCCTTAGGGAATGTGGACCGACTTTGCGGCCCTATATCTCCCGAACCCTTGGGGCTAGAGACTAGCTTTCACGACCCTTGTGGAGCCCCAAGTCTACATGTGGACCGACTTTGCGGCCCTATATCTCCCGAACCCTTGGGGCTAGAGACTAGCTTTCACCAGCCTCGTTGAGCCCCAAGTCTCCTCTACAAAGTGAGTGGCTTTAATTTTGTACGCCACGAAAGGCGGCTGCTCGGTACCGGGCCAAAGTGGACCTTCGTGGCCAAATCTTGACCTATTTTGGCCCCGCGTATCTCCGGTTCTCTTGGGGCCACACTAATGGGACTACCATCGTTCGAAAGGGCACGTCTAGGGCTATCTACCCAGGGAGTTTGGGGCAAATCGGTCACCACGACCCGGTCCAAATCCGCCGGACCGCACTTTGGAACGGTGCCGCTCCGCGGCCAAGGCACCTAGGGATCCGCAGATAGGCTCGCGGAGGTCCCAGGACACTTGGCTCCTGCCACTAGGAAGGGCAGGCTCCGCACTTGCACGGCCGAGGAGCGGCAAAACCAAAACCGACATGCCCCCACCCGATGCACCTTCCCGGGGTGACAAAAACTCGAACCCGGGCTCATTCGAAAGTCAAGTATCTCTAGTTTATGTGTGCCAAAATGTGTCAGGATTGGAGCTACGTCGGGCCCGTGGCCGCGGAACAAAATGCGCGGAACCGCATGAAAAATCGTCTAAGTGTCAAATGCATTGAAATCGCCGTGGGGAATTTCACCGACTTTGCGACTCTATATCTCGCGTGCCTTTCGGGCTAGAGACTCGGTTCTGGTGTTGGTGCAGAGCCCAAGTCCTCCCCTACGAGCTCACCAAAGGGCGTGTGGCTCACACTTATGGCCGGGTCACAGTACCGGGAGAAGTGGACCTCGTCCCGGTGACCATTTAACATTGGAATCTCCATAGGGAAACTTTAACATGGGAAACGCCTTAGGGAATGTGGACCGACTTTGTGGCCCTATATCTCCCGAACCCTTGGGGCTATAGACTAGCTTTCACGACCTTTGTGGAGCCCCAAGTCTACATGTGGACCGACTTTGCGGCCCTATATCTCCCGAACCCTTGGGGCTAGAGACTAGCTTTCACCACCCTCGTGGAGCCCCAAGTCTCCTCTACAAAGTGAGTGGCTTTAATTTTGTACGCCACGAAAGGCGGCTGCTCGGTACCGGGCCAAAGTGGACCTTCGCTGCCAAATCTTGACCTACTTTGGCCCCGCGTATCTCCGGTTCTCTTGGGGACACACTAATGGGACTACCATCGTTCGAAAGGGCACATCTAGGGCTATCTACCCAGGGAGTTTGATGCAAATCGGTCACCACGACCCTTTCCAAATCCGCCGGACCGCACTTTGGAACGGTGCCGCTCCGCGGCCAAGGCACCTAGGGATCCGCGGATAGGCTCGCGGAGCTCCCAGGACACTTGGCTCCTGCCACTAGGAAGGGCAGGCTCCGCACTTGCACGGCCGAGGAGCGGCAAAACCAAAACAGACATGCCCCCACCCGATGCACCTTCCCGGGGTGACAAAAATTCAAGCACCGGGCTCATTCGAAAGCCAAGTATCTCTAGTTTATGTGTGCCAAAATGTGTCAGGATTGGAGCTACGGCGGGCACATGGCCGCGGAACAAAATGCGCGGAACCGCATGAAAAATCGTCTAAGTGCAAATGCATTGAAATCGCCATAGGGAATTTCACCGACTTTGCGGCTCTATATCTCGCGTGCCTTTCGGGCTAGAGACTCGGTTCTGGTGTTGGTGCAGAGCCCAAGTCCTCCCCTACGAGCTCACCAAAGGGCGTGTGGCTCACACTTATGGCCGGGTCACAGTACCGGGAGAAGTGGACCTCGTCCCGGTGACCATTTAACATTGGAATCTCCATAGGGAAACTTTAACATGGGAAACGCCTTAAGGAATGTGGAAAAACTTTGTGGCCCTATATCTCCCGAACCCTTGGGGCTAGAGACTAGCTTTCACGACCCTTGTGGAGCCCCAAGTCTACATGTGGACCGACTTTGCGGCCCTATATCTCCCGAACCCTTGGGGCTAGAGACTAGCTTTCACCAGCCTCGTTGCGCCCCAAGTCTCCTCTACAAAGTGAGTGGCTTTAATTTTGTACGCCACGAAAGGCGGCTGCTCGGTACCGGGCCAAAGTGGACCTTCGCTGCCAAATCTTGACCTACTTTGGCCCCGCGTATCTCCGGTTCTCTTGGGGCCACACTAATGGGACTACCATCGTTCGAAAGGGCACATCTAGGGCTATCTACCCAGGGAGTTTGGGGCAAATCGGTCACCACGACCCTTTCCAAATCCGCCGGACCGCACTTTGGAACGGTGCCGCTCCGCGGCCAAGGCACCTAGGGATCCGCGGATAGGCTCGCGGAGCTCCCAGGACACTTGGCTCCTGCCACTAGGAAGGGCAGGCTCCGCACTTGCACGGCCGAGGAGCGGCAAAACCAAAACAGACATGCCCCCACCCGATGCACCTTCCCGGGGTGACAAAAATTCGAGCCCGGGCTCATTCGAAAGCCAAGTATCTCTAGTTTATGTGTGCCAAAATGTGTCAGGATTGGAGCTACGGCGGGCACATGGCCGCGGAACAAAATGCGCGGAACCGCATGAAAAATCGTCTAAGTGCAAATGCATTGAAATCGCCATAGGGAATTTCACCGACTTTGCGGCTCTATATCTCGCGTGCCTTTCGGGCTATAGACTCGTTTCTGGTGTTGGTGCAGAGCCCAAGTCCTCCCCTACGAGCTCACCAAAGGGCGTGTGGCTCACACTTATGGCCGGGTCACAGTACCGGGAGAAGTGGACCTCGTCCCGGTGACCATTTAACATTGGAATCTCCATAGGGAAACTTTAACATGGGAAACGCCTTAAGGAATGTGGAAAAACTTTGTGGCCCTATATCTCCCGAACCCTTGGGGCTAGAGACTAGCTTTCACGACCCTTGTGGAGCCCCAAGTCTACATGTGGACCGACTTTGCGGCCCTATATCTCCCGAACCCTTGGGGCTAGAGACTAGCTTTCACCAGCCTCGTTGCGCCCCAAGTCTCCTCTACAAAGTGAGTGGCTTTAATTTTGTACGCCACGAAAGGCGGCTGCTCGGTACCGGGCCAAAGTGGACCTTCGTGGCCAAATCTTGACCTATTTTGGCCCCGCATATCTCCGGTTCTCTTGTGGCCACACTAATAAGACTACCATCATTCGAAAGGGCACGTCTAGGGCTATCTACCCAGGGAGTTTGGGGCAAATCGGTCACCACGACCCCGTCCAAATCCGCCGGACCGCACTTTGGAACGGTGCCGCTCCGCGGCCAAGGCACCTAGGGATCCGCAGATAGGCTCGCGGAGGTCCCAGGACACTTGGCTCCTGCCACTAGGAAGGGCAGGCTCCGCACTTGCACGGCCGAGGAGCGGCAAAACCAAAACCGACATGCCCCCATAGGATGCACCTTTCCGGGGTGACAAAAATTCGAGCCCGGGCTCATTCGAAAACCAAGTATCTCTAGTTTATGTGTGCCAAAATGTGTCAGGATTGGAGCTACGGCGGGCCCGTGGCCGCAGAACAAAGTGCGCGGAACCGCATGAAAAATCGTCTAAGTGTCAAATGCATTGAAATCGCCATAGGGAATTTCACTGACTTTGCGGCTCTATATCTCGCGTGCCTTTCGGGCTAGAGACTCGGTTCTGGTGTTGATGCAGAGCCCAAGTCCTCCCCTACGAGCTCACTAAAGGGAGTGTGGCTCACACTTATGGCCAGGTCACAGTACCGGGAGAAGTGGACCTCGTCCCGGTGACCATTTAACATTGGAATCTCCATAGGGAAACTTTAACATGGGAAACGCCTTAGGGAATGTGGACCGACTTTGCGGCCCTATATCTCCCGAACCCTTGGGGCTAGAGACTAGCTTTCACGACCCTTGTGGAGCCCCAAGTCTACATGTGGACCGACTCTGCGGCCCTATATCTCCCGAACCCTTGGGGCTAGAGACTAGCTTTCACCACCCTCGTGGAGCCCCAAGTCTCCTCTACAAAGTGAGTTGCTTTAATTTTGTACGTCACGAAAGGCGGCTGCTCGGTACCGGGCCAAAGTGGACCTTCGCGGCCAAATCTTGACCTACTTTGGCCCCGCGTATCTCAGGTTCTCTTGGGGCCACACTAATGGGACTACCATCGTTCGAAAGGGCACATCTAGGGCTATCTACCCAGGGAGTTTGGGGCAAATCGGTCACCACGACCCGTTCCAAATCCGCCGGACCGCACTTTGGAACGGTGCCGCTCCGCGGCCAAGGGACCTACGGATCCGCGGTTAGGCTCGCGGAGCTCCCAGGACACTTGGCTCCTGCCACTAGGAAGGGCAGGCTCCGCACTTGCACGGCCGAGGAGCGGCAAAACCAAAACAGACATGCCCCCACCCGATGCACCTTCCCGGGGTGACAAAAATTCGAGCCCGGGCTCATTCGAAAGCCAAGTATCTCTAGTTTATGTGTGCCAAAATGTGTCAGGATTGGAGCTACGTCGGGCCCGTGGCCGCGGAACAAAGTGCGCGGAACCACATGAAAAATCGTCTAAGTGTCAAATGCATTGAAATCGCCATAGGGAATTTCACCGATTTTGCGGCTCTATATCTCGCGTGCCTTTCGGGCTAGAGACTCGGTTCTGGTGTTGATGCAGAGCCCAAGTCCTCCCCTACGAGCTCACCAAAGGGCGTGTGGCTCACACTTATGGCCGGGTCACAGTACCGGGAGAAGTGGACCTCGTCCCGGTGACCATTTAACATTGGAATCTCCATAGGGAAACTTTAACATGGGAAACGCCTTAGGGAATGTGGACCGACTTTGCGGCCCTATATCTCCCGAACCCTTGGGGCTAGAGACTAGCTTTCACGACCCTTGTGGAGCCCCAAGTCTACATGTGGACCGACTTTGCGGCCCTATATCTCCCGAACCCTTGGGGCTAGAGACTAGCTTTCACCAGCCTCGTTGAGCCCCAAGTCTCCTCTACAAAGTGAGTGGCTTTAATTTTGTACGCCACGAAAGGCGGCTGCTCGGTACCGGGCCAAAGTGGACCTTCGTGGCCAAATCTTGACCTATTTTGGCCCCGCGTATCTCCGGTTCTCTTGGGGCCACACTAATGGGACTACCATCGTTCGAAAGGGCACGTCTAGGGCTATCTACCCAGGGAGTTTGGGGCAAATCGGTCACCACGACCCGGTCCAAATCCGCCGGACCGCACTTTGGAACGGTGCCGCTCCGCGGCCAAGGCACCTAGGGATCCGCAGATAGGCTCGCGGAGGTCCCAGGACACTTGGCTCCTGCCACTAGGAAGGGCAGGCTCCGCACTTGCACGGCCGAGGAGCGGCAAAACCAAAACCGACATGCCCCCACCCGATGCACCTTCCCGGGGTGACAAAAATTCGAACCCGGGCTCATTCGAAAGCCAAGTATCTCTAGTTTATGTGTGCCAAAATGTGTCAGGATTGGAGCTACGGCGGGCCCATGGCCGCGGAACAAAATGCGCGGAACCGCATGAAAAATCGTCTAAGTGCAAATGCATTGAAATCGCCATAGGGAATTTCACCGACTTTGCGGCTCTATATCTCGCGTGCCTTTCGGGCTAGAGACTCGGTTCTGGTGTTGGTGCAGAGCCCAAGTCCTCCCCTACGAGCTCACCAAAGGGCGTGTGGCTCACACTTATGGCCGGGTCACAGTACCGGGAGAAGTGGACCTCGTCCCGGTGACCATTTAACATTGGAATCTCCATAGGGAAACTTTAACATGGGAAACGCCTTAAGGAATGTGGAAAAACTTTGTGGCCCTATATCTCCCGAACCCTTGGGGCTAGAGACTAGCTTTCACGACCCTTGTGGAGCCCCAAGTCTACATGTGGACCGACTTTGCGGCCCTATATCTCCCGAACCCTTGGGGCTAGAGACTAGCTTTCACCAGCCTCGTTGCGCCCCAAGTCTCCTCTACAAAGTGAGTGGCTTTAATTTTGTACGCCACGAAAGGCGGCTGCTCGGTACCGGGCCAAAGTGGACCTTCGTGGCCAAATCTTGACCTATTTTGGCCCCGCATATCTCCGGTTCTCTTGTGGCCACACTAATGGGACTACCATCATTCGAAAGGGCACGTCTAGGGCTATCTACCCAGGGAGTTTGGGGCAAATCGGTCACCACGACCCCGTCCAAATCCGCCGGACCGCACTTTGGAACGGTGCCGCTCCGCGGCCAAGGCACCTAGGGATCCGCAGATAGGCTCGCGGAGGTCCCAGGACACTTGGCTCCTGCCACTAGGAAGGGCAGGCTCCGCACTTGCACGGCCGAGGAGCGGCAAAACCAAAACCGACATGCCCCCACCCGATGCACCTTCCCGGGGTGACAAAAATTCGAACCCAGGCTCATTCGAAAGCCAAGTATCTCTAGTTTATGTGTGCCAAAATGTGTCAGGATTGAAGCTACCGCGCGCCCGTGGCCGCGGAACAAAGTGCGCGGAACTGCATGAAAAATCGTCTAAGTGTCAAATGCATTGAAATCGCCATTTGGAATTTCACCGACTTTGCGGCTCTATATCTCGCGTGCCTTTCGGGCTAGAGACTCGGTTCTGGTGTTGATGCAGAGCCCAATTCCTCCCCTACGAGCTCACGAAAGGGCGTGTGGCTCACACTTATGGCCGGGTCACAGTACCGGGAGAAGTGGACCTCGTCCCGGTGACCATTTAACATTGGAATCTCCATAGGGAAACATTAACATGGGAAACGCCTTAGGGAATGTGGACCGATTTTGCGGCCCTATATCTCCCGAATTCTTGGGGCTAGAGACTAGCTTTCATCACCCTCGTGGAGCCCCAAGTCTCCTCTATACAGTGATTGGCTTTAATTTTGTACGTCACGAAAGGCGGCTGCTCGGTACCGGGCCAAAATGGACCTTTGCGGCTAAATCTTGACCTACTTTGGCCCCGCGTATCTCCGGTTCTCTTGGGGCCACACTAATGGGACTACCATCGTTAAAAAAGGGCACGTCTAGGGCTATCTACCCAGGGAGTTTGGGGCAAATCGGTCACCACGACCCGGTCCAAATCCGCCGGACCGCACTTTGGAACGGTGCCGCTCCGCGGCCAAGGCACCTACGGATCCGCGGATAGGCTCGAGGAGCTCCCAGGACACTTGGCTCCTGCCACTAGGAAGGGCAGGCTCCGCACTTGCACGGCCGAGGAGCGGCAAAACCAAAACCGACATGCCCCCACCCGATGCACCTTCCCGGGGTGACAAAATTCGAGCCCGGGCTCATTCGAAAGCCAAGTATCTCTAGATTATGTGTGCCAAAATGTGTCAGGATTGGAGCTACGGCGGGCCCGTGGCCGCGGAACAAAGTGCGGGGAACCGCATGAAAAATCGTCTAAGTGTCAAATGCATTGAATTCGCCATGGGTAATTTCACCGACTTTGTGGCTCTATATCTCGCGTGCCTTTTGGGCTAGAGACTAGGTTCTGGTGTTGATGCAGAGCCCAAGTCCTCCCCTACGAGCTCACCAAAGGGCGTGTGGCTCACACTTATGGCCGGGTCACAGTACCGGGAGAAGTGGACCTCGTCCCGGTGACCATTTAACATTGGAATCTCCATAGGGAAACTTTAACATGGGAAACGCCTTAGGGAATGTGGACCGACTTTGTGGCCCTATATCTCCCGAACCCTTGGGTTTAGAGACTAGCTTTCACAACCCTTGTGGAGCCCCAAGTCTACATGTGGACCGACTTTGCGGCCCTATATCTCCCGAACCCTTGGGGCTAGAGACTAGCTTTCAACACCCTCGTGGAGCCCCAAGTCTCCTCTACAAAATGAGTGGCTTTAATTTTGTACGCCACGAAAGGCGGCTGCTCGGTACCGGGCCAAAGTGGACCTTCGCGGCCAAATCTTGACCTATTTTGGCCCCGCGTATCTCCGGTTCTCTTGGGGCCACACTAATGGGACTACCATCGTTCAAAAGGGCACGTCTAGTGATATCTACCCAGGGAGTTTGGGGCAAATCGGTCACCACGACCCGGTCCAAATCCGCCGGACCGCACTTTGGAACGGTGCCGCTCCGCGGCCAAGGCACCTAGGGATCCGCAGATAGGCTCGCGGAGGTCCCAGGACACTTGGCTCCTGCCACTAGGAAGGGCAGGCTCCGCACTTGCACGGCCGAGGAGCGGCAAAACCAAAACCGACATGCCCCCACCCGATGCACCTTCCCGGGGTGACAAAAATTCGAGCCCGGGCTCATTCGAAAATCAAGTATCTCTAGTTTATGTGTGCCAAAATGTGTTAGGATTGGAGCTACGGCGGGCCCGTGGCCGCGGAACAAAATGCGCGGAACCGCATGAAAAATCGTCTAAGTGTCAAATGCATTGAAATCGCTGTGGGGAATTTCACCGACTTTGCGACTCTATATCTCGCGTGCCTTTCGGGCTAGAGACTCGGTTCTGGTGTTGGTTCAGAGCCCAAGTCCTCCCCTACGAGCTCACCAAAGGGCGTGTGGCTCACACTTATGGCCGGGTCACAGTACCGGGAGAAGTGGACCTCGTCCCGGTGACCATTTAACATTGGAATCTCCATAGGGAAACTTTAACATGGGAAACGCCTTAGGGAATGTGGACCGACTTTGTGGCCCTATATCTCCCGAACCCTTGGGGCTATAGACTAGCTTTCACGACCTTTGTGGAGCCCCAAGTCTACATGTGGACCGACTTTGCGGCCCTATATCTCCCGAACCCTTGGGGCTAGAGACTAGCTTTCACCACCCTCGTGGAGCCCCAAGTCTCCTCTACAAAGTGAGTGGCTTTAATTTTGTACGCCACGAAAGGCGGCTGCTCGGTACCGGGCCAAAGTGGACCTTCGCTGCCAAATCTTGACCTACTTTGGCCCCGCGTATCTCCGGTTCTCTTGGGGCCACACTAATGGGACTACCATCGTTCGAAAGGGCACATCTAGGGCTATCTACCCAGGGAGTTTGGGGCAAATCGGTCACCACGACCCTTTCCAAATCCGCCGGACCGCACTTTGGAACGGTGCCGCTCCGCGGCCAAGGCACCTAGGGATCCGCGGATAGGCTCGCGGAGCTCCCAGGACACTTGGCTCCTGCCACTAGGAAGGGCAGGCTCCGCACTTGCACGGCCGAGGAGCGGCAAAACCAAAACAGACATGCCCCCACCCGATGCACCTTCCCGGGGTGACAAAAATTCGAGCCCGGGCTCATTCGAAAGCCAAGTATCTCTAGTTTATGTGTGCCAAAATGTGTCAGGATTGGAGCTACGGCGGGCCCATGGCCGCGGAACAAAATGCGCGGAACCGCATGAAAAATCGTCTAAGTGCAAATGCATTGAAATCGCCATAGGGAATTTCACCGACTTTGCGGCTCTATATCTCGCGTGCCTTTCGGGCTAGAGACTCGGTTCTGGTGTTGGTGCAGAGCCCAAGTCCTCCCCTACGAGCTCGCCAAAGGGCGTGTGGCTCACACTTATGGCCGGGTCACAGTACCGGGAGAAGTGGACCTCGTCCCGGTGACCATTTAACATTGGAATCTCCATAGGGAAACTTTAACATGGGAAACGCCTTAAGGAATGTGGAAAAACTTTGTGGCCCTATATCTCCCGAACCCTTGGGGCTAGAGACTAGCTTTCACGACCCTTGTGGAGCCCCAAGTCTACATGTGGACCGACTTTGCGGCCCTATATCTCCCGAACCCTTGGGGCTAGAGACTAGCTTTCACCAGCCTCGTTGCGCCCCAAGTCTCTTCTACAAAGTGAGTGGCTTTAATTTTGTACGCCACGAAAGGCGGCTGCTCGGTACCGGGCCAAAGTGGACCTTCGTGGCCAAATCTTGACCTATTTTGGCCCCGCATATCTCCGGTTCTCTTGTGGCCACACTAATAAGACTACCATCATTCGAAAGGGCACGTCTAGGGCTATCTACCCAGAGAGTTTGGGGCAAATCGGTCACCACGACCCCGTCCAAATCCGCCGGACCGCACTTTGGAACGGTGCCGCTCCGCGGCCAAGGCACCTAGGGATCCGCAGATAGGCTCGCGGAGGTCCCAGGACACTTGGCTCCTGCCACTAGGAAGGGCAGGCTCCGCACTTGCACGGCCGAGGAGCGGCAAAACCAAAACCGACATGCCCCCACCCGATGCACCTTCCCGGGGTGACAAAATTCGAGCCCGGGCTCATTCGAAAGCCAAGTATCTCTAGATTATGTGTGCCAAAATGTGTCAGGATTGGAGCTACGGCGGGCCCGTGGCCGCGGAACAAAGTGCGGGGAACCGCATGAAAAATCGTCTAAGTGTCAAATGCATTGAATTCGCCATGGGTAATTTCACCGACTTTGTGGCTCTATATCTCGCGTGCCTTTTGGGCTAGAGACTAGGTTCTGGTGTTGATGCAGAGCTCAAGTCCTCCCCTACGAGCTCACCAAAGGGCGTGTGGCTCACACTTATGGCCGGGTCACAGTACCGGGAGAAGTGGACCTCGTCCCGGTGACCATTTAACATTGGAATCTCCATAGGGAAACTTTAACATGGGAAACGCCTTAGGGAATGTGGACCGACTTTGTGGCCCTATATCTCCCGAACCCTTGGGTTTAGAGACTAGCTTTCACAACCCTTGTGGAGCCCCAAGTCTACATGTGGACCGACTTTGCGGCCCTATATCTCCCGAACCCTTGGGGCTAGAGACTAGCTTTCAACACCCTCGTGGAGCCCCAAGTCTCCTCTACAAAATGAGTGGCTTTAATTTTGTACGCCACGAAAGGCGGCTGCTCGGTACCGGGCCAAAGTGGACCTTCGTGGCCAAATCTTGACCTATTTTGGCCCCGCGTATCTCCGGTTCTCTTGGGGCCACACTAATGGGACTACCATCGTTCAAAAGGGCACGTCTAGTGATATCTACCCAGGGAGTTTGGGGCAAATCGGTCACCACGACCCGGTCCAAATCCGCCGGACCGCACTTTGGAACGGTGCCGCTCCGCGGCCAAGGCACCTAGGGATCCGCAGATAGGCTCGCGGAGGTCCCAGGACACTTGGCTCCTGCCACTAGGAAGGGCAGGCTCCGCACTTGCACGGCCGAGGAGCGGCAAAACCAAAACCGACATGCCCCCACCCGATGCACCTTCCCGGGGTGACAAAAATTCGAGCCCGGGCTCATTCGAAAATCCAAGTATCTCTAGTTTATGTGTGCCAAAATGTGTCAGGATTGGAGCTACGGCGGGCCCGTGGCCGCGGAACAAAAGTGCGCGGAACCGCATGAAAAATCGTCTAAGTGTCAAATGCATTGAAATCGCCTGTGGGTAATTTCACCGACTTTGTGGCTCTATATCTCGCGTGCCTTTTGGGCTAGAGACTCGGTTCTGGTGTTGATGCAGAGCCCAAGTCCTCCCCTACGAGCTCACCAAAGGGCGTGTGGCTCACACTTATGGCCGGGTCACAGTACCGGGAGAAGTGGACCTCGTCCCGGTGACCATTTAACATTGGAATCTCCATAGGGAAACTTTAACATGGGAAACGCCTTAGGGAATGTGGACCGACTTTGTGGCCCTATATCTCCCGAACCCTTGGGGCTAGAGACTAGCTTTCACGACCCTTGTGGAGCCCCAAGTCTACATGTGGACCGACTTTGCGGCCCTATATCTCCCGAACCCTTGGGGCTAGAGACTAGCTTTCACCACCCTCGTGGAGCCCCAAGTCTCCTCTACAAAGTGAGTGGCTTTAATTTTGTACGCCACGAAAGGCGGCTGCTCGGTACCGGGCCAAAGTGGACCTTCGCTGCCAAATCTTGACCTACTTTGGCCCCGCGTATCTCCGGTTCTCTTGGGGCCACACTAATGGGACTACCATCGTTCGAAAGGGCACATCTAGGGCTATCTACCCAGGGAGTTTGGGGCAAATCGGTCACCACGACCCTGTCCAAATCCGCCGGACCGCACTTTGGAACGGTGCCGCTCCGCGGCCAAGGCACCTAGGGATCCGCGGATAGGCTCGCGGAGCTCCCAGGACACTGGGCTCCTGCCACTAGGAAGGGCAGGCTCCGCACTTGCACGGCCGAGGAGCGGCAAAACCAAAACCGACATGCCCCCACCCGATGCACCTTCCCGGGGTGAAAAAAATTCGAGCCCGGGCTCATTCGAAAGCCAAGTATCTCTAGTTTATGTGTGCCAAAATGTGTCAGGATTGGAGCTACGGCGGGCCCGTGGCCGCGGAACAAAGTCTAAGTGTCAAATGCATTGAAATTGCCATAGGGAATTTCACCGACTTTGCGGCTCTATATCTCGCGTGCCTTTCGGGCTAGAGACTCGGTTCTGGTGTTGATGCAGAGCCCAAGTCCTCTCCCTACGAGCTCGCCAAAGGGCGTGTGGCTCACACTTATGGCCGGGTCACAGTACCGGGAGAAGTGGACCTCGTCCCGGTGACCATTTAACATTGGAATCTCCATAGGGAAACTTTAACATGGGAAACGCCTTAAGGAATGTGGAACAACTTTGTGGCCCTATATCTCCCGAACCCTTGGGGCTAGAGACTAGCTTTCACGACCCTTGTGGAGCCCCAAGTCTACATGTGGACCGACTTTGCGGCCCTATATCTCCCGAACCCTTGGGGCTAGAGACTAGCTTTCACCAGCCTCGTTGCGCCCCAAGTCTCTTCTACAAAGTGAGTGGCTTTAATTTTGTACGCCACGAAAGGCGGCTGCTCGGTACCGGGCCAAAGTGGACCTTCGTGGCCAAATCTTGACCTATTTTGGCCCAGCGTATCTCCGGTTCTCTTGTGGCCACACTAATAAGACTACCATCATTCGAAAGGGCACGTCTAGGGCTATCTACCCAGAGAGTTTGGGGCAAATCGGTCACCACGACCCCGTCCAAATCCGCCGGACCGCACTTTGGAACGGTGCCGCTCCGCGGCCAAGGCACCTAGGGATCCGCAGATAGGCTCGCGGAGGTCCCAGGACACTTGGCTCCTGCCACTAGGAAGGGCAGGCTCCGCACTTGCACGGCCGAGGAGCGGCAAAACCAAAACAGACATGCCCCCACCCGATGCACCTTCCCGGGGTGACAAAAATTCGAACCCAGGGCTAATTCGAAAGCCAAGTATCTCTAGTTTATGTGTGCCAAAATGTGTCAGGATTGGAGCTACGTCGGGCCCGTGGCCGCGGAACAAAGTGCGCGGAACCACATGAAAAATCGTCTAAGTGTCAAATGCATTGAAATCGCCATAGGGAATTTCACCGATTTTGCGGCTCTATATCTCGCGTGCCTTTCGGGCTAGAGACTCGGTTCTGGTGTTGATGCAGAGCCCAAGTCCTCCCCTACGAGCTCACCAAAGGGAGTGTGGCTCACACTTATGGCCGGGTCACAGTACCGGGAGAAGTGGACCTCGTCCCGGTGACCATTTAACATTGGAATCTCTATAGGGAAACTTTAACATGGGAAACGCCTTAGGGAATGTGGACCGACTTTGCGGCCCTATATCTCCCGAACCCTTGGGGCTAGAGACTAGCTTTCACGACCCTTGTGGAGCCCCAAGTCTACATGTGGACCGACTTTGCGGCCCTATATCTCCCGAACCCTTGGGGCTAGAGACTAGCTTTCATCACCCCCGTGGAGCCCCAAGTCTCCTCTATACAGTGATTGGCTTTAATTTTGTACGTCACGAAAGGCGGCTGCTCGGTACCGGGCCAAAATGGACCTTTGCGGCTAAATCTTGACCTACTTTGGCCCCGCGTATCTCCGGTTCTCTTGGGGCCACACTAATGGGACTACCATCGTTAAAAAAGGGCACGTCTAGGGCTATCTACCCAGGGAGTTTGGGGCAAATCGGTCACCACGACCCGGTCCAAATCCGCCGGACCGCACTTTGGAACGGTGCCGCTCCGCGGCCAAGGCACCTACGGATCCGCGGATAGGCTCTCGGAGCTCCCAGGACACTTGGCTCCTGCCACTAGGAAGGGCAGGCTCCGCACTTGCACGGCCGAGGAGCGGCAAAACCAAAACCGACATGCCCCCACCCGATGCACCTTCCCGGGGTGACAAAAATTCGAACCCGGGCTCATTCGAAAGCCAAGTATCTCTAGTTTATGTGTGCCAAAATGTGTCAGGATTGGAGCTACGGCGGGCCCATGGCCGCGGAACAAAATGCGCGGAACCGCATGAAAAATCGTCTAAGTGTCAAATGCATTGAATTCGCCATGGGTAATTTCACCGACTTTGTGGCTCTATATCTCGCGTGCCTTTTGGGCTAGAGACTCGGTTCTGGTGTTGATGCAGAGCCCAAGTCCTCCCCTACGAGCTCACCAAAGGGCGTGTGGCTCACACTTATGGCCGGGTCACAGTACCGGGAGAAGTGGACCTCGTCCCGGTGACCATTTAACATTGGAATCTCCATAGGGAAACTTTAACATGGGAAACGCCTTAGGGAATGTGGACCGACTTTGTGGCCCTATATCTCCCGAACCCTTGGGTTTAGAGACTAGCTTTCACAACCCTTGTGGAGCCCCAAGTCTACATGTGGACCGACTTTGCGGCCCTATATCTCCCGAACCCTTGGGGCTAGAGACTAGCTTTCACCACCCTCGTGGAGCCCCAAGTCTCCTCTACAAAATGAGTGGCTTTAATTTTGTACGCCACGAAAGGCGGCTGCTCGGTACCGGGCCAAAGTGGACCTTCGCGGCCAAATCTTGACCTATTTTGGCCCCGCGTATCTCCGGTTCTCTTGGGGCCACACTAATGGGACTACCATCGTTCGAAAAGGGCATCGTCTAGGGCTATCTACCCAGGGAGTTTGGGGCAAATCGGTCACCACGACCCGGTCCAAATCCGCCGGACCGCACTTTGGAACGGTGCCGCTCCGCGGCCAAGGCACCTAGGGATCCGCGGATAGGCTCGTGGAGCTCCCAGGACACTTGGCTCCTGCCACTAGGAAGGGCAGGCTCCGCACTTGCACGGCCGAGGAGCGGCAAAACCAAAACCGACATGCCCCCACCCGATGCACCTTCCCGGGGTGACAAAAATTCGAGCCCGGGCTCATTCGAAAGCCAAGTATCTCTAGATTATGTGTGCCAAAATGTGTCAGGATTGGAGCTACAGCGGGCCCGTGGCCGCGGAACAAAGTGCGCGGAACCGCATGAAAAATCGTCTAAGTGTCAAATGCATTGAAATCGCCATAGGGAATTTCACCGACTTTGCGGCTCTATATCTCGCGTGCCTTTCGGGCTAGAGACTCGGTTCTGGTGTTGATGCAGAGCTCAAGTCCTCTTCTACGAGCTCACCAAAGGGCGTGTGGCTCACACTTATGGCCGGGTCACAGTACCGGGAGAAGTGGACCTCGATCCCGGTGACCATTTAACATTGGAATCTCCATAGGGAAACTTTAACATGGGAAACGCCTTAGGGAATGTGGACCGACTTTGTGGCCCTATATCTCCCGAACCCTTGGGGCTATAGACTAGCTTTCACGACCCTTGTGGAGCCCCAAGTCTACATGTGGACCGACTTTGCGGCCCTATATCTCCCGAACCCTTGGGGCTAGAGACTAGCTTTCACCACCCTCGTGGAGCCCCAAGTCTCCTCTACAAAGTGAGTTGCCTTAATTTTGTACGCCACGAAAGGCGGCTGCTCGGTACCGGGCCAAAGTGGACCTTCGCGGCCAAATCTTGGCCTAATTTGGCCCCGCGTATCTCCGGTTCTCTTGGGGCCACACTAATGGGACTACCATCGTTCGAAAGGGCACATCTAGGGCTATCTACCCAGGGAGTTTGGGGCAAATCGGTCACCACGACCCGGTCCAAATCCGCCGGACCGCACTTTGGAACGGTGCCGCTCCGCGGCCAAGGCACCTAGGGATCCGCGGATAGGCTCGAGGAGCTCCCAGGACACTTGGCTCCTGCCACTAGGAAGGGCAGGCTCCGCACTTGCACGGCCGAGGAGCGGCAAAACCAAAACAGACATGCCCCCACCCGATGCACCTTCCCGGGGTGACAAAAATTCGAGCCCGGGCTCATTCGAAAGCCAAGTATCTCTAGTTTATGTGTGCCAAAATGTGTCAGGATTGGAGCTACGTCGGGCCCGTGGCCGCGGAACAAAGTGCGCGGAACCACATGAAAAATCGTCTAAGTGTCAAATGCATTGAAATCGCCATAGGGAATTTCACCGACTTTGCGGCTCTATATCTCGCGTGCCTTTTGGGCTAGAGACTCGGTTCTGGTGTTGATGCAGAGCCCAAGTCCTCCCCTACGAGCTCACCAAAGGGAGTGTGGCTCACACTTATGGCCGGGTCACAGTACCGGGAGAAGTGGACCTCGTCCCGGTGACCATTTAACATTGGAATCTCCATAGGGAAACTTTAACATGGGAAACGCCTTAGGGAATGTGGACCGACTTTGCGGCCCTATATCTCCCGAACCCTTGGGGCTAGAGACTAGCTTTCACGACCCTTGTGGAGCCCCAAGTCTACATGTGGACCGACTTTGCGGCCCTATATCTCCCGAACCCTTGGGGCTAGAGACTAGCTTTCACCACCCTCGTGGAGCCCCAAGTCTCCTCTACAAAGTGAGTTGCTTTAATTTTGTACGCCATGAAAGGCGGCTGCTCGGTTCCGGGCCAAAGTGGACCTTCGCGGCCAAATCTTGACCTACTTTGGCCCCGCGTATCTCCGGTTCTCTTGGGGCCACACAAATGGGACTACCATCGTTCGAAAGGGCACGTCTAGGGCTATCTACCCAGGGAGTTTGGGGCAAATCGGTCACCACGACCCGTTCCAAATCCGCCGGACCGCACTTTGGAACGGTGCCGCTCCCGGCCAAGGCACCTAGGGATCCGCGGATAGGCTCGCGGAGCTCCCAGGACACTTGGCTCCTGCCACTAGGAAGGGCAGGCTCCGCACTTGCACGGCCGAGGAGCAGCAAAACCAAAACAGACATGCCCCCACCCGATGCACCTTCCCGGGGTGACAAAAATTCGAGCCCGGGCTCATTCGAAAGCCAAGTATCTCTAGTTTATGTGTGCCAAAATGTGTCAGGATTGGAGCTACGTCGGGCCCGTGGCCGCGGAACAAAGTGCGCGGAACCGCATGAAAAATCGTCTAAGTGTCAAATGTCAAATGCATTGAAATCGCCATAGGGAATTTCACCGACTTTGCGGCTCTATATCTCGCGTGCCTTTTGGGCTAGAGACTCGGTTCTGGTGTTGATGCAGAGCCCAAGTCCTCCCCTACGAGCTCACCAAAGGGAGTGTGGCTCACACTTATGGCCGGGTCACAGTACCGGGAGAAGTGGACCTCGTCCCGGTGACCATTTAACATTGGAATCTCCATAGGGAAACTTTAACATGGGAAACGCCTTAGGGAATGTGGACCGACTTTGCGGCCCTATATCTCCCGAACCCTTGGGGCTAGAGACTAGCTTTCACGACCCTTGTGGAGCCCCAAGTCTACATGTGTACCGACTTTGCGGCCCTATATCTCCCGAACCCTTGGGGCTAGAGACTAGCTTTCACCACCCTCGTGGAGCCCCAAGTCTCCTCTACAAAGTGAGTGGCTTTAATTTTGTACTTTGGCCCCGCGTATCTCCGGTTCTCCTGGGGCCACACTAATAAGACTACCATCCTTCGAAAGGGCACATGTAGGGCTATCTACCCAGGGAGTTTGGGGCAAATCGGTCACCACGACCCGGTCCAAATCCGCCGGACCGCACTTTGGAACGGTGCCGCTCCGCGGCCAAGGCACCTAGGGATCCGCGGATAGGCTCGCGGAGCTCCCAGGACACTTGGCTCCTGACACTAGGAAGGGCAGGCTCCGCACTTGCACGGCCGAGGAGCGGCAAAACCAAAACAGACATGCCCCCACCCGATGCACCTTCCCGGGGTGACAAAAATTCGAGCCCGGGCTCATTCGAAAGCCAAGTATCTCTAGTTTATGTGTGCCAAAATGTGTCAGGATTGGAGCTACGTCGGGCCCGTGGCCGCGGAACAAAGTGCGCGGAACCACATGAAAAATCGTCTAAGTGTCAAATGCATTGAAATCGCCATAGGGAATTTCACCGACTTTGCGGCTCTATATCTCGCGTGCCTTTTGGGCTAGAGACTCGGTTCTGGTGTTGATGCAGAGCCCAAGTCCTCCCCTACGAGCTCACCAAAGGGAGTGTGGCTCACACTTATGGCCGGGTCACAGTACCGGGAGAAGTGGACCTCGTCCCGGTGACCATTTAACATTGGAATCTCCATAGGGAAACTTTAACATGGGAAACGCCTTAGGGAATGTGGACCGACTTTGCGGCCCTATATCTCCCGAACCCTTGGGGCTAGAGACTAGCTTTCACGACCCTTGTGGAGCCCCAAGTCTACATGTGGACCGACTTTGCGGCCCTATATCTCCCGAACCCTTGGGGCTAGAGACTAGCTTTCACCAGCCTCGTGGAGCCCCAAGTCTCCTCTACAAAGTGAGTGGCTTTAATTTTGTACGCCACGAAAGGCGGCTGCTCGGTACCGGGCCAAAGTGGACCTTCGCGGACAAATCTTGACCTAATTTGGCCCCGCGTATCTCCGGTTCTCTTGGGGCCACACTAATTGGGACTACCATCGTTCGAAAGGGCACATCTAGTGCTATCTACCCAGGGAGTTTGGGGCGAATCGGTCACCACGACCCGGTCCAAATCCGCCGGACCGCACTTTGGAACGGTGCCGCTCCGCGGCCAAGGCACCTAGGGATCCACGGATAGGCTCGAGGAGCTCCCAGGACACTTGGCTCCTGCCACTAGGAAGTGCAGGCTCCGCACTTGCACGGCCGAGGAGCGGCAAAACCAAAACCGACATGCCCCCACCCGATGCACCTTTCCGGGGTGACAAAAATTCGAACCCGGGCTCATTCGAAAGCCAAGTATCTCTAGTTTATGTGTGCCAAAATGTGTCAGGATTGGAGCTACGGCGGGCCCATGGCCGCGGAACAAAATGCGCGGAACCGCATGAAAAATCGTCTAAGTGTCAAATGCATTGAAATCGCCATAGGGAATTTCACCGACTTTGCGGCTCTATATCTCGCGTGCCTTTCGGGCTATAGACTCGGTTCTGGTGTTGGTGCAGAGCCCAAGTCCTCCCCTACGAGCTCACCAAAGGGCGTGTGGCTCACACTTATGGCCGGGTCACAGTACCGGGAGAAGTGGACCTCGTCCCGGTGACCATTTAACATTGGAATCTCTATAGGGAAACTTTAACATGGGAAACGCCTTAGGGAATGTGGACCGACTTTGCGGCCCTATATCTCCCGAACCCTTGGGGCTAGAGACTAGCTTTCACGACCCTTGTGGAGCCCCAAGTCTACATGTGTACCGACTTTGCGGCCCTATATCTCCCGAACCCTTGGGGCTAGAGACTAGCTTTCACCACCCTCGTGGAGCCCCAAGTCTCCTCTACAAAGTGAGTGGCTTTAATTTTGTACGCCACGAAAGGCGGCTGCTCGGTACCGGGCCAAAGTGGACCTTCGCGGCCAAATCTTGACCTACTTTGGCCCAGCGTATCTCCGGTTATCTTGGGGCCACACTAATGGGACTACCATCGTTCGAAAGGGCACGTCTAGGGCTATCTACACAGGGAGTTTGGGGCAAATCGGTCACCACGACCCTTTCCAAATCCGCCGGACCGCACTTTGGAACGGTGCCGCTCCGCGGCCAAGGCACCTAGGGATCCGCGGATAGGCTCGCGGAGCTCCCAGGACACTTGGCTCCTGACACTAGGAAGGGCAGGCTCCGCACTTGCACGGCCGAGGAGCAGCAAAACCAAAACAGACATGCCCCCACCCGATGCACCTTCCCGGGGTGACAAAAATTCGAGCCCGGGCTCATTCGAAAGCCAAGTATCTCTAGTTTATGTGTGCCAAAATGTGTCAGGATTGGAGCTACGTCGGGCCCGTGGCCGCGGAACAAAGTGCGCGGAACCACATGAAAAATCGTCTAAGTGTCAAATGCATTGAAACCGCCATAGGGAATTTCACCGACTTTGCGGCTCTATATCTCGCGTGCCTTTTGGGCTAGAGACTCGGTTCTGGTGTTGATGCAGAGCCCAAGTCCTCCCGTACGAGCTCACCAAAGGGAGTGTGGCTCACACTTATGGCCGGGTCACAGTACCGGGAGAAGTGGACCTCGTCCCGGTGACCATTTAACATTGGAATCTCCATAGGGAAACTTTAACATGGGAAACGCCTTAGGGAATGTGGACCGACTTTGCGGCCCTATATCTCCCGAACCCTTGGGGCTAGAGACTAGCTTTCACGACCCTTGTGGAGCCCCAAGTCTACATGTGGACCGACTTTGCGGCCCTATATCTCCCGAACCCTTGGGGCTAGAGACTAGCTTTCACCAGCCTCGTTGAGCCCCAAGTCTCCTCTACAAAGTGAGTTGCTTTAATTTTGTACGCCATGAAAGGCGGCTGCTCGGTTCCGGGCCAAAGTGGACCTTCGCGGCCAAATCTTGACCTACTTTGGCCCCGCGTATCTCCGGTTCTCTTGGGGCCACACAAATGGGACTACCATCGTTCGAAAGGGCACATCTAGGGCTATCTACCCAGGGAGTTTGGGGCAAATCGGTCACCACGACCCGGTCCAAATCCGCCGGACCGCACTTTGGAACGGTGCCGCTCCGCGGCCAAGGCACCTAGGGATCCGCGGATAGGCTCGCGGAGCTCCCAGGACACTTGGCTCCTGCCACTAGGAAGGGCAGGCTCCGCACTTGCACGGCCGAGGAGCGGCAAAACCAAAACCGACATGCCCCCACCCGATGCACCTTCCCGGGGTGACAAAAATTCGAACCCGGGCTCATTCGAAAGCCAAGTATCTCTAGTTTATGTGTGCCAAAATGTGTCAGGATTGGAGCTACGGCGGGCCCATGGCCGCGGAACAAAATGCGCGGAACCGCATGAAAAATCGTCTAAGTGTCAAATGCATTGAAATCGCCATAGGGAATTTCACCGACTTTGCGGCTCTATATCTCGCGTGCCTTTTGGGCTAGAGACTCGGTTCTGGTGTTGATGCAGAGCCCAAGTCCTCCCCTACGAGCTCACCAAAGGGCGTGTGGCTCACACTTATGGCCGGGTCACAGTACCGGGAGAAGTGGACCTCGATCCCGGTGACCATTTAACATTGGAATCTCCATAGGGAAACTTTAACATGGGAAACGCCTTAGGGAATGTGGACCGACTTTGTGGCCCTATATCTCCCGAACCCTTGGGGCTATAGACTAGCTTTCACGACCCTTGTGGAGCCCCAAGTCTACATGTGGACCGACTTTGCGGCCCTATATCTCCCGAACCCTTGGGGCTAGAGACTAGCTTTCACCACCCTCGTGGAGCCCCAAGTCTCCTCTACAAAATGAGTGGCTTTAATTTTGTACGCCACGAAAGGCGGCTGCTCGGTACCGGGCCAAAGTGGACCTTCGCGGCCAAATCTTGACCTATTTTGGCCCCGCGTATCTCCGGTTATCTTGGGGCCACACTAATGGGACTACCATCGTTCGAAAGGGCACATCTAGGGCTATCTACCCAGGGAGTTTGGGGCAAATCGGTCACCACGACCCGTTCCAAATCCGCCGGACCGCACTTTGGAACGGTGCCGCTCCGCGGCCAAGGCACCTACGGATCCGCGGATAGGCTCGCGGAGCTCCCAGGACACTTGGCTCCTGACACTAGGAAGGGCAGGCTCCGCACTTGCACGGCCGAGGAGCGGCAAAACCAAAACAGACATGCCCCCACCCGATGCACCTTCCCGGGGTGACAAAAATTCGAGCCCGGGCTCATTCGAAAGCCAAGTATCTCTAGTTTATGTGTGCCAAAATGTGTCAGGATTGGAGCTACGTCGGGCCCGTGGCCGCGGAACAAAGTGCGCGGAACCACATGAAAAATCGTCTAAGTGTCAAATGCATTGAAATCGCCATAGGGAATTTCACCGACTTTGCGGCTCTATATCTCGCGTGCCTTTCGGGCTAGAGACTCGGTTCTGGTGTTGATGCAGAGCCCAAGTCCTCCCCTACGAGCTCACCAAAGGGAGTGTGGCTCACACTTATGGCCGGGTCACAGTACCGGGAGAAGTGGACCTCGTCCCGGTGACCATTTAACATTGGAATCTCTATAGGGAAACTTTAACATGGGAAACGCCTTAGGGAATGTGGACCGACTTTGCGGCCCTATATCTCCCGAACCCTTGGGGCTAGAGACTAGCTTTCACGACCCTTGTGGAGCCCCAAGTCTACATGTGTACCGACTTTGCGGCCCTATATCTCCCGAACCCTTGGGGCTAGAGACTAGCTTTCACCAGCCCTCGTGGAGCCCCAAGTCTCCTCTACAAAGTGAGTGGCTTTAATTTTGTACGCCACGAAAGGCGGCTGCTCGGTTACCGGGCCAAAGTGGACCTTCGCGGCCAAATCTTGACCTACTTTGGCCCAGCGTATCTCCGGTTCTCTTGGGGCCACACTAATGGGACTACCATCGTTCGAAAGGGCACATCTAGGGCTATCTACCCAGGGAGTTTGGGGCAAATCGGTCACCACGACCCGGTCCAAATCCGCCGGACCGCACTTTGGAACGGTGCCGCTCCGCGGCCAAGGCACCTAGGGATCCGCGGATAGGCTCGCGGAGCTCCCAGGACACTTGGCTCCTGCCACTAGGAAGGGCAGGCTCCGCACTTGCACGGCCGAGGAGCGGCAAAACCAAAACCGACATGCCCCCACCCGATGCACCTTCCCGGGGTGACAAAAATTCGAACCCCGGGCTCATTCGAAAGCCAAGTATCTCTAGTTTATGTGTGCCAAAATGTGTCAGGATTGGAGCTACGGCGGGCCCATGGCCGCGGAACAAAATGCGCGGAACCGCATGAAAAATCGTCTAAGTGTCAAATGCATTGAAATCGCCATAGGGAATTTCACCGACTTTGCGGCTCTATATCTCGCGTGCCTTTCGGGCTATAGACTCGGTTCTGGTGTTGGTGCAGAGCCCAAGTCCTCCCCTACGAGCTCACCAAAGGGCGTGTGGCTCACACTTATGGCCGGGTCACAGTACCGGGAGAAGTGGACCTCGTCCCGGTGACCATTTAACATTGGAATCTCTATAGGGAAACTTTAACATGGGAAACGCCTTAGGGAATGTGGACCGACTTTGCGGCCCTATATCTCCCGAACCCTTGGGGCTAGAGACTAGCTTTCACGACCCTTGTGGAGCCCCAAGTCTACATGTGGACCGACTTTGCGGCCCTATATCTCCCGAACCCTTGGGGCTAGAGACTAGCTTTCACCACCCTCGTGGAGCCCCAAGTCTCCTCTACAAAGTGAGTTGCTTTAATTTTGTACGCCATGAAAGGCGGCTGCTCGGTACCGGGCCAAAGTGGACCTTCGCGGCCAAATCTTGACCTACTTTGGCCCAGCGTATCTCCGGTTATCTTGGGGCCACACTAATGGGACTACCATCGTTCGAAAGGGCACGTCTAGGGCTATCTACCCAGGGAGTTTGGGGCAAATCGGTCACCACGACCCTTTCCAAATCCGCCGGACCGCACTTTGGAACGGTGCCGCTCCGCGGCCAAGGCACCTAGGGATCCGCGGATAGGCTCGATGAGCTCCCAGGACACTTGGCTCCTGCCACTAGGAAGGGCAGGCTCCGCACTTGCACGGCCGAGGAGCGGCAAAACCAAAACCGACATGCCCCCACCCGATGCACCTTCCCGGGGTGACAAAAATTCGAACCCGGGCTCATTCGAAAGCCAAGTATCTCTAGTTTATGTGTGCCAAAATGTGTCAGGATTGGAGCTACGGCGGGCCCATGGCCGCGGAACAAAATGCGCGGAACCGCATGAAAAATCGTCTAAGTGTCAAATGCATTGAAATCGCCATAGGGAATTTCACCGACTTTGCGGCTCTATATCTCGCGTGCCTTTCGGGCTATAGACTCGTTTCTGGTGTTGGTGCAGAGCCCAAGTCCTCCCCTACGAGCTCACCAAAGGGCGTGTGGCTCACACTTATGGCCGGGTCACAGTACCGGGAGAAGTGGACCTCGTCCCGGTGACCATTTAACATTGGAATCTCTATAGGGAAACTTTAACATGGGAAACGCCTTAGGGAATGTGGACCGACTTTGCGGCCCTATATCTCCCGAACCCTTGGGGCTAGAGACTAGCTTTCACGACCCTTGTGGAGCCCCAAGTCTACATGTGTACCGACTTTGCGGCCCTATATCTCCCGAACCCTTGGGGCTAGAGACTAGCTTTCACCACCCTCGTGGAGCCCCAAGTCTCCTCTACAAAGTGAGTGGCTTTAATTTTGTACGCCACGAAAGGCGGCTGCTCGGTACCGGGCCAAAGTGGACCTTCGCGGCCAAATCTTGACCTACTTTGGCCCAGCGTATCTCCGGTTATCTTGGGGCCACACTAATGGGACTACCATCGTTCGAAAGGGCACGTCTAGGGCTATCTACCCAGGGAGTTTGGGGCAAATCGGTCACCACGACCCTTTCCAAATCCGCCGGACCGCACTTTGGAACGGTGCCGCTCCGCGGCCAAGGCACCTAGGGATCCGCGGATAGGCTCGCGGAGCTCCCAGGACACTTGGCTCCTGACACTAGGAAGGGCAGGCTCCGCACTTGCACGGCCGAGGAGCAGCAAAACCAAAACAGACATGCCCCCACCCGATGCACCTTCCCGGGGTGACAAAAATTCGAGCCCGGGCTCATTCGAAAGCCAAGTATCTCTAGTTTATGTGTGCCAAAATGTGTCAGGATTGGAGCTACGTCGGGCCCGTGGCCGCGGAACAAAGTGCGCGGAACCACATGAAAAATCGTCTAAGTGTCAAATGCATTGAAATCGCCATAGGGAATTTCACCGACTTTGCGGCTCTATATCTCGCGTGCCTTTTGGGCTAGAGACTCGGTTCTGGTGTTGATGCAGAGCCCAAGTCCTCCCCTACGAGCTCACCAAAGGGAGTGTGGCTCACACTTATGGCCGGGTCACAGTACCGGGAGAAGTGGACCTCGTCCCGGTGACCATTTAACATTGGAATCTCCATAGGGAAACTTTAACATGGGAAACGCCTTAGGGAATGTGGACCGACTTTGCGGCCCTATATCTCCCGAACCCTTGGGGCTAGAGACTAGCTTTCACGACCCTTGTGGAGCCCCAAGTCTACATGTGGACCGACTTTGCGGCCCTATATCTCCCGAACCCTTGGGGCTAGAGACTAGCTTTCACCAGCCTCGTTGAGCCCCAAGTCTCCTCTACAAAGTGAGTTGCTTTAATTTTGTACGCCATGAAAGGCGGCTGCTCGGTTCCGGGCCAAAGTGGACCTTCGCGGCCAAATCTTGACCTACTTTGGCCCCGCGTATCTCCGGTTCTCTTGGGGCCACACAAATGGGACTACCATCGTTCGAAAGGGCACATCTAGGGCTATCTACCCAGGGAGTTTGGGGCAAATCGGTCACCACGACCCGGTCCAAATCCGCCGGACCGCACTTTGGAACGGTGCCGCTCCCCGGCCAAGGCACCTAGGGATCCGCGGATAGGCTCGAGGAGCTCCCAGGACACTTGGCTCCTGCCACTAGGAAGGGCAGGCTCCGCACTTGCACGGCCGAGGAGCGGCAAAACCAAAACCGACATGCCCCCACCCGATGCACCTTCCCGGGGTGACAAAAATTCGAACCCGGGCTCATTCGAAAGCCAAGTATCTCTAGTTTATGTGTGCCAAAATGTGTCAGGATTGGAGCTACGGCGGGCCCATGGCCGCGGAACAAAATGCGCGGAACCGCATGAAAAATCGTCTAAGTGTCAAATGCATTGAAATCGCCATAGGGAATTTCACCGACTTTGCGGCTCTATATCTCGCGTGCCTTTCGGGCTATAGACTCGGTTCTGGTGTTGGTGCAGAGCCCAAGTCCTCCCCTACGAGCTCACCAAAGGGCGTGTGGCTCACACTTATGGCCGGGTCACAGTACCGGGAGAAGTGGACCTCGTCCCGGTGACCATTTAACATTGGAATCTCTATAGGGAAACTTTAACATGGGAAACGCCTTAGGGAATGTGGACCGACTTTGCGGCCCTATATCTCCCGAACCCTTGGGGCTAGAGACTAGCTTTCACGACCCTTGTGGAGCCCCAAGTCTACATGTGTACCGACTTTGCGGCCCTATATCTCCCGAACCCTTGGGGCTAGAGACTAGCTTTCACCACCCTCGTGGAGCCCCAAGTCTCCTCTACAAAGTGAGTGGCTTTAATTTTGTACGCCACGAAAGGCGGCTGCTCGGTACCGGGCCAAAGTGGACCTTCGCGGCCAAATCTTGACCTACTTTGGCCCAGCGTATCTCCGGTTATCTTGGGGCCACACTAATGGGACTACCATCGTTCGAAAGGGCACGTCTAGGGCTATCTACCCAGGGAGTTTGGGGCAAATCGGTCACCACGACCCTTTCCAAATCCGCCGGACCGCACTTTGGAACGGTGCCGCTCCGCGGCCAAGGCACCTAGGGATCCGCGGATAGGCTCGCGGAGCTCCCAGGACACTTGGCTCCTGACACTAGGAAGGGCAGGCTCCGCACTTGCACGGCCGAGGAGCAGCAAAACCAAAACAGACATGCCCCCACCCGATGCACCTTCCCGGGGTGACAAAAATTCGAGCCCGGGCTCATTCGAAAGCCAAGTATCTCTAGTTTATGTGTGCCAAAATGTGTCAGGATTGGAGCTACGTCGGGCCCGTGGCCGCGGAACAAAGTGCGCGGAACCACATGAAAAATCGTCTAAGTGTCAAATGCATTGAAATCGCCATAGGGAATTTCACCGACTTTGCGGCTCTATATCTCGCGTGCCTTTTGGGCTAGAGACTCGGTTCTGGTGTTGATGCAGAGCCCAAGTCCTCCCCTACGAGCTCACCAAAGGGCGTGTGGCTCACACTTATGGCCGGGTCACAGTACCGGGAGAAGTGGACCTCGTCCCGGTGACCATTTAACATTGGAATCTCTATAGGGAAACTTTAACATGGGAAACGCCTTAGGGAATGTGGACCGACTTTGCGGCCCTATATCTCCCGAACCCTTGGGGCTAGAGACTAGCTTTCACGACCCTTGTGGAGCCCCAAGTCTACATGTGGACCGACTTTGCGGCCCTATATCTCCCGAACCCTTGGGGCTAGAGACTAGCTTTCACCAGCCTCGTTGAGCCCCAAGTCTCCTCTACAAAGTGAGTTGCTTTAATTTTGTACGCCATGAAAGGCGGCTGCTCGGTTCCGGGCCAAAGTGGACCTTCGCGGCCAAATCTTGACCTACTTTGGCCCCGCGTATCTCCGGTTCTCTTGGGGCCACACAAATGGGACTACCATCGTTCGAAAGGGCACATCTAGGGCTATCTACCCAGGGAGTTTGGGGCAAATCGGTCACCACGACCCGGTCCAAATCCGCCGGACCGCACTTTGGAACGGTGCCGCTCCCCGGCCAAGGCACCTAGGGATCCGCGGATAGGCTCGAGGAGCTCCCAGGACACTTGGCTCCTGCCACTAGGAAGGGCAGGCTCCGCACTTGCACGGCCGAGGAGCGGCAAAACCAAAACCGACATGCCCCCACCCGATGCACCTTCCCGGGGTGACAAAAATTCGAGCCCGGGCTCATTCGAAAGCCAAGTATCTCTAGTTTATGTGTGCCAAAATGTGTCAGGATTGGAGCTACGGCGGGCCCACGGCCGCGGAACAAAATGCGCGGAACCGCATGAAAAATCGTGTAAGTGTCAAATGCATTGAAATCGCCATAGGGAATTTCACCGACTTTGCGGCTCTATATCTCGCGTGCCTTTCGGGCTAGAGACTCGGTTCTGGTGTTGATGCAGAGCCCAATTCCTCCCCTACGAGCTCACCAAAGGGCGTGTGGCTCACACTTATGGCCGGGTCACAGTACCGGGAGAAGTGGACCTCGTCCCGGTGACCATTTAACATTGGAATCTCCATAGGGAAACTTTAACATGGGAAACGCCTTAGGGAATGTGGACCGACTTTGCGGCCCTATATCTCCCGAACCCTTGGGGCTAGAGACTAGCTTTCACGACCCTTGTGGAGCCCCAAGTCTACATGTGGACCGACTTTGCGGCCCTATATCTCCCGAACCCTTGGGGCTAGAGACTAGCTTTCACCACCCTCGTGGAGCCCCAAGTCTCCTCTACAAAGTGAGTTGCTTTAATTTTGTACGCCACGAAAGGCGGCTGCTCGGTACCGGGCCAAAGTGGACCTTCGCGGCCAAATCTTGACCTACTTTGGCCCCGCGTATCTCCGGTTCTCTTGGGGCCACACTAATGGGACTACCATCGTTCGAAAGGGCACATCTAGGGCTATCTACCCAGGGAGTTTGGGGCAAATCGGTCACCACGACCCGTTCCAAATCCGCCGGACCGCACTTTGGAACGGTGCCGCTCCGCGGCCAAGGCACCTACGGATCCGCGGATAGGCTCGCGGAGCTCCCAGGACACTTGGCTCCTGACACTAGGAAGGGCAGGCTCCGCACTTGCACGGCCGAGGAGCGGCAAAACCAAAACAGACATGCCCCCACCCGATGCACCTTCCCGGGGTGACAAAAATTCGAGCCCGGGCTCATTCGAAAGCCAAGTATCTCTAGTTTATGTGTGCCAAAATGTGTCAGGATTGGAGCTACGGCGGGCCCGTGGCCGCGGAACAAAATGCGCGGAACCGCATGAAAAATCGTCTAAGTGTCAAATGCATTGAAATCGCCATAGGGAATTTCACCGACTTTGCGGCTCCATATCTCGCGTGCCTTTCGGGCTAGAGACTCGGTTCTGGTGTTGATGCAGAGCCCAAGTCCTCCCCTACGAGCTCACCAAAGGGAGTGTGGCTCACACTTATGGCCGGGTCACAGTACCGGGAGAAGTGGACCTCGTCCCGGTGACCATTTAACATTGGAATCTCCATAGGGAAACTTTAACATGGGAAACGCCTTATGGAATGTGGACCGACTTTGTGGCCCTATATCTCCCGAACCCTTGGGGCTAGAGACTAGCTTTCACGACCCTTGTGGAGCCCCAAGTCTACATGTGGACCGACTTTGCGGCCCTATATCTCCCGAACCCTTGGGGCTAGAGACTAGCTTTCACCAGCCTCGTTGAGCCCCAAGTCTCCTCTACAAAGTGAGTAGCTTTAATTTTGTACGCCACTGAAAGGCGGCTGCTCGGTTACCGGGCCAAAGTGGACCTTCGCGGCCAAATCTTGACCTACTTTGGCCCCGCGTATCTCCGGTTCTCTTGGGGACACACTAATGGGACTACCATCGTTCGAAAGGGCACATCTAGGGCTATCTACCCAGGGAGTTTGGGGCAAATCGGTCACCACGACCCGGTCCAAATCCGCCGGACCGCACTTTGGAACGGTGCCGCTCCGCGGCCAAGGCACCTAGGGATCCACGGATAGGCTCGAGGATCTCCCAGGACACTTGGCTCCTGCCACTAGGAAGGGCAGGCTCCGCACTTGCACGGCCGAGGAGCGGCAAAACCAAAACCGACATGCCCCCACCCGATGCACCTTCCCGGGGTGACAAAAATTCGAACCCGGGCTCATTCGAAAGCCAAGTATCTCTAGTTTATGTGTGCCAAAATGTGTCAGGATTGGAGCTACGGCGGGCCCATGGCCGCGGAACAAAATGCGCGGAACCGCATGAAAAATCGTCTAAGTGTCAAATGCATTGAAATCGCCATAGGGAATTTCACCGATTTTGCGGCTCTATATCTCGCGTGCCTTTCGGGCTAGAGACTCGGTTCTGGTGTTGATGCAGAGCCCAATTCCTCCCCTACGAGCTCACTAAAGGGCGTGTGGCTCACACTTATGGCCGGGTCACAGTACCGGGAGAAGTGGACCTCGTCCCGGTGACCATTTAACATTGGAATCTCCATAGGGAAACTTTAACATGGGAAACGCCTTAGGGAATGTGGACCGACTTTGCGGCCCTATATCTCCCGAACCCTTGGGGCTAGAGACTAGCTTTCACGACCCTTGTGGAGCCCCAAGTCTACATGTGGACCGACTTTGCGGCCCTATATCTCCCGAACCCTTGGGGCTAGAGACTAGCTTTCACCACCCTCGTGGAGCCCCAAGTCTCCTCTACAAAGTGAGTTGCTTTAATTTTGTACGCCACTGAAAGGCGGCTGCTCGGGTACCGGGCCAAAGTGGACCTTCGCGGCCAAATCTTGACCTACTTTGGCCCCGCGTATCTCCGGTTCTCTTGGGGCCACACTAATGGAACTACCATCGTTCGAAAGGGCACATCTAGGGCTATCTACCCAGGGAGTTTGGGGCAAATCGGTCACCACGACCCGGTCCAAATCCGCCGGACCGCACTTTGGAACGGTGCCGCTCCGCGGCCAAGGCACCTAGGGATCCGCGGATAGGCTCGCGGAGCTCCCAGGACACTTGGCTCCTGCCACTAGGAAGGGCAGGCTCCGCACTTGCACGGCCGAGGAGCGGCAAAACCAAAACCGACATGCCCCCACCCGATGCACCTTCCCGGGGTGACAAAAATTCGAACCCGGGCTCATTCGAAAGCCAAGTATCTCTAGTTTATGTGTGCCAAAATGTGTCAGGATTGGAGCTACGGCGGGCCCATGGCCGCGGAACAAAATGCGCGGAACCGCATGAAAAATCGTCTAAGTGTCAAATGCATTGAAATCGCCATAGGGAATTTCACCGACTTTGCGGCTCTATATCTCGCGTGCCTTTCGGGCTATAGACTCGGTTCTGGTGTTGGTGCAGAGCCCAAGTCCTCCCCTACGAGCTCACCAAAGGGCGTGTGGCTCACACTTATGGCCGGGTCACAGTACCGGGAGAAGTGGACCTCGTCCCGGTGACCATTTAACATTGGAATCTCCATAGGGAAACTTTAACATGGGAAACGCCTTAGGGAATGTGGACCGACTTTGCGGCCCTATATCTCCCGAACCCTTGGGGCTAGAGACTAGCTTTCACGACCCTTGTGGAGCCCCAAGTCTACATGTGGACCGACTTTGCGGCCCTATATCTCCCGAACCCTTGGGGCTAGAGACTAGCTTTCACCAGCCTCGTTGAGCCCCAAGTCTCCTCTACAAAGTGAGTTGCTTTAATTTTGTACGCCATGAAAGGCGGCTGCTCGGTACCGGGCCAAAGTGGACCTTCGCGGCCAAATCTTGACCTACTTTGGCCCCGCGTATCTCCGGTTCTCTTGGGGCCACACTAATGGGACTACCATCGTTCGAAAGGGCACATCTAGGGCTATCTACCCAGGGAGTTTGGGGCAAATCGGTCACCACGACCCGTTCCAAATCCGCCGGACCGCACTTTGGAACGGTGCCGCTCCGCGGCCAAGGCACCTAGGGATCCGCGGATAGGCTCGCGGAGCTCCCAGGACACTTGGCTCCTGCCACTAGGAAGGGCAGGCTCCGCACTTGCACGGCCGAGGAGCAGGCAAAACCAAAACAGACATGCCCCCACCCGATGCACCTTCCCGGGGTGACAAAAATTCGAGCCCGGGCTCATTCGAAAGCCAAGTATCTCTAGTTTATGTGTGCCAAAATGTGTCAGGATTGGAGCTACGTCGGGCCCGTGGCCGCGGAACAAAGTGCGCGGAACCACATGAAAAATCGTCTAAGTGTCAAATGCATTGAAATCGCCATAGGGAATTTCAACGACTTTGCGGCTCTATATCTCGCGTGCCTTTCGGGCTAGAGACTCGGTTCTGGTGTTGATGCAGAGCCCAAGTCCTCCCCTACGAGCTCACCAAAGGGAGTGTGGCTCACACTTATGGCCGGGTCACAGTACCGGGAGAAGTGGACCTCGTCCCGGTGACCATTTAACATTGGAATCTCCATAGGGAAACTTTAACATGGGAAACGCCTTAGGGAATGTGGACCGACTTTGCGGCCCTATATCTCCCGAACCCTTGGGGCTAGAGACTAGCTTTCACGACCCTTGTGGAGCCCCAAGTCTACATGTGGACCGACTTTGCGGCCCTATATCTCCCGAACCCTTGGGGCTAGAGACTAGCTTTCACCAGCCCTCGTGGAGCCCCAAGTCTCCTCTACAAAGTGAGTTGCTTTAATTTTGTACGCCACTGAAAGGCGGCTGCTCGGTTACCGGGCCAAAGTGGACCTTCGCGGCCAAATCTTGACCTACTTTGGCCCCGCGTATCTCCGGTTCTCTTGGGGCCACACTAATGGGACTACCATCGTTCGAAAGGGCACAGTCTAGGGCTATCTACCCAGGGAGTTTGGGGCAAATCGGTCACCACGACCCGGTCCAAATCCGCCGGACCGCACTTTGGAACGGTGCCGCTCCGCGGCCAAGGCTCCTAGGGATCCGCGGATAGGCTCGAGGAGCTCCCAGGACACTTGGCTCCTGCCACTAGGAAGGGCAGGCTCCGCACTTGCACGGCCGAGGAGCGGCAAAACCAAAACCGACATGCCCCCACCCGATGCACCTTCCCGGGGTGACAAAAATTCGAGCCCGGGCTCATTCGAAAGCCAAGTATCTCTAGTTTATGTGTGCCAAAATGTGTCAGGATTGGAGCTACGGCGGGCCCGTGGCCGCGGAACAAAGTGCGCGGAACCGCATGAAAAATCGTCTAAGTGTCAAATGCATTGAAATCGCCATAGGGAATTTCACCGACTTTGCGGCTCTATATCTCGCGTGCCTTTCGGGCTAGAGACTCGGTTCTGGTGTTGGGTGCAGAGCCCAAGTCCTCCCCTACGAGCTCACCAAAGGGCGTGTGGCTCACACTTATGGCCGGGTCACAGTACCGGGAGAAGCGGACCTCGTCCCGGTGACCATTTAACATTGGAATCTCCATAGGGAAACTTTAACATGGGAAACGCCTTAGGGAATGTGGACCGGCTTTGCGGCCCTATATCTCCCGAACCCTTGGGGCTAGAGACTAGCTTTCACGACCCTTGTGGAGCCCCAAGTCTACATGTGGACCGACTTTGCGGCCCTATATCTCCCGAACCCTTGGGGCTAGAGACTAGCTTTCACCACCCTTGTGGAGCCCAAAACTCTCCTCTACAAAGTGAGTTGCTTTAATTTTGTACACCACGAAAGGCGGCTGCTCGGTACCGGGCCAAAGTGGACCTTCGCGGCCAAATCTTGACCTACTTTGGCCCCGTGTATCTCCGGTTCTCTTGGGGACACACTAATGGGACTACCATCGTTCGAAAGGGCACATCTAGGGCTATCTACCCAGGGAGTTTGGGGCAAATCGGTCACCACGACCCGGTCCAAATCCGCCGGACCGCACTTTGGAACGGTGCCGCTCCGCGGCCAAGGCACCTAGGGATCCGCGGATAGGCTCGCGGAGCTCCCAGGACACTGGGCTCCTGCCACTAGGAAGAACAGGCTCCGCACTTGCACGGCCGAGGAGCGGCAAAACCAAAACCGACATGCCCCCACCCGATGCACCTTCCCGGGGTGACAAAAATTCGAGCACGGGCTCATTCGAAAGCCAAGTATCTCTAGTTTATGTGTGCCAAAATGTGTCCGGATTGGAGCTACGGCGGGCCCACGGCCGCGGAACAAAATGCGCGGAACCGCATGAAAAATCGTGTAAGTGTCAAATGCATTGAAATCGCCGTGGGGAATTTCACCGACTTTGCGGCTCTATATCTCGCGTGCCTTTCGGGCTAGAGACTCGGTTCTGGTGTTGGTGCAGAGCCCAAGTCCTCCCCTACGAGCTCACCAAAGGGAGTGTGGCTCACACTTATGGCCGGGTCACAGTACCGGGAGAAGTGGACCTCGTCCCGGTGACCATTTAACATTGGAATCTCCATAGGGAAACTTTAACATGGGAAACGCCTTAGGGAATGTGGACCGACTTTGCGGCCCTATATCTCCCGAACCCTTGGGGCTAGAGACTAGCTTTCACGACCCTTGTGGAGCCCCAAGTCTACATGTGGACCGACTTTGCGGCCCTATATCTCCCGAACCCTTGGGGCTAGAGACTAGCTTTCACCACCCTCGTGGAGCCCCAAGTCTCCTCTACAAAGTGAGTTGCTTTAATTTTGTACGCCACGAAAGGCGGCTGCTCGGTACCGGGCCAAAGTGGACCTTCGCGGCCAAATCTTGACCTACTTTGGCCCCGCGTATCTCCGGTTCTCTTGGGGCCACACTAATGGGACTACCATCGTTCGAAAGGGCACGTCTAGGGCTATCTACCCAGGGAGTTTGGGGCAAATCGGTCACCACGACCCTGTCCAAATCCGCCGGACCGCACTTTGGAACGGTGCCGCTCCGCGGCCAAGGCACCTAGGGATCCGCGGATAGGCTCGAGGAGCTCCCAGGACACTTGGCTCCTGCCACTAGGAAGGGCAGGCTCCGCACTTGCACGGCCGAGGAGCGGCAAAACCAAAACCGACATGCCCCCACCCGATGCACCTTCCCGGGGTGACAAAAATTCGAGCCCGGGCTCATTCGAAAGCCAAGTATCTCTAGTTTATGTGTGCCAAAATGTGTCAGGATTGAAGCTACCGCGCGCCCGTGGCCGCGGAACAAAGTGCGCGGAACCGCATGAAAAATCGTCTAAGTGTCAAATGCATTGAAATCGCCGTAGGGAATTTCACCGACTTTGCGGCTCTATATCTCGCGAGCCTTTCGGGCTAGATACTCGGTTCTGGTGTTGATGCAGAGCCCAAGTCCTCCCCTACGAGCTCACCAAAGGGCGTGTGGCTCACACTTATGGCCGGGTCACAGTACCGGGAGAAGTGGACCTCGTCCCGGTGACCATTTAACATTGGAATCTCCATAGGGAAACTTTAACATGGGAAACGCCTTAGGGAATGTGGACCGACTTTGCGGCCCTATATCTCCCGAACCCTTGGGGCTAGAGACTAGCTTTCACGACCCTTGTGGAGCCCCAAGTCTACATGTGTACCGACTTTGCGGCCCTATATCTCCCGAACCCTTGGGGCTAGAGACTAGCTTTCACCACCCTCGTGGAGCCCCAAGTCTCCTCTACAAAGTGAGTTGCTTTAATTTTGTACGCCACGAAAGGCGGCTGCTCGGTACCGGGCCAAAGTGGACCTTCGCGGCCAAATCTTGGCCTAATTTGGCCCCGCGTATCTCCGGTTCTCTTGGGGCCACACTAATGGGACTACCATCGTTCGAAAGGGCACGTCTAGGGCTATCTACCCAGGGAGTTTGGGGCAAATCGGTCACCACGACCCGGTCCAAATCCGCCGGACCGCATTTTGGAACGGTGCCGCTCCGCGGCCAAGGCACCTAGGGATCCGCGGATAGGCTCACGGAGCTCCCAGGACACTTGGCTCCTGCCACTAGGAAGGGCAGGCTCCGCACTTGCACGGCCGAGGAGCGGCAAAACCAAAACCGACATGCCCCCACCCGATGCACCTTCCCGGGGTGACAAAAATTCGAGCCCGGGCTCATTCGAAAGCCAAGTATCTCTAGTTTATGTGTGCCAAAATGTGTCAATATTGGAGCTACGGCGGGCCCGTGGCCGCGGAACAAAGTGCGCGGAACCGCATGAAAAATCGTCTAAGTGTCAAATGCATTGAAATCGCCATGGGTAATTTCACCGACTTTGCGGCTCTATATCTCGCGTGCCTTTCGGGCTAGAGACTCGGTTCTGGTGTTGATGCAGAGCCCAAGTCCTCCCCTACGAGCTCACCAAAGGGCGTGTGGCTCACACTTATGGCCGGGTCACAGTACCGGGAGAAGTGGACCTCGTCCCGGTGACCATTTAACATTGGAATCTCCATAGAGAAACTTTAACATGGGAAACGCCTTAGGGAATGTGGACCGACTTTGTGGCCCTATATCTCCCGAACCCTTGGGGCTAGAGACTAGCTTTCACGACCCTTGTGGAGCCCCAAGTCTACATGTGGACCGACTTTGCGGCCCTATATCTCCCGAACCCTTGGGGCTAGAGACTAGCTTTCACCACCCTCGTGGAGCCCCAAGTCTCCTCTACAAAGTGAGTTGCTTTAATTTTGTACGCCACGAAAGGCGGCTGCTCGGTACCGGGCCAAAGTGGACCTTCGCGGCCAAATCTTGACCTACTTTGGCCCCGCGTATCTCCGGTTCTCTTGGGGCCACACTAATGGGACTACCATCGTTCGAAAGGGCACGTCTAGGGCTATCTACCCAGGGAGTTTGGGGCAAATCGGTCACCACGACCCGGTCCAAATCCGCCGGACCGCACTTTGGAACGGTGCCGCTCCGCGGCCAAGGCACCTAGGGATCCGCGGATAGGCTCGCGGAGCTCCCAGGACACTTGGCTCCTGCCACTAGGAAGGGCAGGCTCCGCACTTGCACGGCCGAGGAGCGGCAAAACCAAAACCGACATGCCCCCACCCGATGCACCTTCCCGGGGTGACAAAAATTCGAACCCGGGCTCATTCGAAAGCCAAGTATCTCTAGTTTATGTGTGCCAAAATGTGTCAGGGTTGAAGCTACCGTGCACCCGTGGCCGCGGAACAAAGTGCGCGGAACCGCATGAAAAATCGTCTAAGTGTCAAATGCATTGAAATCGCCATAGGGAATTTCACTGACTTTGCGGCTCTATATCTCGCGTGCCTTTCGGGCTAGAGACTCAATTCTGGTGTTGATGCAGAGCTCAAGTCCTCTTCTACGAGCTCACCAAAGGGCGTGTGGCTCACACTTATGGCCGGGTCACAGTACTGGGAGAAGTGGACCTCGATCCCGGTGACCATTTAACATTGGAATCTCCATAGGGAAACTTTAACATGGGAAACGCCTTAGGGAATGTGGACCGACTTTGCTGGCCCTATATCTCCCGAACCCTTGGGGCTAGAGACTAGCTTTCACGACCCTTGTGGAGCCCCAAGTCTACATGTGGACCGACTTTGCGGCCCTATATCTCCCGAACCCTTGGGGCTAGAGACTAGCTTTCACCACCCTCGTGGAGCCCCAAGTCTCCTCTACAAAGTGAGTTGCTTTAATTTTGTACGCCACGAAAGGCGGCTGCTCGGTACCGGGCCAAAGTGGACCTTCGCGGCCAAATCTTGACCTACTTTGGCCCCGCGTATCTCCGGTTCTCTTGGGGCCACACTAATGGGACTACCATCGTTCGAAAGGGCACAGTCTAGGGCTATCTACCCAGGGAGTTTGGGGCAAATCGGTCACCACGACCCGTTCCAAATCCGCCGGACCGCACTTTGGAACGGTGCCGCTCCGCGGCCAAGGCACCTAGGGATCCGCGGATAGGCTCGCGGAGCTCCCAGGACACTTGGCTCCTGCCACTAGGAAGGGCAGGCTCCGCACTTGCACGGCCGAGGAGCGGCAAAACCAAAACAGACATGCCCCCACCCGATGCACCTTCCCGGGGTGACAAAAATTCGAGCCCGGGCTCATTCGAAAGCCAAGTATCTCTAGTTTATGTGTGCCAAAATGTGTCAGGATTGGAGGTACGGCGGGCCCGTGGCCGCGGAACAAAGTGCGCGGAACCGCATGAAAAATCGTCTAAGTGTCAAATGCATTGAAATCGCCATAGGGAATTTCACCGACTTTGCGGCTCTATATCTCGCGTGCCTTTCGGGCTAGAGACTCGGTTCTGGTGTTGATGCAGAGCCCAAGTCCTCCCCTACGAGCTCACCAAAGGGCGTGTGGCTCACACTTATGGCCGGGTCACAGTACCGGGAGAAGTGGACCTCGTCCCGGTGACCATTTAACATTGGAATCTCCATAGGGAAACTTTAACATGGGAAACGCCTTAGGGAATGTGGACCGACTTTGCGGCCCTATATCTCCCGAACCCTTGGGGCTAGAGACTAGCTTTCACGACCCTTGTGGAGCCCCAAGTCTACATGTGGACCGACTTTGCGGCCCTATATCTCCCGAACCCTTGGGGCTAGAGACTAGCTTTCACCACCCTCGTGGAGCCCCAAGTCTCCTCTACAAAGTGAGTTGCTTTAATTTTGTACGCCACTGAAAGGCGGCTGCTCGGTACCGGGCCAAAGTGGACCTTCGCGGCCAAATCTTGACCTACTTTGGCCCCGCGTATCTCCGGTTCTCTTGGGGACACACTAATGGGACTACCATCGTTCGAAAGGGCACATCTAGGGCTATCTACCCAGGGAGTTTGGGGCAAATCGGTCACCACGACCCGGTCCAAATCCGCCGGACCGCACTTTGGAACGGTGCCGCTCCCCGGCCAAGGCACCTAGGGATCCGCGGATAGGCTCGAGGAGCTCCCAGGACACTTGGCTCCTGCCACTAGGAAGGGCAGGCTCCGCACTTGCACGGCCGAGGAGCGGCAAAACCAAAACCGACATGCCCCCACCCGATGCACCTTCCCGGGGTGACAAAAATTCGAACCCGGGCTCATTCGAAAGCCAAGTATCTCTAGTTTATGTGTGCCAAAATGTGTCAGGATTGGAGCTACGGCGGGCCCGTGGCCGCGGAACAAAATGCGCGGAACCGCATGAAAAATCGTCTAAGTGTCAAATGCATTGAAATCGCCATAGGGAATTTCACCGATTTTGCGGCTCTATATCTCGCGTGCCTTTCGGGCTAGAGACTCGGTTCTGGTGTTGATGCAGAGCCCAAGTCCTCCCCTACGAGCTCACCAAAGGGCGTGTGGCTCACACTTATGGCCGGGTCACAGTACCGGGAGAAGTGGACCTCGTCCCGGTGACCATTTAACATTGGAATCTCTATAGGGAAAACTTTAACATGGGAAACGCCTTAGGGAATGTGGACCGACTTTGCGGCCCTATATCTCCCGAACCCTTGGGGCTAGAGACTAGCTTTCACGACCCTTGTGGAGCCCCAAGTCTACATGTGGACCGACTTTGCGGCCCTATATCTCCCGAACCCTTGGGGCTAGAGACTAGCTTTCACCACCCTCGTGGAGCCCCAAGTCTCCTCTACAAAGTGAGTGGCTTTAATTTTGTACGCCACGAAAGGCGGCTGCTCGGTACCGGGCCAAAGTGGACCTTCGCGGCCAAATCTTGACCTACTTTGGCCCAGCGTATCTCCGGTTATCTTGGGGCCACACTAATGGGACTACCATCGTTCGAAAGGGCACGTCTAGGGCTATCTACCCAGGGAGTTTGGGGCAAATCGGTCACCACGACCCGGTCCAAATCCGCCGGACCGCACTTTGGAACGGTGCCGCTCCGCGGCCAAGGCACCTAGGGATCCGCGGATAGGCTCGCGGAGCTCCCAGGACACTTGGCTCCTGACACTAGGAAGGGCAGGCTCCGCACTTGCACGGCCGAGGAGCAGCAAAACCAAAACCGACATGCCCCCACCCGATGCACCTTCCCGGGGTGACAAAAATTCGAGCCCGGGCTCATTCGAAAGCCAAGTATCTCTAGTTTATGTGTGCCAAAATGTGTCAGGATTGGAGCTACCGGCGGGCCCGTGGCCGCGGAACAAAGTGCGCGGAACCGCATGAAAAATCGTCTAAGTGTCAAATGCATTGAAATCGCCATAGGGAATTTCACCGACTTTGCGGCTCTATATCTCGCGTGCCTTTCGGGCTAGAGACTCGGTTCTGGTGTTGATGCAGAGCCCAAGTCCTCCCCTACGAGCTCACCAAAGGGCGTGTGGCTCACACTTATGGCCGGGTCACAGTACCGGGAGAAGTGGACCTCGTCCCGGTGACCATTTAACATTGGAATCTCCATAGGGAAACTTTAACATGGGAAACGCCTTAGGGAATGTGGACCGACTTTGCGGCCCTATATCTCCCGAACCCTTGGGGCTAGAGACTAGCTTTCACGACCCTTGTGGAGCCCCAAGTCTACATGTGTACCGACTTTGCGGCCCTATATCTCCCGAACCCTTGGGGCTAGAGACTAGCTTTCACCACCCTCGTGGAGCCCCAAGTCTCCTCTACAAAGTGAGTGGCTTTAATTTTGTACGCCACGAAAGGCGGCTGCTCGGTACCGGGCCAAAGTGGACCTTCGCGGTCAAATCTTGACCTACTTTGGCCCGCGTATCTCCGGTTCTCTTGGGGCCACACTAATTGGACTACCATCGTTCGAAAGGGCACGTCTAGGGCTATCTACCCAGGGAGTTTGGGGCAAATCGGTCACCACGACCCGGTCCAAATCCGCCGGACCGCACTTTGGAACGGTGCCGCTCCGCGGCCAAGGCACCTAGGGATCCGCAGATAGGCTCGCGGAGCTCCCAGGACACTTGGCTCCTGCCACTAGGAAGGGTAGGCTCCGCACTTGCACGGCCGAGGAGCGGCAAAACCAAAACCGACATGCCCCCACCCGATGCACCTTCCCGGGGTGACAAAAATTCGAGCCCGGGCTCATTCGAAAGCCAAGTATCTCTAGTTTATGTGTGCCAAAATGTGTCAGGATTGGAGCTACGGCGGGCCCCGTGGCCGCGGAACAAAGTGCGCGGAACCGCATGAAAAATCGTCTAAGTGTCAAATGCATTGAAATCGCCAGTAGGGAATTTCACCGACTTTGCGGCTCTATATCTCGCGTGCCTTTCGGGCTAGAGACTCGGTTCTGGTGTTGGTGCAGAGCCCAAGTCCTCCCCTACGAGCTCACCAAAGGGAGTGTGGCTCACACTTATGGCCGGGTCACAGTACCGGGAGAAGTGGACCTCGTCCCGGTGACCATTTAACATTGGAATCTCCATAGGGAAACTTTAACATGGGAAACGCCTTAGGGAATGTGGACCGACTTTGCGGCCCTATATCTCCCGAACCCTTGGGGTTATAGACTAGCTTTCACGACCCTTGTGGAGCCCCAAGTCTACATGTGGACCGACTTTGCGGCCCTATATCTCCCGAACCCTTGGGGCTAGAGACTAGCTTTCACCACCCTCGTTGCGCCCCAAGTCTCCTCTACAAAGTGAGTTGCTTTAATTTTGTACGCCACGAAAGGCGGCTGCTCGGTACCGGGCCAAAGTGGACCTTCGCGGCCAAATCTTGACCTACTTTGGCCCCGCGTATCTCCGGTTCTCTTGGGGACACACTAATGGGACTACCATCGTTCGAAAGGGCACGTCTAGGGCTATCTACCCAGGGAGTTTGGGGCAAATCGGTCACCACGACCCGGTCCAAATCCGCCGGACCGCACTTTGGAACGGTGCCGCTCCCCGGCCAAGGCACCTAGGGATCCGCGGATAGGCTCGAGGAGCTCCCAGGACACTTGGCTCCTGCCACTAGGAAGGGCAGGCTCCGCACTTGCACGGCCGAGGAGCGGCAAAACCAAAACCGACATGCCCCCACCCGATGCACCTTCCCGGGGTGACAAAAATTCGAACCCCGGGCTCATTCGAAAGCCAAGTATCTCTAGTTTATGTGTGCCAAAATGTGTCAGGATTGGAGCTACGGCGGGCCCATGGCCGCGGAACAAAAGTGCGCGGAACCGCATGAAAAATCGTCTAAGTGTCAAATGCATTGAAATCGCCATAGGGAATTTCACCGACTTTGCGGCTCTATATCTCGCGTGCCTTTCGGGCTAGAGACTCGGTTCTGGTGTTGGATGCAGAGCCCAAGTCCTCCCCTACGAGCTCACCAAAGGGCGTGTGGCTCACACTTATGGCCGGGTCACAGTACCGGGAGAAGTGGACCTCGTCCCGGTGACCATTTAACATTGGAATCTCCTATAGGGAAACTTTAACATGGGAAACGCCTTAGGGAATGTGGACCGACTTTGCGGCCCTATATCTCCCGAACCCTTGGGGCTAGAGACTAGCTTTTACGACCCTTGTGGAGCCCCAAGTCTACATGTGGACCGACTTTGCGGCCCTATATCTCCCGAACCCTTGGGGCTAGAGACTAGCTTTCACCACCCTCGTGGAGCCCCAAGTCTCCTCTACAAATTGAGTGGCTTTAATTTTGTACGCCACGAAAGGCGGCTGCTCGGTACCGGGCCAAAGTGGACCTTCGCGGCCAAATCTTGACCTACTTTGGCCCCGCGTATCTCCGGTTCTCTTGGGGCCACACTAATGGGACTACCATCGTTCGAAAGGGCACATCTAGGGCTATCTACCCAGGGAGTTTGGGGCAAATCGGTCACCACGACCCGGTCCAAATCCGCCGGACCGCACTTTGGAACGGTGCCGCTCCCCGGCCAAGGCACCTAGGGATCCGCGGATAGGCTCGAGGAGCTCCCAGGACACTTGGCTCCTGCCACTAGGAAGGGCAGGCTCCGCACTTGCACGGCCGAGGAGCGGCAAAACCAAAACCGACATGCCCCCACCCGATGCACCTTCCCGGGGTGACAAAAATTCGAACCCGGGCTCATTCGAAAGCCAAGTATCTCTAGTTTATGTGTGCCAAAATGTGTCAGGATTGGAGCTACGGCGGGCCCACGGCCGCGGAACAAAATGCGCGGAACCGCATGAAAAATCGTGTAAGTGTCAAATGCATTGAAATCGCCGTGGGGAATTTCACCGACTTTGCGGCTCTATATCTCGCGTGCCTTTCGGGCTAGAGACTCGGTTCTGGTGTTGGTGCAGAGCCCAAGTCCTCCCCTACGAGCTCACCAAAGGGAGTGTGGCTCACACTTATGGCCGGGTCACAGTACCGGGAGAAGTGGACCTCGTCCCGGTGACCATTTAACATTGGAATCTCTATAGGGAAACTTTAACATGGGAAACGCCTTAGGGAATGTGGACCGACTTTGCGGCCCTATATCTCCCGAACCCTTGGGGCTAGAGACTAGCTTTCACGACCCTTGTGGAGCCCCAAGTCTACATGTGGACCGACTTTGCGGCCCTATATCTCCCGAACCCTTGGGGCTAGAGACTAGCTTTCACCACCCTCGTGGAGCCCCAAGTCTCCTCTACAAAGTGAGTGGCTTTAATTTTGTACGCCACGAAAGGCGGCTGCTCGGTACCGGGCCAAAGTGGACCTTCGCGGCCAAATCTTGACCTACTTTGGCCCCGCGTATCTCCGGTTATCTTGGGGCCACACTAATGGGACTACCATCGTTCGAAAGGGCACGTCTAGGGCTATCTACCCAGGGAGTTTGGGGCAAATCGGTCACCACGACCCTTTCCAAATCCGCCGGACCGCACTTTGGAACGGTGCCGCTCCGCGGCCAAGGCACCTAGGGATCCGCGGATAGGCTCGCGGAGCTCCCAGGACACTTGGCTCCTGACACTAGGAAGGGCAGGCTCCGCACTTGCACGGCCGAGGAGCAGGCAAAACCAAAACAGACATGCCCCCACCCGATGCACCTTCCCGGGGTGACAAAAATTCGAGCCCGGGCTCATTCGAAAGCCAAGTATCTCTAGTTTATGTGTGCCAAAATGTGTCAGGATTGGAGCTACGTCGGGCCCGTGGCCGCGGAACAAAGTGCGCGGAACCACATGAAAAATCGTCTAAGTGTCAAATGCATTGAAATCGCCATAGGGAATTTCAACGACTTTGCGGCTCTATATCTCGCGTGCCTTTCGGGCTAGAGACTCGGTTCTGGTGTTGATGCAGAGCCCAAGTCCTCCCCTACGAGCTCACCAAAGGGAGTGTGGCTCACACTTATGGCCGGGTCACAGTACCGGGAGAAGTGGACCTCGTCCCGGTGACCATTTAACATTGGAATCTCCATAGGGAAACTTTAACATGGGAAACGCCTTAGGGAATGTGGACCGACTTTGCGGCCCTATATCTCCCGAACCCTTGGGGCTAGAGACTAGCTTTCACGACCCTTGTGGAGCCCCAAGTCTACATGTGGACCGACTTTGCGGCCCTATATCTCCCGAACCCTTGGGGCTAGAGACTAGCTTTCACCACCCTCGTGGAGCCCCAAGTCTCCTCTACAAAGTGAGTGGCTTTAATTTTGTACGCCACGAAAGGCGGCTGCTCGGTACCGGGCCAAAGTGGACCTTCGCGGCCAAATCTTGACCTACTTTGGCCCCGCGTATCTCCGGTTCTCTTGGGGCCACACTAATGGGACTACCATCGTTCGAAAGGGCACGTCTAGGGCTATCTACCCAGGGAGTTTGGGGCAAATCGGTCACCACGACCCGGTCCAAATCCGCCGGACCGCACTTTGGAACGGTGCCGCTCCGCGGCCAAGGCACCTAGGGATCCGCGGATAGGCTCGCGGAGCTCCCAGGACACTTGGCTCCTGCCACTAGGAAGGGCAGGCTCCGCACTTGCACGGCCGAGGAGCGGCAAAACCAAAACAGACATGCCCCCACCCGATGCACCTTCCCGGGGTGACAAAAATTCGAGCCCGGGCTCATTCGAAAGCCAAGTATCTCTAGTTTATGTGTGCCAAAATGTGTCAGGATTGGAGCTACGGCGGGCCCGTGGCCGCGGAACAAAAGTGCGCGGAACCAGCATGAAAAATCGTCTAGTGTCAATGCATTGAAATCGCCATAGGGAATTTCACCGACTTTGCGGCTCTATATCTCGCGTGCCTTTCGGGCTAGAGACTCGGTTCTGGTGTTGATGCAGAGCCCAAGTCCTCCCCTACGAGCTCACCAAAGGGAGTGTGGCTCACACTTATGGCCGGGTCACAGTACCGGGAGAAGTGGACCTCGTCCCGGTGACCATTTAACATTGGAATCTCCATAGGGAAACTTTAACATGGGAAACGCCTTAGGGAATGTGGACCGACTTTGCGGCCCTATATCTCCCGAACCCTTGGGGCTAGAGACTAGCTTTCACGACCCTTGTGGAGCCCCAAGTCTACATGTGGACCGACTTTGCGGCCCTATATCTCCCGAACCCTTGGGGCTAGAGACTAGCTTTCACCACCCTCGTGGAGCCCCAAGTCTCCTCTACAAAGTGAGTTGCTTTAATTTTGTACGCCACGAAAGGCGGCTGCTCGGTACCGGGCCAAAGTGGACCTTCGCGGCCAAATCTTGACCTACTTTGGCCCAGCGTATCTCCGGTTATCTTGGGGCCACACTAATGGGACTACCATCGTTCGAAAGGGCACGTCTAGGGCTATCTACCCAGGGAGTTTGGGGCAAATCGGTCACCACGACCCTTTCCAAATCCGCCGGACCGCACTTTGGAACGGTGCCGCTCCGCGGCCAAGGCACCTAGGGATCCGCGGATAGGCTCGCGGAGCTCCCAGGACACTTGGCTCCTGACACTAGGAAGGGCAGGCTCCGCACTTGCACGGCCGAGGAGCAGCAAAACCAAAACAGACATGCCCCCACCCGATGCACCTTCCCGGGGTGACAAAAATTCGAGCCCGGGCTCATTCGAAAGCCAAGTATCTCTAGTTTATGTGTGCCAAAATGTGTCAGGATTGAAGCTACCGCGCGCCCGTGGCCGCGGAACAAAGTGCGCGGAACCGCTTGAAAAATCGTCTAAGTGTCAAATGCATTGAAATCGCCGTAGGGAATTTCACCGACTTTGCGGCTCTATATCTCGCGAGCCTTTCGGGCTAGAGACTCGGTTCTGGTGTTGATGCAGAGCCCAAGTCCTCCCCTACGAGCTCACCAAAGGGCGTGTGGCTCACACTTATGGCCGGGTCACAGTACCGGGAGAAGTGGACCTCGTCCCGGTGACCATTTAACATTGGAATCTCCATAGGGAAACTTTAACATGGAAAAACGCCTTATGGAATGTGGACCGACTTTGTGGCCCTATATCTCCCGAACCCTTGGGGCTAGAGACTAGCTTTCACGACCCTTGTGGAGCCCCAAGTCTACATGTGGACCGACTTTGCGGCCCTATATCTCCCGAACCCTTGGGGCTAGAGACTAGCTTTCACCACCCTCGTGGAGCCCCAAGTCTCCTCTACAAATTGAGTGGCTTTAATTTTGTACACCACGAAAGGCGGCTGCTCGGTACCGGGCCAAAGTGGACCTTCGCGGCCAAATCTTGACCTACTTTGGCCCCGCGTATCTCCGGTTCTCTTGGGGCCACACTAATGGGACTACCATCGTTCGAAAGGGCACATCTAGGGCTATCTACCCAGGGAGTTTGGGGCAAATCGGTCACCACGACCCGGTCCAAATCCGCCGGACCGCACTTTGGAACGGTGCCGCTCCGCGGCCAAGGCACCTAGGGATCCGCGGATAGGCTCGAGGAGCTCCCAGGACACTTGGCTCCTGCCACTAGGAAGGGCAGGCTCCGCACTTGCACGGCCGAGGAGCGGCAAAACCAAAACCGACATGCCCCCACCCGATGCACCTTCCCGGGGTGACAAAAATTCGAAGCCCGGGCTCATTCGAAAGCCAAGTATCTCTAGTTTATGTGTGCCAAAATGTGTCAGGATTGGAGCTACGGCGGGCCCGTGGCCGCGGAACAAAATGCGCGGAACCGCATGAAAAATCGTCTAAGTGTCAAATGCATTGAAATCGCCATAGGGACTTTCACCGACTTTGCGGCTCTATATCTCGCGTGCCTTTCGGGCTAGAGACTCGGTTCTGGTGTTGGTGCAGAGCCCAAGTCCTCCCCTACGAGCTCACTAAAGGGCGTGTGGCTCACACTTATGGCCGGGTCACAGTACCGGGAGAAGTGGACCTCGTCCCGGTGACCATTTAACATTGGAATCTCTATAGGGAAACTTTAACATGGGAAACGCCTTAGGGAATGTGGACCGACTTTGCGGCCCTATATCTCCCGAACCCTTGGGGCTAGAGACTAGCTTTCACGACCCTTGTGGAGCCCCAAGTCTACATGTGGACCGACTTTGCGGCCCTATATCTCCCGAACCCTTGGGGCTAGAGACTAGCTTTCACCACCCTCGTGGAGCCCCAAGTCTCCTCTACAAAGTGAGTTGCTTTAATTTTGTACGCCACGAAAGGCGGCTGCTCGGTACCGGGCCAAAGTGGACCTTCGCGGCCAAATCTTGACCTACTTTGGCCCCGCGTATCTCCGGTTCTCTTGGGGACACACTAATGGACTACCATCGTTCGAAAGGGCACAGTCTAGGGCTATCTACCCAGGGAGTTTGGGGCAAATCGGTCACCACGACCCTTTCCAAATCCGCCGGACCGCACTTTGGAACGGTGCCGCTCCGCGGCCAAGGCACCTAGGGATCCGCGGATAGGCTCGCGGAGCTCCCAGGACACTTGGCTCCTGCCACTAGGAAGGGCAGGCTCTGCACTTGCACGGCCGAGGAGCAGGCAAAACCAAAACAGACATGCCCCCACCCGATGCACCTTCCCGGGGTGACAAAAATTCGAGCCCGGGCTCATTCGAAAGCCAAGTATCTCTAGTTTATGTGTGCCAAAATGTGTCAGGATTGAAGCTACCGCGCGGCCCGTGCCGCGGAACAAAGTGCGCGGAACTGCATGAAAAATCGTCTAAGTGTCAAATGCATTGAAATCGCCATAGGGAATTTCACCGACTTTGCGGCTCTATATCTCGCGTGCCTTTCGGGCTAGAGACTCGGTTCTGGTGTTGATGCAGAGCCCAAGTCCTCCCCTACGAGCTCACCAAAGGGCGTGTGGCTCACACTTATGGCCGGGTCACAGTACCGGGAGAAGTGGACCTCGTCCCGGTGACCATTTAACATTGGAATCTCCATAGGGAAACTTTAACATGGGAAACGCCTTAGGGAATGTGGACCGACTTTGCGGCCCTATATCTCCCGAACCCTTGGGGCTAGAGACTAGCTTTCACGACCCTTGTGGAGCCCCAAGTCTACATGTGTACCGACTTTGCGGCCCTATATCTCCCGAACCCTTGGGGCTAGAGACTAGCTTTCACCACCCTCGTGGAGCCCCAAGTCTCCTCTACAAAGTGAGTGGCTTTAATTTTGTACGCCACGAAAGGCGGCTGCTCGGTACCGGGCCAAAGTGGACCTTCGCGGCCAAATCTTGACCTACTTTGGCCCCGCGTATCTCCGGTTCTCTTGGGGCCACACTAATGGGACTACCATCGTTCGAAAGGGCACGTCTAGGGCTATCTACCCAGGGAGTTTGGGGCAAATCGGTCACCACGACCCGGTCCAAATCCGCCGGACCGCACTTTGGAACGGTGCCGCTCCCCGGCCAAGGCACCTAGGGATCCGCGGATAGGCTCGAGGAGCTCCCAGGACACTTGGCTCCTGCCACTAGGAAGGGCAGGCTCCGCACTTGCACGGCCGAGGAGCGGCAAAACCAAAACCGACATGCCCCCACCCGATGCACCTTCCCGGGGTGACAAAAATTCGAGCCCGGGCTCATTCGAAAGCCAAGTATCTCTAGTTTATGTGTGCCAAAATGTGTCAGGATTGGAGCTACGCGCGGCCCGTGGCCGCGGAACAAAGTGCGCGGAACCGCATGAAAAATCGTCTAAGTGTCAAATGCATTGAAATCGCCGTAGGGAATTTCACCGACTTTGCGGCTCTATATCTCGCGAGCCTTTCGGGCTAGAGACTCGGTTCTGGTGTTGATGCAGAGCCCAAGTCCTCCCCTACGAGCTCACCAAAGGGCGTGTGGCTCACACTTATGGCCGGGTCACAGTACCGGGAGAAGTGGACCTCGTCCCGGTGACCATTTAACATTGGAATCTCCATAGGGAAACTTTAACATGGGAAACGCCTTATGGAATGTGGACCGACTTTGTGGCCCTATATCTCCCGAACCCTTGGGGCTAGAGACTAGCTTTCACGACCCTTGTGGAGCCCCAAGTCTACATGTGGACCGACTTTGCGGCCCTATATCTCCCGAACCCTTGGGCTAGAGACTAGCTTTCACCACCCTCGTGGAGCCCCGTGTCTCCTCTACAAAGTGAGTGGCTTTAATTTTGTACGCCACGAAAGGCGGCTGCTCGGTACCGGGCCAAAGTGGACCTTCGCGGCCAAATCTTGACCTACTTTGGCCCCGCGTATCTCCGGTTCTCTTGGGGCCACACTAATGGGACTACCATCGTTCGAAAGGGCAAGTCTAGGGCTATCTACCCAGGGGAGTTTGGGGCAAATCGGTCACCACGACCCGTTCCAAATCCGCCGGACCGCCACTTTGGAACGGTGCCGCTCCGCGGCCAAGGCACCTAGGGATCCGCGGATAGGCTCGCGGAGCTCCCAGGACACTTGGCTCCTGCCACTAGGAAGGGCAGGCTCCGCACTTGCACGGCCGAGGAGCGGCAAAACCAAAACCGACATGCCCCCACCCGATGCACCTTCCCGGGGTGACAAAATTCGAACCCGGGCTCATTCGAAAGCCAAGTATCTCTAGTTTATGTGTGCCAAAATGTGTCAGGATTGAGCTACCGCGCGGCCCGTGGCCGCGGAACAAAGTGCGCGGAACCACATGAAAAATCGTCTAAGTGTCAAATGCATTGAAATCGCCATAGGGAATTTCACCGACTTTGCGGCTCTATATCTCGCGTGCCTTTTGGGCTAGAGACTCGGTTCTGGTGTTGATGCAGAGCCCAAGTCCTCCCCTACGAGCTCACCAAAGGGAGTGTGGCTCACACTTATGGCCGGGTCACAGTACCGGGAGAAGTGGACCTCGTCCCGGTGACCATTTAACATTGGAATCTCCATAGGGAAACTTTAACATGGGAAACGCCTTATGGAATGTGGACCGACTTTGTGGCCCTATATCTCCCGAATTCTTGGGGCTAGAGACTAGCTTTCACGACCCTTGTGGAGCCCCAAGTCTACATGTGGACCGACTTTGCGGCCCTATATCTCCCGAACCCTTGGGGCTAGAGACTAGCTTTCACCACCCTCGTGGAGCCCCAAGTCTCCTCTACAAGTGAGTGGCTTTAATTTTGTACGCCACGAAAGGCGGCTGCTCGGTACCGGGCCAAAGTGGACCTTCGCGGCCAAATCTTGACCTACTTTGGCCCCGCGTATCTCCGGTTCTCTTGGGGCCACACTAATGGGACTACCATCGTTCGAAAGGGCACATCTAGGGCTATCTACCCAGGGAGTTTGGGGCAAATCGGTCACCACGACCCGTTCCAAATCCGCCGGACCGCACTTTGGAACGGTGCCGCTCCGCGGCCAAGGCACCTAGGGATCCGCGGATAGGCTCGCGGAGCTCCCAGGACACTTGGCTCCTGCCACTAGGAAGGGCAGGCTCCGCACTTGCACGGCCGAGGAGCGGCAAAACCAAAACAGACATGCCCCCACCCGATGCACCTTCCCGGGGTGACAAAAATTCGAGCCCGGGCTCATTCGAAAGCCAAGTATCTCTAGTTATGTGTGCCAAAATGTGTCAGGATTGGAGCTACCCGCGCGCCCGTGGCCGCGGAACAAAAGTGCGCGGAACCGCATGAAAAATCGTCTAAGTGTCAAATGCATTGAAAATCGCCATAGGGAATTTCACCGACTTTGCGGCTCTATATCTCGCGTGCCTTTCGGGCTAGAGACTCGGTTCTGGTGTTGGTGCAGAGCCCAAGTCCTCCCGTACGAGCTCACCAAAGGGAGTGTGGCTCACACTTATGGCCGGGTCACAGTACCGGGAGAAGTGGACCTCGTCCCGGTGACCATTTAACATTGGAATCTCCATAGGGAAACTTTAACATGGGAAACGCCTTATGGATGTGGACCGACTTTGCTGGCCCTATATCTCCCGAACCCTTGGGGCTAGAGACTAGCTTTCACGACCCTTGTGGAGCCCCAAGTCTACATGTGGACCGACTTTGCGGCCCTATATCTCCCGAACCCTTGGGGCTAGAGACTAGCTTTCACCACCCTCGTGGAGCCCCAAGTCTCCTCTACAAAGTGAGTTGCTTTAATTTTGTACGCCACGAAAGGCGGCTGCTCGGTACCGGGCCAAAGTGGACCTTCGCGGCCAAATCTTGACCTACTTTGGCCCCGCGTATCTCCGGTTCTCTTGGGGCCACACTAATGGGACTACCATCGTTCGAAAGGGCACGTCTAGGGCTATCTACCCAGGGAGTTTGGGGCAAATCGGTCACCACGACCCGGTCCAAATCCGCCGGACCGCACTTTGGAACGGTGCCGCTCCGCGGCCAAGGCACCTAGGGATCCGCGGATAGGCTCGCGGAGCTCCCAGGACACTGGGCTCCTGCCACTAGGAAGAACAGGCTCCGCACTTGCACGGCCGAGGAGCGGCAAAACCAAAACCGACATGCCCCCACCCGATGCACCTTCCCGGGGTGACAAAAATTCGAGCACGGGCTCATTCGAAAGCCAAGTATCTCTAGTTTATGTGTGCCAAAATGTGTCAGGATTGGAAGCTACCGCGCGGCCCGTGGCCGCGGAACAAAGTGCGCGGAACCGCATGAAAAATCGTCTAAGTGTCAAATGCATTGAAATCGCCATAGGGAATTTTGACCGACTTTGCGGCTCTATATCTCGCGTGCCTTTCGGGCTAGAGACTCGGTTCTGGTGTTGATGCAGAGCCCAAGTCCTCCCCTACGAGCTCACCAAAGGGAGTGTGGCTCACACTTATGGCCGGGTCACAGTACCGGGAGAAGTGGACCTCGTCCCGGTGACCATTTAACATTGGAATCTCCATAGGGAAACTTTAACATGGGAAACGCCTTATGGAATGTGGACCGACTTTGTGGCCCTATATCTCCCGAACCCTTGGGGCTAGAGACTAGCTTTCACGACCCTTGTGGAGCCCCAAGTCTACATGTGGACCGACTTTGCGGCCCTATATCTCCCGAACCCTTGGGGCTGGAGACTAGCTTTCACCACCCTCGTGGAGCCCCAAGTCTCCTCTACAAAGTGAGTTGCTTTAATTTTGTACGCCACGAAAGGCGGCTGCTCGGTACCGGGCCAAAGTGGACCTTCGCGGCCAAATCTTGACCTACTTTGGCCCCGCGTATCTCCGGTTCTCTTGGGGCCACACTAATGGGACTACCATCGTTCGAAAGGGCACGTCTAGGGCTATCTACCCAGGGAGTTTGGGGCAAATCGGTCACCACGACCCGGTCCAAATCCGCCGGACCGCACTTTGGAACGGTGCCGCTCCGCGGCCAAGGCACCTAGGGATCCGTAGATAGGCTCGCGGAGCTCCCAGGACACTTGGCTCCTGCCACTAGGAAGGGCAGGCTCCGCACTTGCACGGCCGAGGAGCGGCAAAACCAAAACCGACATGCCCCCACCCGATGCACCTTCCCGGGGTGACAAAAATTCGAGCCCGGGCTCATTCGAAAACCAAGTATCTCTAGATTATGTGTGCCAAAATGTGTTAGGATTGGAGCTACGGCGGGCCCGTGGCCGCGGAACAAAATGCGCGGAACCGCATGAAAAATCGTCTAAGTGTCAAATGCATTGAAATCGCCATAGGGAATTTCACCGACTTTGCGGCTCCATATCTCGCGTGCCTTTCGGGCTAGAGACTCGGTTCTGGTGTTGGTGCAGAGCCCAAGTCCTCCCCTACGAGCTCACCAAAGGGAGTGTGGCTCACACTTATGGCCGGGTCACAGTACCGGGAGAAGTGGACCTCGTCCCGGTGACCATTTAACATTGGAATCTCCATAGGGAAACTTTAACATGGGAAACGCCTTAGGGAATGTGGACCGACTTTGCGGCCCTATATCTCCCGAACCCTTGGGGTTATAGACTAGCTTTTACGACCTTTGTGGAGCCCCAAGTCTACATGTGGACCGACTTTGCGGCCCTATATCTCCCGAACCCTTGGGGCTAGAGACTAGCTTTCACCACCCTCGTGGAGCCCAAAACTCTCCTCTACAAAGTGAGTTGCTTTAATTTTGTACGCCACGAAAGGCGGCTGCTCGGTACCGGGCCAAAGTGGACCTTCGCGGCCAAATCTTGACCTACTTTGGCCCCGCGTATCTCCGGTTCTCTTGGGGACACACTAATGGGACTACCATCGTTCGAAAGGGCACATCTAGGGCTATCTACCCAGGGAGTTTGATGCAAATCGGTCACCACGACCCTTTCCAAATCCGCCGGACCGCACTTTGGAACGGTGCCGCTCCGCGGCCAAGGCACCTAGGGATCCGCGGATAGGCTCGCGGAGCTCCCAGGACACTTGGCTCCTGCCACTAGGAAGGGCAGGCTCCGCACTTGCACGGCCGAGGAGCGGCAAAACCAAAACAGACATGCCCCCACCCGATGCACCTTCCCGGGGTGAAAAAAATTCGAGCCCGGGCTCATTCGAAAGCCAAGTATCTCTAGTTTATGTGTGCCAAAATGTGTCAGGATTGAAGCTACCGCGAGCCCGTGGCCGCGGAACAAAGTGCGCGGAACTGCATGAAAAATCGTCTAAGTGTCAAATGCATTGAAATCGCCATAGGGAATTTCACCGACTTTGCGGCTCTATATCTCGCGTGCCTTTCGGGCTAGAGACTCGGTTCTGGTGTTGGTGCAGAGCCCAAGTCCTCCCCTACGAGCTCACCAAAGGGAGTGTGGCTCACACTTATGGCCGGGTCACAGTACCGGGAGAAGTGGACCTCGTCCCGGTGACCATTTAACATTGGAATCTCCATAGGGAAACTTTAACATGGGAAACGCCTTATGGAATGTGGACCGACTTTGTGGCCCTATATCTCCCGAACCCTTGGGGCTAGAGACTAGCTTTCACGACCCTTGTGGAGCCCCAAGTCTTCATGTGGACCGACTTTGCGGCCCTATATCTCCCGAACCCTTGGGGCTAGAGACTAGCTTTCACCACCCTCGTGGAGCCCCAAGTCTCCTCTACAAAGTGAGTTGCTTTAATTTGTACGCCACGAAAAGGCGGCTGCTCGGTACCGGGCCAAAGTGGACCTTCGCGGCCAAATCTTGACCTACTTTGGCCCCGCGTATCTCCGGTTATCTTGGGGCCACACTAATGGGACTACCATCGTTCGAAAGGGCACGTCTAGGGCTATCTACCCAGGGAGTTTGGGGCAAATCGGTCACCACGACCCGGTCCAAATCCGCCGGACCGCACTTTGGAACGGTGCCGCTCCGCGGCCAAGGCACCTAGGGATCCGCGGATAGGCTCGCGGAGCTCCCAGGACACTTGGCTCCTGCCACTAGGAAGGGCAGGCTCCGCACTTGCACGGCCGAGGAGCGGCAAAACCAAAACAGACATGCCCCCACCCGATGCACCTTCCCGGGGTGACAAAAATTCGAGCCCGGGCTCATTCGAAAGCCAAGTATCTCTAGTTTATGTGTGCCAAAATGTGTCAGGATTGGAGGTACCGCGCGCCCGTGGCTGCGGAACAAAGTGCGCGGAACCGCATGAAAAATCGTCTAGTGTCAAATGCATTGAAATCGCCGTAGGGAATTTCACCGACTGTGCGGCTCTATATCTCGCGTGCCTTTCGGGCTAGAGACTCGGTTCTGGTGTTGATGCAGAGCCCAAGTCCTCCCCTACGAGCTCACCAAAGGGCGTGTGGCTTCCACTTATGGCCGGGTCACAGTACCGGGAGAAGTGGACCTCGTCCCGGTGACCATTTAACATTGGAATCTCCATAGGGAAACTTTAACATGGGAAACGCCTTATGGAATGTGGACCGACTTTGTGGCCCTATATCTCCCGAACCCTTGGGGCTAGAGACTAGCTTTCACGACCCTTGTGGAGCCCCAAGTCTACATGTGGACCGACTTTGCGGCCCTATATCTCCCGAACCCTTGGGGCTAGAGACTAGCTTTCACCACCCTCAGTGGAGCCCCAAGTCTCCTCTACAAAGTGAGTTGCTTTAATTTTGTACGCCACGAAAGGCGGCTGCTCGGTACCAGGGCCAAAGTGGACCTTCGCGGCCAAATCTTGACCTACTTTGGCCCCGCGTATCTCCGGTTATCTTGGGGCCACACTAATGGGACTACCATCGTTCGAAAGGGTACGTCTAGGGCTATCTACCCAGGGAGTTGGGGCAATTCGTCACCACGACCCGGTCCAAATCCGCCGGACCGCACTTTGGAACGGTGCCGCTCCGCGGCCAAGGCACCTAGGGATCCGCGGATAGGCTCGCGGAGCTCCCAGGACACTTGGCTCCTGCCACTAGGAAGGGCAGGCTCTGCACTTGCACGGCCGAGGAGCGGCAAAACCAAAACAGACATGCCCCCACCCGATGCACCTTCCCGGGGTGACAAAAATTCGAGCCCGGGCTCATTCGAAAGCCAAGTATCTCTAGTTTATGTGTGCCAAAATGTGTCAGGATTGAAGCTACCGCGCACCCGTGGCCGCGGACAAAGTGCGCGGAACCGCATGAAAAATCGTCTAAGTGTCAAATGCATTGAAATCGCCGTAGGGAATTTCACCGACTTTGCGGCTCTATATCTCGCGAGCCTTTCGGGCTAGATACTCGGTTCTGGTGTTGATGCAGAGCCCAAGTCCTCCCCTACGAGCTCACCAAAGGGCGTGTGGCTCACACTTATGGCCGGGTCACAGTACCGGGAGAAGTGGACCTCGTCCCGGTGACCATTTAACATTGGAATCTCCATAGGGAAACTTTAACATGGGAAACGCCTTATGGAATGTGGACCGACTTTGTGGCCCTATATCTCCCGAACCCTTGGGGCTAGAGACTAGCTTTCACGACCCTTGTGGAGCCCCAAGTCTACATGTGGACCGACTTTGCGGCCCTATATCTCCCGAACCCTTGGGGCTGGAGACTAGCTTTCACCACCCTCGTGGAGCCCCAAGTCTCCTCTACAAAGTGAGTGGCTTTAATTTTGTACGCCACGAAAGGCGGCTGCTCGGTACCGGGCCAAAGTGGACCTTCGCGGCCAAATCTTGACCTACTTTGGCCCCGCAAATCTCCGGTTCTCTTGGGGCCACACTAATGGAACTACCATCGTTCGAAAGGGCACATCTAGGGCTATCTACCCAGGGAGTTTGGGGCAAATCGGTCACCACGACCCGGTCCAAATCCGCCGGACCGCACTTTGGAACGGTGCCGCTCCGCGGCCAAGGCACCTAGGGATCCGTAGATAGGCTCGCGGAGCTCCCAGGACACTTGGCTCCTGCCACTAGGAAGGGCAGGCTCCGCACTTGCACGGCCGAGGAGCGGCAAAACCAAAACCGACATGCCCCCACCCGATGCACCTTCCCGGGGTGACAAAAATTCGAGCCCGGGCTCATTCGAAAGCCAAGTATCTCTAGTTTATGTGTGCCAAAATGTGTCAGGATTGGAGGCTACCGCGCGCCCGTGGCCGCGGAACAAAGTGCGCGGAACCGCATGAAAAAATCGTCTAGTGTCAAATGCATTGAAATCGCCATAGGGAATTTCACCGACTTTGCGGCTCTATATCTCGCGTGCCTTTCGGGCTAGAGACTCGGTTCTGGTGTTGATGCAGAGCCCAAGTCCTCCCTACGAGCTCACCAAAGGGCGTGTGGCTCACACTTATGGCCGGGTCACAGTACCGGGAGAAGTGGACCTCGTCCCGGTGACCATTTAACATAGGAATCTCCATAGGGAAACTTTAACATGGGAAACGCCTTAGGGAATGTGGACCGACTTTGTGGCCCTATATCTCCCGAACCCTTGGGGCTATAGACTAGCTTTCACGACCCTTGTGGAGCCCCAAGTCTACATGTGGACCGACTTTGCGGCCCTATATCTCCCGAACCCTTGGGGCTAGAGACTAGCTTTCACCACCCTCGTGGAGCCCCAAGTCTCCTCTACAAAGTGAGTGCTTTAATTTTGTACGCCACGAAAGGCGGCTGCTCGGTACCGGCCAAAGTGGACCTTCGCGGCCAAATCTTGACCTACTTTGGCCCCGCAGTATCTCCGGTTCTCTTGGGGCCACACTAATGGGACTACCATCGTTCGAAAGGGCACGTCTAGGGCTATCTACCCAGGGAGTTTGGGGCAAATCGGTCACCACGACCCGGTCCAAATCCGCCGGACCGCACTTTGGAACGGTGCCGCTCCGCGGCCAAGGCACCTAGGGATCCGCGGATAGGCTCGAGGAGCTCCCAGGACACTTGGCTCCTGCCACTAGGAAGGGCAGGCTCCGCACTTGCACGGCCGAGGAGCAGGCAAAACCAAAACAGACATGCCCCCACCCGATGCACCTTCCCGGGGTGACAAAAATTCGAGCCCGGGCTCATTCGAAAGCCAAGTATCTCTAGTTTAGGTGTGCCAAAATGTGTCAGGATTGGAGCTACCGCGCGCCCGTGGCCGCGGAACAAAGTGCGCGGAACCGCATGAAAAATCGTCTAAGTGTCAAATAGCATTGAAATCGCCATAGGGAATTTCACCGACTTTGCGGCTCTATATCTCGCGAGCCTTTCGGGCTAGAGACTCGGTTCTGGTGTTGATGCAGAGCCCAAGTCCTCCCCTACGAGCTCACCAAAGGGCGTGTGGCTCACACTTATGGCCGGGTCACAGACCGGGAGAAGTGGACCTCGTCCCGGTGACCATTTAACATTGGAATCTCCATAGGGAAACTTTAACATGGAAAAACGCCTTATGGAATGTGGACCGACTTTGTGGCCCTATATCTCCCGAACCCTTGGGGCTAGAGACTAGCTTTCACGACCCTTGTGGAGCCCCAAGTCTACATGTGGACCGACTTTGCGGCCCTATATCTCCCGAACCCTTGGGGCTAGAGACTAGCTTTCACCACCCTCGTGGAGCCCCAAGTCTCCTCTACAAATTGAGTGGCTTTAATTTTGTACGCCACGAAAGGCGGCTGCTCGGTACCGGGCCAAAGTGGACCTTCGCGGCCAAATCTTGACCTACTTTGGCCCCGCGTATCTCCGGTTCTCTTGGGGCCACACTAATGGGACTACCATCGTTCGAAAGGGCACATCTAGGGCTATCTACCCAGGGAGTTTGGGGCAAATCGGTCACCACGACCTGGTCCAAATCCGCCGGACCGCACTTTGGAACGGTGCCGCTCCCCGGCCAAGGCACCTAGGGATCCGCGGATAGGCTCGAGGAGCTCCCAGGACACTTGGCTCCTGCCACTAGGAAGGGCAGGCTCCGCACTTGCACGGCCGAGGAGCGGCAAAACCAAAACCGACATGCCCCCACCCGATGCACCTTCCCGGGGTGACAAAAATTCGAGCCCGGGCTCATTCGAAAGCCAAGTATCTCTAGTTTATGTGTGCCAAAATGTGTCAGGATTGAAGCTACCGCGCGCCCGTGGCCGCGGAACAAAGTGCGCGGAACCGCATGAAAAATCGTCTGTGTCAAATGCATTGAAATCGCCATAGGGAATTTCACCGACTTTGCGGCTCTATATCTCGCGTGCCTTTCGGGCTAGAGACTCGGTTCTGGTGTTGATGCAGAGCCCAAGTCCTCCCCTACGAGCTCACCAAAGGGCGTGTGGCTTCCACTTATGGCCGGGTCCACAGTACCGGGAGAAGTGGACCTCGTCCCGGTGACCATTTAACATTGGAATCTCCATAGGGAAACTTTAACATGGGAAACGCCTTATGGAATGTGGACCGACTTTGTGGCCCTATATCTCCCGAACCCTTGGGGCTAGAGACTAGCTTTCACGACCCTTGTGGAGCCCCAAGTCTACATGTGGACCGACTTTGCGGCCCTATATCTCCCGAACCCTTGGGGCTAGAGACTAGCTTTCACCACCCTCGTGGAGCCCCAAGTCTCCTCTACAAAGTGAGTGGCTTTAATTTTGTACGCCACGAAAGGCGGCTGCTCGGTACCGGGCCAAAGTGGACCTTCGCGGCCAAATCTTGACCTACTTTGGCCCCGCATATCTCCGGTTCTCTTGGGGCCACACTAATGGGACTACCATCGTTCGAAAGGGCACGTCTAGGGCTATCTACCCAGGGAGTTTGGGGCAAATCGGTCACCACGACCCTGTCCAAATCCGCCGGACCGCACTTTGGAACGGTGCCGCTCCGCGGCCAAGGCGCCTAGGGATCCGCGGATAGGCTCGAGGAGCTCCCAGGACACTTGGCTCCTGCCACTAGGAAGGGCAGGCTCCGCACTTGCACGGCCGAGGAGCGGCAAAACCAAAACCGACATGCCCCCACCCGATGCACCTTCCCGGGGTGACAAAAATTCGAGCCCGGGCTCATTCGAAAGCCAAGTATCTCTAGTTTATGTGTGCCAAAATGTGTCAGGATTGGAGGTACCGCGCGCCCGTGGCCGCGGAACAAAGTGCGCGGAACCGCATGAAAAATCGTCTAAGTGTCAAATACATTGAAATCGCCATAGGGAATTTCACCGACTTTGCGGCTCTATATCTCGCGTGCCTTTCGGGCTAGAGACTCGGTTCTGGTGTTGATGCAGAGCCCAAGTCCTCCCCTACGAGCTCACTAAAGGGCGTGTGGCTCACACTTATGGCCGGGTCACAGTACCGGGAGAAGTGGACCTCGTCCCGGTGACCATTTAACATTGGAATCTCCATAGGGAAACTTTAACATGGGAAACGCCTTATGGAATGTGGACCGACTTTGTGGCCCTATATCTCCCGAACCCTTGGGGCTAGAGACTAGCTTTCACGACCCTTGTGGAGCCCCAAGTCTACATGTGGACCGACTTTGCGACCCTATATCTCCCGAACCCTTGGGGCTAGAGACTAGCTTTCACCACCCTCGTGGAGCCCCAAGTCTCCTCTACAAAGTGAGTTGCTTTAATTTTGTACGCCACGAAAGGCGGCTGCTCGGTACCGGGCCAAAGTGGACCTTCGCGGCCAAATCTTGACCTACTTTGGCCCCGCGTATCTCCGGTTCTCTTGGGGCCACACTAATGGAACTACCATCGTTCGAAAGGGCACATCTAGGGCTATCTACCCAGGGAGTTTGGGGCAAATCGGTCACCACGACCCGGTCCAAATCCGCCGGACCGCACTTTGGAACGGTGCCGCTCCGCGGCCAAGGCACCTAGGGATCCACGGATAGGCTCGAGGATCTCCCAGGACACTTGGCTCCTGCCACTAGGAAGGGCAGGCTCCGCACTTGCACGGCCGAGGAGCGGCAAAACCAAAACCGACATGCCCCCACCCGATGCACCTTCCCGGGGTGACAAAAATTCGAACCCGGGCTCATTCGAAAGCCAAGTATCTCTAGTTTATGTGTGCCAAAATGTGTCAGGATTGGAGGCTACCGCGCGCCCGTGGCCGCGGAACAAAGTGCGCGGAACCGCATGAAAAATCGTCTAGTGTCAAATGCATTGAAATCGCCATAGGGAATTTCACCGACTTTGCGGCTCTATATCTCGCGTGCCTTTCGGGCTAGAGACTCGGTTCTGGTGTTGATGCAGAGCCCAAGTCCTCCCCTACGAGCTCACCAAAGGGCGTGTGGCTTCCACTTATGGCCGGGTCACAGTACCGGGAGAAGTGGACCTCGTCCCGGTGACCATTTAACATTGGAATCTCCATAGGGAAACTTTAACATGGGAAACGCCTTATGGAATGTGGACCGACTTTGTGGCCCTATATCTCCCGAACCCTTGGGGCTAGAGACTAGCTTTCACGACCCTTGTGGAGCCCCAAGTCTACATGTGGACCGACTTTGCGGCCCTATATCTCCCGAACCCTTGGGGCTAGAGACTAGCTTTCACCACCCTCGTGGAGCCCCAAGTCTCCTCTACAAAGTGAGTGGCTTTAATTTTGTACGCCACGAAAGGCGGCTGCTCGGTACCGGGCCAAAGTGGACCTTCGCGGCCAAATCTTGACCTACTTTGGCCCCGCATATCTCCGGTTCTCTTGGGGCCACACTAATGGGACTACCATCGTTCGAAAGGGCACGTCTAGGGCTATCTACCCAGGGAGTTTGGGGCAAATCGGTCACCACGACCCGGTCCAAATCCGCCGGACCGCACTTTGGAACGGTGCCGCTCCGCGGCCAAGGCGCCTAGGGATCCGCGGATAGGCTCGAGGAGCTCCCAGGACACTTGGCTCCTGCCACTAGGAAGGGCAGGCTCCGCACTTGCACGGCCGAGGAGCGGCAAAACCAAAACCGACATGCCCCCACCCGATGCACCTTCCCTGGGTGACAAAAATTCGAGCCCGGGCTCATTCGAAAGCCAAGTATCTCTAGTTTATGTGTGCCAAAATGTGTCAGGATTGGAGGTACCGCGCGCCCGTGGCCGCGGAACAAAGTGCGCGGAACCGCATGAAAAATCGTCTAGTGTCAAATGCATTGAAATCGCCATAGGGAATTTCACCGACTTTGCGGCTCTATATCTCGCGTGCCTTTCGGGCTAGAGACTCGGTTCTGGTGTTGATGCAGAGCCCAAGTCCTCCCCTACGAGCTCACCAAAGGGCGTGTGGCTTCCACTTATGGCCGGGTCACAGTACCGGGAGAAGTGGACCTCGTCCCGGTGACCATTTAACATTGGAATCTCCATAGGGAAACTTTAACATGGGAAACGCCTTATGGAATGTGGACCGACTTTGTGGCCCTATATCTCCCGAACCCTTGGGGCTAGAGACTAGCTTTCACGACCCTTGTGGAGCCCCAAGTCTACATGTGGACCGACTTTGCGGCCCTATATCTCCCGAACCCTTGGGGCTAGAGACTAGCTTTCACCACCCTCATGGAGCCCCAAGTCTCCTCTACAAAGTGAGTTGCTTTAATTTTGTACGCCACAAAAGGCGGCTGCTCGGTACCGGGCCAAAGTGGACCTTCGCGGCCAAATCTTGACCTACTTTGGCCCCGCGTATCTCCGGTTATCTTGGGGCCACACTAATGGGACTACCATCGTTCGAAAGGGTACGTCTAGGGCTATCTACCCAGGGAGTTTGGGGCAAATCGGTCACCACGACCCGGTCCAAATCCGCCGGACCGCACTTTGGAACGGTGCCGCTCCGCGGCCAAGGCTCCTAGGGATCCGCGGATAGGCTCGCGGAGCTCCCAGGACACTTGGCTCCTGCCACTAGGAAGGGCAGGCTCCGCACTTGCACGGCCGAGGAGCAGCAAAACCAAAACAGACATGCCCCCACCCGATGCACCTTCCCGGGGTGACAAAAATTCGAGCCCGGGCTCATTCGAAAGCCAAGTATCTCTAGTTTATGTGTGCCAAAATGTGTCAGGATTGAAGCTACCGCGCGCCCGTGGCCGCGGAACAAAGTGCGCGGAACCGCATGAAAAATCGTCTAAGTGTCAAATGCATTGAAATCGCCGTAGGGAATTTCACCGACTTTGCGGCTCTATATCTCGCGAGCCTTTCGGGCTAGAGACTCGGTTCTGGTGTTGATGCAGAGCCCAAGTCCTCCCCTACGAGCTCACCAAAGGGCGTGTGGCTCACACTTATGGCCGGGTCACAGTACCGGGAGAAGTGGACCTCGTCCCGGTGACCATTTAACATTGGAATCTCCATTGGGAAACTTTAACATGGGAAACGCCTTATGGAATGTGGACCGACTTTGTGGCCCTATATCTCCCGAACCCTTGGGGCTAGAGACTAGCTTTCACGACCCTTGTGGAGCCCCAAGTCTACATGTGGACAGACTTTGCGGCCCTATATCTCCCGAACCCTTGGGGCTAGAGACTAGCTTTCACCACCCTCGTGGAGCCCCAAGTCTCCTCTACAAAGTGAGTGGCTTTAATTTTGTACGCCACGAAAGGCGGCTGCTCGGTACCGGGCCAAAGTGGACCTTCGCGGCCAAATCTTGACCTACTTTGGCCCCGAATATCTCCGGTTATCTTGGGGCCACACTAATGGGACTACCATCGTTCGAAAGGGTACGTCTAGGGCTATCTACCCAGGGAGTTTGGGGCAAATCGGTCACCACGACCCGGTCCAAATCCGCCGGACCGCACTTTGGAACGGTGCCGCTCCGCGGCCAAGGCTCCTAGGGATCCGCGGATAGGCTCGAGGAGCTCCCAGGACACTTGGCTCCTGCCACTAGGAAGGGCAGGCTCCGCACTTGCACGGCCGAGGAGCGGCAAAACCAAAACCGACATGCCAACACCCGATGCACCTTCCCGGGGTGACAAAAATTCGAGCCCGGGCTCATTCGAAAGCCAAGTATCTCTAGTTTATGTGTGCCAAAATGTGTCAGGATTGGAGGTACCGCGCGCCCGTGGCCGCGGAACAAAGTGCGCGGAACCGCATGAAAAATCGTCTGTGTCAAATGCATTGAAATCGCCATAGGGAATTTCACCGACTTTGCGGCTCTATATCTCGCGTGCCTTTCGGGCTAGAGACTCGGTTCTGGTGTTGATGCAGAGCCCAAGTCCTCCCCTACGAGCTCACCAAAGGGCGTGTGGCTTCCACTTATGGCCGGGTCACAGTACCGGGAGAAGTGGACCTCGTCCCGGTGACCATTTAACATTGGAATCTCCATAGGGAAACTTTAACATGGGAAACGCCTTATGGAATGTGGACCGACTTTGTGGCCCTATATCTCCCGAACCCTTGGGGCTAGAGACTAGCTTTCACGACCCTTGTGGAGCCCCAAGTCTACATGTGGACCGACTTTGCGGCCCTATATCTCCCGAACCCTTGGGGCTAGAGACTAGCTTTCACCACCCTCGTGGAGCCCCAAGTCTCCTCTACAAAGTGAGTTGCTTTAATTTTGTACGCCACGAAAGGCGGCTGCTCGGTACCGGGCCAAAGTGGACCTTCGCGGCCAAATCTTGACCTACTTTGGCCCCGCGTATCTCCGGTTCTCTTGGGGCCACACTAATGGGACTACCATCGTTCGAAAGGGCACGTCTAGGGCTATCTACCCAGGGAGTTTGGGGCAAATCGGTCACCACGACCCGGTCCAAATCCGCCGGACCGCACTTTGGAACGGTGCCGCTCCGCGGCCAAGGCACCTAGGGATCCGCGGATAGGCTCGAGGAGCTCCCAGGACACTTGGCTCCTGCCACTAGGAAGGGCAGGCTCCGCACTTGCACGGCCGAGGAGCGGCAAAACCAAAACCGACATGCCCCCACCCGATGCACCTTCCCGGGGTGACAAAAATTCGAGCCCGGGCTCATTCGAAAGCCAAGTATCTCTAGTTTATGTGTGCCAAAATGTGTCAGGATTGGAGGTACCGCGCGCCCGTGGCCGCGGAACAAAGTGCGCGGAACCGCATGAAAAATCGTCTAGTGTCAAATGCATTGAAATCGCCATAGGGAATTTCACCGACTTTGCGGCTCTATATCTCGCGTGCCTTTCGGGCTAGAGACTCGGTTCTGGTGTTGATGCAGAGCCCAAGTCCTCCCCTACGAGCTCACCAAAGGGCGTGTGGCTTCCACTTATGGCCGGGTCACAGTACCGGGAGAAGTGGACCTCGTCCCGGTGACCATTTAACATTGGAATCTCCATAGGGAAACTTTAACATGGGAAACGCCTTATGGAATGTGGACCGACTTTGTGGCCCTATATCTCCCGAACCCTTGGGGTTATAGACTAGCTTTTACGACCTTTGTGGAGCCCCAAGTCTACATGTGGACCGACTTTGCGGCCCTATATCTCCCGAACCCTTGGGGCTAGAGACTAGCTTTCACCACCCTCGTGGAGCCCCAAGTCTCCTCTACAAAGTGAGTTGCTTTAATTTTGTACGCCACGAAAGGCGGCTGCTCGGTACCGGGCCAAAGTGGACCTTCGCGGCCAAATCTTGACCTACTTTGGCCCCGCGTATCTCCGGTTCTCTTGGGGACACACTAATGGGACTACCATCGTTCGAAAGGGCACATCTAGGGCTATCTACCCAGGGAGTTTGGGGCAAATCGGTCACCACGACCCGGTCCAAATCCGCCGGACCGCACTTTGGAACGGTGCCGCTCCGCGGCCAAGGCACCTAGGGATCCGCGGATAGGCTCGCGGAGCTCCCAGGACACTTGGCTCCTGACACTAGGAAGGGCAGGCTCCGCACTTGCACGGCCGAGGAGCAGCAAAACCAAAACAGACATGCCCCCACCCGATGCACCTTCCCGGGGTGACAAAAATTCGAGCCCGGGCTCATTCGAAAGCCAAGTATCTCTAGTTTATGTGTGCCAAAATGTGTCAGGATTGAAGCTACCGCGCGCCCGTGGCCGCGGAACAAAGTGCGCGGAACCGCTTGAAAAATCGTCTAAGTGTCAAATGCATTGAAATCGCCGTAGGGAATTTCACCGACTTTGCGGCTCTATATCTCGCGATGCCTTTCGGGCTAGAGACTCGGTTCTGGTGTTGATGCAGAGCCCAAGTCCTCCCCTACAAGCTCACCAAAGGGCGTGTGGCTCACACTTATGGCCGGGTCACAGTACCGGGAGAAGTGGACCTCGTCCCGGTGACCATTTAACATTGGAATCTCCATAGGGAAACTTTAACATGGGAAACGCCTTATGGAATGTGGACCGACTTTGTGGCCCTATATCTCCCGAACCCTTGGGGCTAGAGACTAGCTTTCACGACCCTTGTGGAGCCCCAAGTCTACATGTGGACCGACTTTGCGGCCCTATATCTCCCGAACCCTTGGGGCTAGAGACTAGCTTTCACCACCCTCGTGGAGCCCCAAGTCTCCTCTACAAAGTGAGTGGCTTTAATTTTGTACGCCACGAAAGGCGGCTGCTCGGTACCGGGCCAAAGTGGACCTTCGCGGCCAAATCTTGACCTACTTTGGCCCCGCATATCTCCGGTTCTCTTGGGGCCACACTAATGGGACTACCATCGTTCGAAAGGGCACGTCTAGGGCTATCTACCCAGGGAGTTTGGGGCAAATCGGTCACCACGACCCGGTCCAAATCCGCCGGACCGCACTTTGGAACGGTGCCGCTCCGCGGCCAAGGCGCCTAGGGATCCGCGGATAGGCTCGAGGAGCTCCCAGGACACTTGGCTCCTGCCACTAGGAAGGGCAGGCTCCGCACTTGCACGGCCGAGGAGCGGCAAAACCAAAACCGACATGCCCCCACCCGATGCACCTTCCCGGGGTGACAAAAATTCGAGCCCGGGCTCATTCGAAAGCCAAGTATCTCTAGTTTATGTGTGCCAAAATGTGTCAGGATTGGAGGTACCGCGCGCCCGTGGCCGCGGAACAAAGTGCGCGGAACCGCATGAAAAATCGTCTAGTGTCAAATGCATTGAAATCGCCATAGGGAATTTCACCGACTTTGCGGCTCTATATCTCGCGTGCCTTTCGGGCTAGAGACTCGGTTCTGGTGTTGATGCAGAGCCCAAGTCCTCCCCTACGAGCTCACCAAAGGGCGTGTTGCTTACACTTATGGCCGGGTCACAGTACCGGGAGAAGTGGACCTCGTCCCGGTGACCATTTAACATTGGAATCTCCATAGGGAAACTTTAACATGGGAAACGCCTTATGGAATGTGGACCGACTTTGTGGCCCTATATCTCCCGAACCCTTGGGGCTAGAGACTAGCTTTCACGACCCTTGTGGAGCCCCAAGTCTACATGTGGACCGACTTTGCGGCCCTATATCTCCCGAACCCTTGGTGCTAGAGACTAGCTTTCACCACCCTCGTGGAGCCCCAAGTCTCCTCTACAAAGTGAGTTGCTTTAATTTTGTACGCCACGAAAGGCGGCTGCTCGGTACCGGGCCAAAGTGGACCTTCGCGGCCAAATCTTGACCTACTTTGGCCCCGCGTATCTCCGGTTATCTTGGGGCCACACTAATGGGACTACCATCGTTCGAAAGGGCACAGTCTAGGGCTATCTACCCAGGGAGTTTGGGGCAAATCGGTCACCACGACCCGGTCCAAATCCGCCGGACCGCACTTTGGAACGGTGCCGCTCCGCGGCCAAGGCACCTAGGGATCCGCGGATAGGCTCGCGGACCTCCCAGGACACTTGGCTCCTGCCACTAGGAAGGGCAGGCTCCGCACTTGCACGGCCGAGGAGCAGCAAAACCAAAACAGACATGCCCCCACCCGATGCACCTTCCCGGGGTGACAAAAATTCGAGCCCGGGCTCATTCGAAAGCCAAGTATCTCTAGTTTATGTGTGCCAAAATGTGTCAGGATTGAAGCTACCGCGCGCCCGTGGCCGCGGAACAAAGTGCGCGGAACCGCATGAAAAATCGTCTAAGTGTCAAATACATTGAAATCGCCATAGGGAATTTCACCGACTTTGCGGCTCTATATCTCGCGAGCCTTTCGGGCTAGAGACTCGGTTCTGGTGTTGATGCAGAGCCCAAGTCCTCCCCTACGAGCTCACCAAAGGGCGTGTGGCTCACACTTATGGCCGGGTCACAGTATCGGGAGAAGTGGACCTCGTCCCGGTGACCATTTAACATTGGAATCTCCATAGGGAAACTTTAACATGGGAAACGCCTTATGGAATGTGGACCGACTTTGTGGCCCTATATCTCCCGAACCCTTGGGGCTAGAGACTAGCTTTCACGACCCTTGTGGAGCCCCAAGTCTACATGTGGACCGACTTTGCGGCCCTATATCTCCCGAACCCTTGGGGCTAGAGACTAGCTTTCACCACCCTCGTGGAGCCCCAAGTCTCCTCTACAAAGTGAGTGGCTTTAATTTTGTACGCCACGAAAGGCGGCTGCTCGGTACCGGGCCAAAGTGGACCTTCGCGGCCAAATCTTGACCTACTTTGGCCCCGCATATCTCCGGTTCTCTTGGGGCCACACTAATGGGACTACCATCGTTCGAAAGGGCACGTCTAGGGCTATCTACCCAGGGAGTTTGGGGCAAATCGGTCACCACGACCCGGTCCAAATCCGCCGGACCGCACTTTGGAACGGTGCCGCTCCGCGGCCAAGGCGCCTAGGGATCCGCGGATAGGCTCGAGGAGCTCCCAGGACACTTGGCTCCTGCCACTAGGAAGGGCAGGCTCCGCACTTGCACGGCCGAGGAGCGGCAAAACCAAAACCGACATGCCCCCACCCGATGCACCTTCCCGGGGTGACAAAAATTCGAGCCCGGGCTCATTCGAAAGCCAAGTATCTCTAGTTTATGTGTGCCAAAATGTGTCAGGATTGGAGGCTACCGCGCGCCCGTGGCCGCGGAACAAAGTGCGCGGAACCGCATGAAAAATCGTCTAGTGTCAAATGCATTGAAATCGCCATAGGGAATTTCACCGACTTTGCGGCTCTATATCTCGCGTGCCTTTCGGGCTAGAGACTCGGTTCTGGTGTTGATGCAGAGCCCAAGTCCTCCCCTACGAGCTCACCAAAGGGCGTGTGGCTTCCACTTATGGCCGGGTCACAGTACCGGGAGAAGTGGACCTCGTCCCGGTGACCATTTAACATTGGAATCTCCATAGGGAAACTTTAACATGGGAAACGCCTTATGGAATGTGGACCGACTTTGTGGCCCTATATCTCCCGAACCCTTGGGGCTAGAGACTAGCTTTCACGACCCTTGTGGAGCCCCAAGTCTACATGTGGACCGACTTTGCGGCCCTATATCTCCCGAACCCTTGGGGCTAGAGACTAGCTTTCACCACCCTCATGGAGCCCCAAGTCTCCTCTACAAAGTGAGTTGCTTTAATTTTGTACGCCACAAAAGGCGGCTGCTCGGTACCGGGCCAAAGTGGACCTTCGCGGCCAAATCTTGACCTACTTTGGCCCCGCGTATCTCCGGTTATCTTGGGGCCACACTAATGGGACTACCATCGTTCGAAAGGGCACGTCTAGGGCTATCTACCCAGGGAGTTTGGGGCAAATCGGTCACCACGACCCGGTCCAAATCCGCCGGACCGCACTTTGGAACGGTGCCGCTCCGCGGCCAAGGCACCTAGGGATCCGCGGATAGGCTCGCGGACCTCCCAGGACACTTGGCTCCTGCCACTAGGAAGGGCAGGCTCCGCACTTGCACGGCCGAGGAGCAGCAAAACCAAAACAGACATGCCCCCACCCGATGCACCTTCCCGGGGTGACAAAAATTCGAGCCCGGGCTCATTCGAAAGCCAAGTATCTCTAGTTTATGTGTGCCAAAATGTGTCAGGATTGAAGCTACCGCGCGCCCGTGGCCGCGAAACAAAGTGCGCGGAACCGCATGAAAAATCGTCTAAGTGTCAAATACATTGAAATCGCCATAGGGAATTTCACCGACTTTGCGGCTCTATATCTCGCGAGCCTTTCGGGCTAGAGACTCGGTTCTGGTGTTGATGCAGAGCCCAAGTCCTCCCCTACGAGCTCACCAAAGGGCGTGTGGCTCACACTTATGGCCGGGTCACAGTACCGGGAGAAGTGGACCTCGTCCCGGTGACCATTTAACATTGGAATCTCCATAGGGAAACTTTAACATGGGAAACGCCTTATGGAATGTGGACCGACTTTGTGGCCCTATATCTCCCGAACCCTTGGGGCTAGAGACTAGCTTTCACGACCCTTGTGGAGCCCCAAGTCTACATGTGGACCGACTTTGCGGCCCTATATCTCCCGAACCCTTGGGGCTAGAGACTAGCTTTCACCACCCTCGTGGAGCCCCAAGTCTCCTCTACAAAGTGAGTGGCTTTAATTTTGTACGCCACGAAAGGCGGCTGCTCGGTACCGGGCCAAAGTGGACCTTCGCGGCCAAATCTTGACCTACTTTGGCCCCGCATATCTCCGGTTCTCTTGGGGCCACACTAATGGGACTACCATCGTTCGAAAGGGCACGTCTAGGGCTATCTACCCAGGGAGTTTGGGGCAAATCGGTCACCACGACCCGGTCCAAATCCGCCGGACCGCACTTTGGAACGGTGCCGCTCCGCGGCCAAGGCGCCTAGGGATCCGCGGATAGGCTCGAGGAGCTCCCAGGACACTTGGCTCCTGCCACTAGGAAGGGCAGGCTCCGCACTTGCACGGCCGAGGAGCGGCAAAACCAAAACCGACATGCCCCCACCCGATGCACCTTCCCGGGGTGACAAAAATTCGAGCCCGGGCTCATTCGAAAGCCAAGTATCTCTAGTTTATGTGTGCCAAAATGTGTCAGGATTGGAGGTACCGCGCGCCCGTGGCCGCGGAACAAAGTGCGCGGAACCGCATGAAAAATCGTCTGTGTCAAATGCATTGAAATCGCCATAGGGAATTTCACCGACTTTGCGGCTCTATATCTCGCGTGCCTTTCGGGCTAGAGACTCGGTTCTGGTGTTGATGCAGAGCCCAAGTCCTCCCCTACGAGCTCACCAAAGGGCGTGTGGCTTCCACTTATGGCCGGGTCACAGTACCGGGAGAAGTGGACCTCGTCCCGGTGACCATTTAACATTGGAATCTCCATAGGGAAACTTTAACATGGGAAACGCCTTATGGAATGTGGACCGACTTTGTGGCCCTATATCTCCCGAACCCTTGGGGCTAGAGACTAGCTTTCACGACCCTTGTGGAGCCCCAAGTCTACATGTGGACCGACTTTGCGGCCCTATATCTCCCGAACCCTTGGGGCTAGAGACTAGCTTTCACCACCCTCATGGAGCCCCAAGTCTCCTCTACAAAGTGAGTTGCTTTAATTTTGTACGCCACAAAAGGCGGCTGCTCGGTACCGGGCCAAAGTGGACCTTCGCGGCCAAATCTTGACCTACTTTGGCCCCGCGTATCTCCGGTTATCTTGGGGCCACACTAATGGGACTACCATCGTTCGAAAGGGCACGTCTAGGGCTATCTACCCAGGGAGTTTGGGGCAAATCGGTCACCACGACCCGGTCCAAATCCGCCGGACCGCACTTTGGAACGGTGCCGCTCCGCGGCCAAGGCACCTAGGGATCCGCGGATAGGCTCGCGGACCTCCCAGGACACTTGGCTCCTGCCACTAGGAAGGGCAGGCTCCGCACTTGCACGGCCGAGGAGCAGCAAAACCAAAACAGACATGCCCCCACCCGATGCACCTTCCCGGGGTGACAAAAATTCGAGCCCGGGCTCATTCGAAAGCCAAGTATCTCTAGTTTATGTGTGCCAAAATGTGTCAGGATTGAAGCTACCGCGCGCCCGTGGCCGCGAAACAAAGTGCGCGGAACCGCATGAAAAATCGTCTAAGTGTCAAATACATTGAAATCGCCATAGGGAATTTCACCGACTTTGCGGCTCTATATCTCGCGAGCCTTTCGGGCTAGAGACTCGGTTCTGGTGTTGATGCAGAGCCCAAGTCCTCCCCTACGAGCTCACCAAAGGGCGTGTGGCTCACACTTATGGCCGGGTCACAGTACCGGGAGAAGTGGACCTCGTCCCGGTGACCATTTAACATTGGAATCTCCATAGGGAAACTTTAACATGGGAAACGCCTTATGGAATGTGGACCGACTTTGTGGCCCTATATCTCCCGAACCCTTGGGGCTAGAGACTAGCTTTCACGACCCTTGTGGAGCCCCAAGTCTACATGTGGACCGACTTTGCGGCCCTATATCTCCCGAACCCTTGGGGCTAGAGACTAGCTTTCACCACCCTCGTGGAGCCCCAAGTCTCCTCTACAAAGTGAGTGGCTTTAATTTTGTACGCCCCGAAAGGCGGCTGCTCGGTACCGGGCCAAAGTGGACCTTCGCGGCCAAATCTTGACCTACTTTGGCCCCGCATATCTCCGGTTCTCTTGGGGCCACACTAATGGGACTACCATCGTTCGAAAGGGCACATCTAGGGCTATCTACCCAGGGAGTTTGGGGCAAATCGGTCACCACGACCCGGTCCAAATCCGCCGGACCGCACTTTGGAACGGTGCCGCTCCGCGGCCAAGGCTCCTAGGGATCCGCGGATAGGCTCGAGGAGCTCCCAGGACACTTGGCTCCTGCCACTAGGAAGGGCAGGCTCCGCACTTGCACGGCCGAGGAGCGGCAAAACCAAAACCGACATGCCCCCACCCGATGCACCTTCCCGGGGTGACAAAAATTCGAGCCCGGGCTCATTCGAAAGCCAAGTATCTCTAGTTTATGTGTGCCAAAATGTGTCAGGATTGGAGGTACCGCGCGCCCGTGGCTGCGGAACAAAGTGCGCGGAACCGCATGAAAAATCGTCTGTGTCAAATGCATTGAAATCGCCATAGGGAATTTCACCGACTTTGCGGCTCTATATCTCGCGTGCCTTTCGGGCTAGAGACTCGGTTCTGGTGTTGATGCAGAGCCCAAGTCCTCCCCTACGAGCTCACCAAAGGGCGTGTGGCTTCCACTTATGGCCGGGTCACAGTACCGGGAGAAGTGGACCTCGTCCCGGTGACCATTTAACATTGGAATCTCCATAGGGAAACTTTAACATGGGAAACGCCTTATGGAATGTGGACCGACTTTGTGGCCCTATATCTCCCGAACCCTTGGGGCTAGAGACTAGCTTTCACGACCCTTGTGGAGCCCCAAGTCTACATGTGGACCGACTTTGCGGCCCTATATCTCCCGAACCCTTGGGGCTAGAGACTAGCTTTCACCACCCTCGTGGAGCCCCAAGTCTCCTCTACAAAGTGAGTTGCTTTAATTTTGTACGCCACGAAAAGGCGGCTGCTCGGTACCGGGCCAAAGTGGACCTTCGCGGCCAAATCTTGACCTACTTTGGCCCCGCGTATCTCCGGTTATCTTGGGGCCACACTAATGGGACTACCATCGTTCGAAAGGGCACGTCTAGGGCTATCTACCCAGGGAGTTTGGGGCAAATCGGTCACCACGACCCGGTCCAAATCCGCCGGACCGCACTTTGGAACGGTGCCGCTCCGCGGCCAAGGCACCTAGGGATCCGCGGATAGGCTCGCGGAGCCTCCCAGGACACTTGGCTCCTGCCACTAGGAAGGGCAGGCTCCGCACTTGCACGGCCGAGGAGCGGCAAAACCAAAACAGACATGCCCCCACCCGATGCACCTTCCCGGGGTGACAAAAATTCGAGCCCGGGCTCATTCGAAAGCCAAGTATCTCTAGTTTATGTGTGCCAAAATGTGTCAGGATTGAAGCTACCGCGCGCCCGTGGCCGCGGAACAAAGTGCGCGGAACCGCATGAAAAATCGTCTAAGTGTCAAATACATTGAAATCGCCATAGGGAATTTCACCGACTTTGCGGCTCTATATCTCGCGTGCCTTTCGGGCTAGAGACTCGGTTCTGGTGTTGATGCAGAGCCCAAGTCCTCCCCTACGAGCTCACTAAAGGGCGTGTGGCTCACACTTATGGCCGGGTCACAGTATCGGGAGAAGTGGACCTCGTCCCGGTGACCATTTAACATTGGAATCTCCATAGGGAAACTTTAACATGGGAAACGCCTTATGGAATGTGGACCGACTTTGTGGCCCTATATCTCCCGAACCCTTGGGGCTAGAGACTAGCTTTCACGACCCTTGTGGAGCCCCAAGTCTACATGTGGACCGACTTTGCGGCCCTATATCTCCCGAACCCTTGGGGCTAGAGACTAGCTTTCACCACCCTCGTGGAGCCCCAAGTCTCCTCTACAAAGTGAGTGGCTTTAATTTTGTACGCCACGAAAGGCGGCTGCTCGGTACCGGGCCAAAGTGGACCTTCGCGGCCAAATCTTGACCTACTTTGGCCCCGCATATCTCCGGTTCTCTTGGGGCCACACTAATGGGACTACCATCGTTCGAAAGGGCACATCTAGGGCTATCTACCCAGGGAGTTTGGGGCAAATCGGTCACCACGACCCGGTCCAAATCCGCCGGACCGCACTTTGGAACGGTGCCGCTCCGCGGCCAAGGCACCTAGGGATCCGCGGATAGGCTCGCGGAGCTCCCAGGACACTTGGCTCCTGCCACTAGGAAGGGCAGGCTCTGCACTTGCACGGCCGAGGAGCGGCAAAACCAAAACCGACATGCCCCCACCCGATGCACCTTCCCGGGGTGACAAAAATTCGAGCCCGGGCTCATTCGAAAGCCAAGTATCTCTAGTTTATGTGTGCCAAAATGTGTCAGGATTGAAGCTACCGCGCGCCCGTGGCCGCGGAACAAAGTGCGCGGAACTGCATGAAAAATCGTCTAAGTGTCAAATGCATTGAAATCGCCGTAGGGAATTTCACCGACTTTGCGGCTCTATATCTCGCGTGCCTTTCGGGCTAGAGACTCGGTTCTGGTGTTGATGCAGAGCCCAAGTCCTCCCCTACGAGCTCACCAAAGGGCGTGTGGCTTCCACTTATGGCCGGGTCACAGTACCGGGAGAAGTGGACCTCGTCCCGGTGACCATTTAACATTGGAATCTCCATAGGGAAACTTTAACATGGGAAACGCCTTATGGAATGTGGACCGACTTTGTGGCCCTATATCTCCCGAACCCTTGGGGCTAGAGACTAGCTTTCACGACCCTTGTGGAGCCCCAAGTCTACATGTGGACCGACTTTGCGGCCCTATATCTCCCGAACCCTTGGGGCTAGAGACTAGCTTTCACCACCCTCAGTGGAGCCCCAAGTCTCCTCTACAAAGTGAGTGGCTTTAATTTTGTACGCCACAAAAGGCGGCTGCTCGGTACCGGGCCAAAGTGGACCTTCGCGGCCAAATCTTGACCTACTTTGGCCCCGCGTATCTCCGGTTATCTTGGGGCCACACTAATGGGACTACCATTGTTCGAAAGGGCACATCTAGGGCTATCTACCCAGGGAGTTTGGGGCAAATCGGTCACCACGACCCGGTCCAAATCCGCCGGACCGCACTTTGGAACGGTGCCGCTCCGCGGCCAAGGCACCTAGGGATCCGCGGATAGGCTCGCGGACCTCCCAGGACACTTGGCTCCTGCCACTAGGAAGGGCAGGCTCCGCACTTGCACGGCCGAGGAGCAGCAAAACCAAAACAGACATGCCCCCACCCGATGCACCTTCCCGGGGTGACAAAAATTCGAGCCCGGGCTCATTCGAAAGCCAAGTATCTCTAGTTTATGTGTGCCAAAATGTGTCAGGATTGAAGCTACCGCGCGCCCGTGGCCGCGAAACAAAGTGCGCGGAACCGCATGAAAAATCGTCTAAGTGTCAAATACATTGAAATCGCCATAGGGAATTTCACCGACTTTGCGGCTCTATATCTCGCGAGCCTTTCGGGCTAGATACTCGGTTCTGGTGTTGATGCAGAGCCCAAGTCCTCCCCTACGAGCTCACCAAAGGGCGTGTGGCTCACACTTATGGCCGGGTCACAGTACCGGGAGAAGTGGACCTCGTCCCGGTGACCATTTAACATTGGAATCTCCATAGGGAAACTTTAACATGGGAAACGCCTTATGGAATGTGGACCGACTTTGTGGCCCTATATCTCCCGAACCCTTGGGGCTAGAGACTAGCTTTCACGACCCTTGTGGAGCCCCAAGTCTACATGTGGACCGACTTTGCGGCCCTATATCTCCCGAACCCTTGGGGCTAGAGACTAGCTTTCACCACCCTCGTGGAGCCCCAAGTCTCCTCTACAAAGTGAGTGGCTTTAATTTTGTACGCCACGAAAGGCGGCTGCTCGGTACCGGGCCAAAGTGGACCTTCGCGGCCAAATCTTGACCTACTTTGGCCCCGCGTATCTCCGGTTCTCTTGGGGACACACTAATGGGACTACCATCGTTCGAAAGGGCACGTCTAGGGCTATCTACCCAGGGAGTTTGGGGCAAATCGGTCACCACGACCCGGTCCAAATCCGCCGGACCGCACTTTGGAACGGTGCCGCTCCGCGGCCAAGGCACCTAGGGATCCGCGGATAGGCTCGCGGAGCTCCCAGGACACTTGGCTCCTGACACTAGGAAGGGCAGGCTCCGCACTTGCACGGCCGAGGAGCAGCAAAACCAAAACAGACATGCCCCCACCCGATGCACCTTCCCGGGGTGACAAAAATTCGAGCCCGGGCTCATTCGAAAGCCAAGTATCTCTAGTTTATGTGTGCCAAAATGTGTCAGGATTGAAGCTACCGCGCGCCCGTGGCCGCGGAACAAAGTGCGCGGAACTGCATGAAAAATCGTCTAAGTGTCAAATGCATTGAAATCGCCATAGGGAATTTCACCGACTTTGCGGCTCTATATCTCGCGTGCCTTTCGGGCTAGAGACTCGGTTCTGGTGTTGATGCAGAGCCCAAGTCCTCCCCTACGAGCTCACCAAAGGGCGTGTGTCTCACACTTATGGACGGGTCACAGTACCGGGAGAAGTGGACCTCGTCCCGGTGACCATTTAACATTGGAATCTCCATAGGGAAACTTTAACATGGGAAACGCCTTATGGAATGTGGACCGACTTTGTGGCCCTATATCTCCCGAACCCTTGGGGCTAGAGACTAGCTTTCACGACCCTTGTGGAGCCCCAAGTCTACATGTGGACCGACTTTGCGGCCCTATATCTCCCGAACCCTTGGGGCTAGAGACTAGCTTTCACCACCCTCGTGGAGCCCCAAGTCTCCTCTACAAAGTGAGTGGCTTTAATTTTGTACGCCACGAAAGGCGGCTGCTCGGTACCGGGCCAAAGTGGACCTTCGCGGCCAAATCTTGACCTACTTTGGCCCCGCATATCTCCGGTTCTCTTGGGGCCACACTAATTGGACTACCATCGTTCGAAAGGGCACGTCTAGGGCTATCTACAAAAGGGAGTTTGGGGCAAATCGGTCACCACGACCCGGTCCAAATCCGCCGGACCGCACTTTGGAACGGTGCCGCTCCGCGGCCAAGGCACCTAGGGATCCGCAGATAGGCTCGCGGAGCTCCCAGGACACTTGGCTCCTGCCACTAGGAAGGGTAGGCTCCGCACTTGCACGGCCGAGGAGCGGCAAAACCAAAACCGACATGCCCCCACCCGATGCACCTTCCCGGGGTGACAAAAATTCGAGCCCGGGCTCATTCGAAAGCCAAGTATCTCTAGTTTATGTGTGCCAAAATGTGTCCGGATTGAAGCTACCGTGCGCCCGTGGCCGCGGAACAAAGTGCGCGGAACCGCATGAAAAATCGTCTAAGTGTCAAATGCATTGAAATCGCCGTAGGGAATTTCACCGACTTTGCGGCTCTATATCTCGCGAGCCTTTCGGGCTAGAGACTCGGTTCTGGTGTTGATGCAGAGCCCAAGTCCTCCCCTACGAGCTCACCAAAGGGCGTGTGGCTCACACTTATGGCCGGGTCACAGTACCGGGAGAAGTGGACCTCGTCCCGGTGACCATTTAACATTGGAATCTCCATTGGGAAACTTTAACATGGGAAACGCCTTATGGAATGTGGACCGACTTTGTGGCCCTATATCTCCCGAACCCTTGGGGCTAGAGACTAGCTTTCACGACCCTTGTGGAGCCCCAAGTCTACATGTGGACCGACTTTGCGGCCCTATATCTCCCGAACCCTTGGGGCTAGAGACTAGCTTTCACCACCCTCATGGAGCCCCAAGTCTCCTCTACAAAGTGAGTTGCTTTAATTTTGTACGCCACAAAAGGCGGCTGCTCGGTACCGGGCCAAAGTGGACCTTCGCGGCCAAATCTTGACCTACTTTGGCCCCGCGTATCTCCGGTTATCTTGGGGCCACACTAATGGGACTACCATCGTTCGAAAGGGCACGTCTAGGGCTATCTACCCAGGGAGTTTGGGGCAAATCGGTCACCACGACCCGGTCCAAATCCGCCGGACCGCACTTTGGAACGGTGCCGCTCCGCGGCCAAGGCACCTAGGGATCCGCGGATAGGCTCGCGGAGCCTCCCAGGACACTTGGCTCCTGCCACTAGGAAGGGCAGGCTCCGCACTTGCACGGCCGAGGAGCAGGCAAAACCAAAACAGACATGCCCCCACCCGATGCACCTTCCCGGGGTGACAAAAATTCGAGCCCGGGCTCATTCGAAAGCCAAGTATCTCTAGTTTATGTGTGCCAAAATGTGTCAGGATTGAAGCTACCGCGCGCCCGTGGCCGCGAAACAAAGTGCGCGGAACCGCATGAAAAATCGTCTAAGTGTCAAATACATTGAAATCGCCATAGGGAATTTCACCGACTTTGCGGCTCTATATCTCGCGTAGCCTTTCGGGCTAGAGACTCGGTTCTGGTGTTGATGCAGAGCCCAAGTCCTCCCCTACGAGCTCACCAAAGGGCGTGTGGCTCACACTTATGGCCGGGTCACAAGTACCGGGAGAAGTGGACCTCGTCCCGGTGACCATTTAACATTGGAATCTCCATAGGGAAACTTTAACATGGGAAACGCCTTATGGAATGTGGACCGACTTTGTGGCCCTATATCTCCCGAACCCTTGGGGCTAGAGACTAGCTTTCACGACCCTTGTGGAGCCCCAAGTCTACATGTGGACCGACTTTGCGGCCCTATATCTCCCGAACCCTTGGGGCTAGAGACTAGCTTTCACCACCCTCGTGGAGCCCCAAGTCTCCTCTACAAAGTGAGTGGCTTTAATTTTGTACGCCACGAAAGGCGGCTTCTCGGTACCGGGCCAAAGTGGACCTTCGCGGCCAAATCTTGACCTACTTTGGCCCCCGCATATCTCCGGTTCTCTTGGGGCCACACTAATGGGACTACCATCGTTCGAAAGGGCACGTCTAGGGCTATCTACCCAGGGAGTTTGGGGCAAATCGGTCACCATGACCCGGTCCAAATCCGCCGGACCGCACTTTTGGAACGGTGCCGCTCCGCGGCCAAGGCACCTAGAGGATCCGCGGATAGGCACGAGGAGCTCCCAGGGACACTTGGCTCTTACCTCTAGGAAGGGCAGGCTCCGCACTTGCACGGACGAGGAGCGGCAAAACCAAAACCGACATGCCCCCACCCGATGTCCCTTCCCGGGGTGACAATAAATTCGAGCCCGGGCTCATTCGAAAGCCAAGTATCTCTAGTTTATGTGTGCCAAAATGTGTCAGGATTGAAGCTACCGGCGGGCCCGTGGCCGCGGAACAAAGTGCGCGGAACCGCATGAAAAATCGTCTAAGTGTCGAATGCATTGAAACTCGCCATAGGGAATTTCACCGACTTTGCGGCTCTATATCTCCCGAAAAAAGGGATAGAGACTCGGTTCTGGTGTTGATGCAGAGCCCAAGTCCTCCCCTACGAGCTCACCAAAGGGCGTGTGGCTCACACTTATGGCCGGGTCACAGTACCGGGAGAAGTGGACCTCGTCCCGGTGACCATTTAACATTGGAATCTCCATAGGGAAACTTTAACATGGGAAACGCCTTATGGAATGTGGACCGACTTTGTGGCCCTATATCTCCCGAACCCTTGGGGCTAGAGACTAGCTTTCACGACCCTTGTGGAGCCCCAAGTCTACATGTGGACCGACTTTGCGGCCCTATATCTCCCGAACCCTTGGGGCTAGAGACTAGCTTTCACCACCCTCGTGGAGCCCCGTGTCTCCTCTACAAAGTGAGTGGCTTTAATTTTGTACGCCACGAAAGGCGGCTGCTCGGTACCGGGCCAAAGTGGACCTTCGCGGCCAAATCTTGACCTACTTTGGCCCCGCGTATCTCCGGTTCTCTTGGGGCCACACTAATGGGACTACCATCGTTCGAAAGGGCACATCTAGGGCTATCTACCCAGGGAGTTTGGGGCAAATCGGTCACCACGACCCGTTCCAAATCCGCCGGACCGCACTTTGGAACGGTGCCGCTCCGCGGCCAAGGCACCTAGGGATCCGCGGATAGGCTCGCGGAGCTCCCAGGACACTTGGCTCCTGCCACTAGGAAGGGCAGGCTCCGCACTTGCACGGCCGAGGAGCGGCAAAACCAAAACAGACATGCCCCCACCCGATGCACCTTCCCGGGGTGAAAAAAATTCGAGCCCGGGCTCATTCGAAAGCCAAGTATCTCTAGTTTATGTGTGCCAAAATGTGTCAGGATTGAAGCTACCGCGCGCCCGTGGCCGCGGAACAAAGTGCGCGGAACTGCATGAAAAATCGTCTAAGTGTCAAATGCATTGAAATCGCCATAGGGAATTTCACCGACTTTGCGGCTCTATATCTCGCGTGCCTTTCGGGCTAGAGACTCGGTTCTGGTGTTGATGCAGAGCCCAAGTCCTCCCCTACGAGCTCACCAAAGGGCGTGTGGCTTCCACTTATGGCCGGGTCACAGTACCGGGAGAAGTGGACCTCGTCCCGGTGACCATTTAACATTGGAATCTCCATAGGGAAACTTTAACATGGGAAACGCCTTATGGAATGTGGACCGACTTTGTGGCCCTATATCTCCCGAACCCTTGGGGCTAGAGACTAGCTTTCACGACCCTTGTGGAGCCCCAAGTCTACATGTGGACCGACTTTGCGGCCCTATATCTCCCGAACCCTTGGGGCTAGAGACTAGCTTTCACCACCCTCGTGGAGCCCCGTGTCTCCTCTACAAAGTGAGTGGCTTTAATTTTGTACGCCACGAAAGGCGGTTGCTCGGTACCGGGCCAAAGTGGACCTTCGCGGCCAAATCTTGACTTACTTTGGCCCCGTGTATCTCCGGTTCTCTTGGGGCCACACTAATGGGACTACCATCGTTCGAAAGGGCACATCTAGGGCTATCTACCCAGGGAGTTTGGGGCAAATCGGTCACCACGACCCGTTCCAAATCCGCCGGACCGCACTTTGGAACGGTGCCGCTCCGCGGCCAAGGCACCTAGGGATCCGCGGATAGGCTCGCGGAGCTCCCAGGACACTTGGCTCCTGCCACTAGGAAGGGCAGGCTCCGCACTTGCACGGCCGAGGAGCGGCAAAACCAAAACAGACATGCCCCCACCCGATGCACCTTCCCGGGGTGAAAAAAATTCGAGCCCGGGCTCATTCGAAAGCCAAGTATCTCTAGTTTATGTGTGCCAAAATGTGTCAGGATTGAAGCTACCGCGCGCCCGTGGCCGCGGAACAAAGTGCGCGGAACTGCATGAAAAATCGTCTAAGTGTCAAATGCATTGAAATCGCCATAGGGAATTTCACCGACTTTGCGGCTCTATATCTCGCGTGCCTTTCGGGCTAGAGACTCGGTTCTGGTGTTGATGCAGAGCCCAATTCCTCCCCTACGAGCTCACCAAAGGGCGTGTGGCTCACACTTATGGCCGGGTCACAGTACCGGGAGAAGTGGACCTCGTCCCGGTGACCATTTAACATTGGAATCTCCATTGGGAAACTTTAACATGGGAAACGCCTTATGGAATGTGGACCGACTTTGTGGCCCTATATCTCCCGAACCCTTGGGGCTAGAGACTAGCTTTCACGACCCTTGTGGAGCCCCAAGTCTACATGTGGACCGACTTTGCGGCCCTATATCTCCCGAACCCTTGGGGCTAGAGACTAGCTTTCACCACCCTCGTGGAGCCCCAAGTCTCCTCTACAAAGTGAGTGGCTTTAATTTTGTACGCCACGAAAGGCGGCTGCTCGGTACCGGGCCAAAGTGGACCTTCGCGGTCAAATCTTGACCTATTTTGGCCCCGCGTATCTCCGGTTCTCTTGGGGCCACACTAATGGGACTACCATTGTTCGAAAGGGCACATCTAGGGCTATCTACCCGGGCAGTTTGGGGTAAATCGGTCACCACAACCCGTTCCAAATCCGCCGGACCGCACTTTGGAACGGTGCCGCTCCGCGGCCAAGGCACCTAGGGATCCGCGGATAGGCTCGAGGAGCTCCCAGGACACTTGGCTCCTGCCACTAGGAAGGGCAGGCTCCGTACTTGCACGGCCGAGGAGCGGCAAAACCAAAACCGACATGCCCCCACCCGATGCACCTTCCCGGGGTGACAAAAATTCGAGCCCGGGCTCATTCGAAAGCCAAGTATCTCTAGTTTATGTGTGCCAAAATGTGTCAGGATTGGAGGTACCGCGCGCCCGTGGCCGCGGAACAAAGTGCGCGGAACCGCATGAAAAATCGTCTAAGTGTCAAATGCATTGAAATCGCCTTAGGGAATTTCACCGACTTTGCGGCTCTATATCTCGCGTGCCTTTCGGGCTAGAGACTCGTTTCTGGTGTTGGTGCAGAGCCCAAGTCCTCCCCTACGAGCTCACCAAAGGGCGTGTGGCTCACACTTATGGCCGGGTCACAATACCGGGAGAAGTGGACCTCGTCCTGGTGACCATTTAACATTGGAATCTCCTCAGGGAAACTTTAACATGGGAAACGCCTTAGGGAATGTGGACCGACTTTGCGGCCCTATATCTCCCGAACCCTTGGGGCTAGAGACTAGCTTTCACGACCCTTGTGGAGCCCCAAGTCTACATGTGGACCGACTTTGCGGCCCTATATCTCCCGAACCCTTGGGGCTAGAGACTAGCTTTCACCACCCTCGTGGAGCCCCAAGTCTCCTCTACAAAGTGAGTGGCTTTAATTTTGTACGCCACGAAAGGCGGCTGCTCGGTACCGGGCCAAAATGGACCTTCGCGGACAAATCTTGACCTACTTTGGCCCCACGTATCTCCGATTTTCTTGGGGCCACACTAATAAGACTACCATCGTTCGAAAGGGCACATGTAGGGCTATCTACCCAGGGAGTTTGGGGCAAATCGGTTACCATGACCTGGTCCAAATCCGCCGGACCGCATTTTGGAACGGTGCCGCTCCGCGGCCAAGGCACCTAGAGATCCGCGGATAGGCACGCGGAGCTCCCAGGGCACTTGGCTCTTACCTCTAGGAAGGGCAGGCTCCGCACTTGCACGGACGAGGAGCGGCAAAACCAAAACCGACATGCCCCCACCCGATGTTCCTTCCCGGGGTGAAAATAAATCGAGCCCGGGCTCATTCGAAAGCCAAGTATCTCTAGTTTATGTGTGCCAAAATGTGTCAGGATTAAAGCTACGGCGGGCCCGTGGCCGCGGAACAAAGTGCGCGGAACCGCATGAAAAATCGTCTAAGTGTCGAATGCATTGAAACTGCCATAGGGAATTTCACCGACTTTGCGGCTCTATATCTCCCGAAAAAAGGGATAGAGACTCGGTTCTGGTGTTGCTGCAGAGCCCAAGTCCTCCCCTACGAGTTCACCAAAGGGCGTGTGGCTCACACTTATGGCCGGGACACAGTACCGGGAGAAGTGGACCTCGTCCCGGTGACCATTTAACATTGGAATCTCCATAGGGAAACTTTAACATGGGAAACGCCTCAGGGAATGTGGACCGACTTTGCGGCCCTGTATCTCCCGAACCCTTGGGGCTAGAGACTAGCTTTCACCACCCTCGTGGAGCCCCAAGTCTCCTCTACAAAGTGAGTGGCTTTAATTTTGTACGCCACGAAAGGCGGCTGCTCGGTACCGGGCCAAAGTGGACCTTCGCGGCCAAATCTTGACCTACTTTGGCCCCGCATATCTCCGGTTCTCTTGGGGCCACACTAATAAGACTACCATCGTTCGAAAGGGTACATGTAGGGCTATCTACCCAGGGAGTTTGGGGCAAATCGGTTACCATGACCCGGTCCAAATCCGCCGGACCGCACTTTGGAACGGTGCCGCTCCGCGGCCAAGGCACCTAGAGATCCGCGGATAGGCTCGCGGAGCTCCCAGGACACTTGGCTCTTACCTCTAGGAAGGGCAGGCTCCGCACTTGCACGGCCAAGGAGCGGCAAAACCAAAACCGACATGCCCCCACCCGATGTACCTTCCCGGGGTGAGAAAAATTTGAGCCCGGGCTCTTTCGAAAGCCAAGTATCTCTAGTTTATGTGTGCCAAAATGTGTCAGGATTGGAGCTACGGCGGGCCCGTGGCTGCGGAACAAAATGCGCAGAACAACATGAAAAATCGTCTAAGTGTCAAATGCATTGAAATCGCCCTAGGAAATTTCACCGACTTTGCGGCTCTATATCTCGTGTGCCTTTCGGGCTAGAGACGCGTTTCTGGTGTTGGTGCAGAGCCCAAGTCCTCCTCTATGAGCTCATTAAAGGGCGTGTGGCTCACACTTATGGCCGGGTCACAGTACCGGGAGAAGTGGACCTCGTCCCGGTGAAAATTTAACATGGGAATCTCCATAGGGAACTTTCAGGAAAATGACTAAGTGTCGAATGCATTGAAATCGCCTTAGGGAATTTCACCGACTTTGCGGCTCTATATCTCCCGAAAAAAGGGATAGAGACTCGGTTCTGGTGTTGCTGCAGAGCCCAAGTCCTCCCCTACGAGCTCACCAAAGGGCGTGTGGCTCACACTTATGGCCGGGACACAGTACCGGGAGAAGTGGACCTCGTCCCGGTGACCATTTATCATTGGAATCTCCTTAGGGAAACTTTAACATGGGAAACACCATAGGGAATGTGGACCGACTTTGCGGCCCTATATCTCCCGAACCCTTGTTGCTAGAGACTAGCTTTTACCACCCTCGTGGAGCCCCAAGTCTCCTCTACAAATTGAGTGCTTTAATTTTGTACGCCACGAAAGGCGGCTGCTCGGTACCGGGCCAAAATGGACCTTCGCGGACAAAGCTTGACCTACTTTGGCCCCGCGTATCTCCGGTTTTCTTGGGGCCACACTAATAAGACTACCATCGTTCGAAAGGGCACATGTAGGGCTATCTACCCAGGGAGTTTGCGGCAAATCGGTTACCATGACCCGGTCCAAATCCGCCGGAACGCATTTTGGAACGGTGCCGCTCCGCGGCAAAGGCACCTAGAGATCCGCGGATAGGCTCGCGGAGCTCCTAGGACACTTGACTCTTAACTCTAGGAAGGGCAGGCTCCGCACTTGCACGGACGAGGAGCGGCAAAACCAAAACCGACATGCCCCCACCCGATGCTCCTTCCCGGGGTGAGAATAAATCGAGCCCGGGCTCATTCGAAAGCCAAGTATCTCTAGTTTATGTGTGCCAAAATGTGTCAGGATTGGAGCTACGGCGGGCCCGTGGCCTGCGGAACAAAGTGCGCAGGAACCGCATGAAAAATCGTCTAAGTGTCAAATGCATTGAAATCGCCATAGGAAATTTCACCGACTTTGCGGCTCTATATCTCGTGTGCCTTTCGGGCTAGAGACGCGTTTCTGGTGTTTGTGCAGAGCCCAAGTCCTCCTCTACGAGCTCATTAAAGGGCGTGTGGCTCACACTTATGGCCGGGACACAGTACCGGGAGAAGTGGACTTCGTCCCGGTGACCATTTATCATTGGAATCTCCTTAGGGAAACTTTAACATGGGAAACGCCATAGGGAATGTGGACCGACTTTGCGGCCCTGTATCTCCCGAACCCTTGGGGCTAGAGACTAGCTTTCACCACCCTCGTGGAGCCCCAAGTCTCCTCTACAAAGAGAGTGGCTTTAATTTTAAACGCCACGAAAGGCGGTCTGCTCGGTACCGGGCCAAAGTGGATCTTAGCGGCCAAATCTTGACCTACTTTGGCCCCGCGTATCTCCGGTTCTCTTGGGGCCACACTAATAAGACTACCATCGTTCGAAAGGGTACATGTAGGGCTATCTACCCAGGGAGTTTGGGGCAAATCGGTTACCATGACCCGGTCCAAATCCGCCGGACCGCACTTTGGAACGGTGCCGCTCCGCGGCCAAGGCACCTTAGAGATCCGCGGATAGGCTCAGCGGAGCTCCCAGGACACTTGGCTCTTAGCTCTAGGAAGAGCAGGCTCCGCACTTGCACGGACGAGGAGCGGCAAAACCAAAACCGACATGCCCCCACCCGATGCTCCTTCCCGGGGTGAGAATAAATCGAGCCCGGGCTCATTCGAAAGCCAAGTATCTCTAGTTTATGTGCCAAAATGTGTCAGGATTGGAGCTACGGCGGGCCCGTGGCCGCGGAACAAAGTGCGCGGAACCGCATGAAAAATCGTCTAAGTGTCAAATGCATTGAAATCGCCATAGGAAATTTCACCGACTTTGCGGCTCTATATCTCGTGTGCCTTTCGGGCTAGAGACGCGTTTCTGGTGTTGGTGCAGAGCCCAAGTCCTCCTCTACGAGCTCACCAAAGGGCGTGTGGCTCACACTTATGGCCGGGTCACAGTACCGGGAGAAGTGGACCTCGTCCCGGTGAAAATTTAACATGGGAATCTCCATAGGGAACTTTCAGGAAAATGACTAAGTGTCGAATGCATTGAAATCGCCATAGAGAATTTCACCGACTTTGCGGCTCTATATCTCCCGAAAAAAGGGATAGAGACTCGGTTCTGGTGTTGCTGCAGAGCCCAAGTCCTCCCCTACGAGCTCACCAAAGGGCGTGTGGCTCACACTTATGGCCGGGACACAGTACCGGGAGAAGTGGACCTCGTCCCGGTGACCATTTAACATTGGAATCTCCATAGGGAAACTTTAACATGGGAAACGCCATAGGGAATGTGGACCGACTTTGCGGCCCTGTATCTCCCGAACCCTTGTGGCTAGAGACTAGCTTTCACCACCCTCGTGGAGCCCCAAGTCTCCTCTACAAAGTGAGCGGCTTTAATTTTAAACGCCACGAAAGGCGGCTGCTCGGTACCGGGCCAAAGTGGACCTTAGCGGCCAAATCTTGACCTACTTTGGCCCCGCGTATCTCCGGTTCTCTTGGGGCCACACTAATAAGACTACCATTGTTCGAAAGGGTACATGTAGGGCTATCTACCCAGGGAGTTTGGGGCAAATCGGTTACCATGACCCGGTCCAAATCCGCCGGACCGCACTTTGGAACGATGCTGCTCCGCGGCCAAGGCACCTAGAGATCCGCGGATAGGCTCGCGGAGCTCCCAGGACACTTGGCTCTTAGCTCTAGGAAGGGCAGGCTCCGCACCTGCACGGCCGAGGAGCGGCAAAACCAAAACCGACATGCCCCCACCCGATGTACCTTCCCGGGGAGAGAAAAATTCGAGCCCGGGCTCATTCGAAAGCCAAGTATCTCTAGTTTATGTGTGCCAAAATGTGTCAGGATTGGAGCTACGGCGGGCCCGTGGCCGCGGAACAAAGTGCGCGGAACCGCATGAAAAATCGTGTAAGTCTCAAATGCATTGAAATCGCCATAGGAAATTTCACCTGACTTTGCGGCTCTATATCTCGTGTGCCTTTCGGGCTAGAGACGCGTTTCTGGTGTTTGTGCAGAGCCCAAGTCCTCCTCTACGAGCTCATTAAAGGGCGTGTGGCTCACACTTATGGCCGGGACACAGTACCGGGAGAAGTGGACTTCGTCCCGGTGACCATTTATCATTGGAATCTCCTTAGGGAAACTTTAACATGGGAAACGCCATAGGGAATGTGGACCGACTTTGCGGCCCTGTATCTCCCGAACCCTTGGGGCTAGAGACTAGCTTTCACCACCCTCGTGGAGCCCCAAGTCTCCTCTACAAAGAGAGTGGCTTTAATTTTAAACGCCACGAAAGGCGGCTGCTCGGTACCGGGCCAAAGTGGACCTTAGCGGCCAAATCTTGACCTACTTTGGCCCCGCGTATCTCCGGTTCTCTTGGGGCCACACTAATAAGACTACCATCGTTCGAAAGGGTACATGTAGGGCTATCTACCCAGGGAGTTTGGGGCAAATCGGTTACCATGACCCGGTCCAAATCCGCCGGTCCGCACTTTGGAACGGTGCCGCTCCGCGGCCAAGGCACGTAGAGATCCGCGGATAGGCTCGCGGAGCTCCCAGGACACTTGGCTCTTAGCTCTAGGAAGAGCAGGCTCCGCACTTGCACGGACGAGGAGCGGCAAAACCAAAACCGACATGCCCCCACCCGATGCTCCTTCCCGGGGTGAGAATAAATCGAGCCCGGGCTCATTCGAAAGCCAAGTATCTCTAGTTTATGTGCCAAAATGTGTCAGGATTGGAGCTACGGCGGGCCCGTGGCCGCGGAACAAAGTGCGCGGAACCGCATGAAAAATCGTCTAAGTGTCAAATGCATTGAAATCGCCATAGGAAATTTCACCGACTTTGCGGCTCTATATCTCGTGTGCCTTTCGGGCTAGAGACGCGTTTCTGGTGTTGGTGCAGAGCCCAAGTCCTCCTCTACGAGCTCACCAAAGGGCGTGTGGCTCACACTTATGGCCGGGTCACAGTACCGGGAGAAGTGGACCTCGTCCCGGTGAAAATTTAACATGGGAATCTCCATAGGGAACTTTCAGGAAAATGACTAAGTGTCGAATGCATTGAAATCGCCCCAGAGAATTTCACCGACTTTGCGGCTCTATATCTCCCGAAAAAAGGGATAGAGACTCGGTTCTGGTGTTGCTGCAGAGCCCAAGTCCTCCCCTACGAGCTCACCAAAGGGCGTGTGGCTCACACTTATGGCCGGGACACAGTACCGGGAGAAGTGGACCTCGTCCCGGTGACCATTTAACATTGGAATCTCCATAGGGAAACTTTAACATGGGAAACGCCTCAGGGAATGTGGACCGACTTTGCGGCCCTGTATCTCCCGAACCCTTGTGGCTAGAGACTAGCTTTCACCACCCTCGTGGAGCCCCAAGTCTCCTCTACAAAGTGAGTGGCTTTAATTTTAAACGCCACGAAAGGCGGCTGCTCGGTACCGGGCCAAAGTGGACCTTACCGGCCAAATCTTGACCTACTTTGGCCCCGCGTATCTCCGGTTCTCTTGGGGCCACACTAATAAGACTACCATCGTTCGAAAGGGTACATGTAGGGCTATCTACCCAGCGAGTTTGGGGCAAATCGGTTACCATGACCCGGTCCAAATCCGCCGGACCGCACTTTGGAACGGTGCCGCTCCGCGGCCAAGACACCTAGAGATCCGCGGATAGGATCGCGGAGCTCCCAGGACACTTGGCTCTTACCTCTAGGAAGGGCAGGCTCCGCACTTGCACGGACGAGGAGCGGCAAAACCAAAACCGACATGCCCCCACCCGATGCTCCTTCCCGGGGTGAGAATAAATCGAGCCCGGGCTCATTCGAAAGCCAAGTATCTCTAGTTTATGTGTGCCAAAATGTGTCAGGATTGGAGCTACGGCGGGCCCGTGGCTGCGGAACAAAGTGCGCAGAACCGCATGAAAAATCGTCTAAGTGTCAAATGCATTGAAATCGCCATAGGAAATTTCACCGACTTTGCGGCTCTATATCTCGTGTGCCTTTCGGGCTAGAGACGCGTTTCTGGTGTTTGTGCAGAGCCCAAGTCCTCCTCTACGAGCTCATTAAAGGGCGTGTGGCTCACACTTATGGCCGGGACACAGTACCGGGAGAAGTGGACTTCGTCCCGGTGACCATTTATCATTGGAATCTCCTTAGGGAAACTTTAACATGGGAAACGCCATAGGGAATGTGGACCGACTTTGCGGCCCTGTATCTCCCGAACCCTTGGGGCTAGAGACTAGCTTTCACCACCCTCGTGGAGCCCCAAGTCTCCTCTACAAAGAGAGTGGCTTTAATTTTAAACGCCACGAAAGGCGTCTGCTCGGTACCGGGCCAAAGTGGATCTTAGCGGCCAAATCTTGACCTACTTTGGCCCCGCGTATCTCCGGTTCTCTTGGGGCCACACTAATAAGACTACCATCGTTCGAAAGGGTACATGTAGGGCTATCTACCCAGGGAGTTTGGGGCAAATCGGTTACCATGACCCGGTCCAAATCCGCCGGACCGCACTTTGGAACGGTGCCGCTCCGCGGCCAAGGCACCTTGAGATCCGCGGATAGGCTCGCGGAGCTCCCAGGACACTTGGCTCTTAGCTCTAGGAAGAGCAGGCTCCGCACTTGCACGGACGAGGAGCGGCAAAACCAAAACCGACATGCCCCCACCCGATGCTCCTTCCCGGGGTGAGAATAAATCGAGCCCGGGCTCATTCGAAAGCCAAGTATCTCTAGTTTATGTGCCAAAATGTGTCAGGATTGGAGCTACGGCGGGCCCGTGGCCGCGGAACAAAGTGCGCGGAACCGCATGAAAAATCGTCTAAGTGTCAAATGCATTGAAATCGCCATAGGAAATTTCACCGACTTTGCGGCTCTATATCTCGTGTGCCTTTCGGGCTAGAGACGCGTTTCTGGTGTTGGTGCAGAGCCCAAGTCCTCCTCTACGAGCTCACCAAAGGGCGTGTGGCTCACACTTATGGCCGGGTCACAGTACCGGGAGAAGTGGACCTCGTCCCGGTCAAAATTTAACATGGGAATCTCCATAGGGAACTTTCAGGAAAATGACTAAGTGTCGAATGCATTGAAATCGCCATAGAGAATTTCACCGACTTTGCGGCTCTATATCTCCCGAAAAAAGGGATAGAGACTCGGTTCTGGTGTTGCTGCAGAGCCCAAGTCCTCCCCTACGAGCTCACCAAAGGGCGTGTGGCTCACACTTATGGCCGGGACACAGTACCGGGAGAAGTGAACCTCGTCCCGGTGACCATTTAACATTGGAATCTCCATAGGGAAACTTTAACATGGGAAACGCCATAGGGAATGTGGACCGACTTTGCGGCCCTGTATCTCCCGAACCCTTGTGGCTAGAGACTAGCTTTCACCACCCTCGTGGAGCCCCAAGTCTCCTCTACAAAGTGAGTGGCTTTAATTTTAAACGCCACGAAAGGCGGCTGCTCGGTACCGGGCCAAAGTGGACCTTAGCGGCCAAATCTTGACCTACTTTGGCCCCGCGTATCTCCGGTTCTCTTGGGGCCACACTAATAAGACTACCATCGTTCGAAAGGGTACATGTAGGGCTATCTACCCAGGGAGTTTGGGGCAAATCGGTTACCATGACCCGGTCCAAATCCGCCGGACCGCACTTTGGAACGATGCTGCTCCGCGGCCAAGGCACCTAGAGATCCGCGGATAGGCTCGCGGAGCTCCCAGGACACTTGGCTCTTAGCTCTAGGAAGGGCAGGCTCCGCACTTGCACGGCCGAGGAGCGGCAAAACCAAAACCGACATGCCCCCACCCGATGTACCTTCCCGGGGAGAGAAAAATTCGAGCCCGGGCTCATTCGAAAGCCAAGTATCTCTAGTTTATGTGTGCCAAAATGTGTCAGGATTGGAGCTACGGCGGGCCCGTGGCTGCGGAACAAAGTGCGCAGAACCGCATGAAAAATCGTCTAAGTGTCAAATGCATTGAAATCGCCATAGGAAATTTCACTGACTTTGCGGCTCTATATCTCGTGTGCCTTTCGGGCTAGAGACGCGTTTCTGGTGTTTGTGCAGAGCCCAAGTCCTCCTCTACGAGCTCATTAAAGGGCGTGTGGCTCACACTTATGGCCGGGACACAGTACCGGGAGAAGTGGACTTCGTCCCGGTGACCATTTATCATTGGAATCTCCTTAGGGAAACTTTAACATGGGAAACGCCTTAGGGAATGTGGACCGACTTTGCGGCCCTGTATCTCCCGAACCCTTGGGGCTAGAGACTAGCTTTCACCACCCTCGTGGAGCCCCAAGTCTCCTCTACAAAGAGAGTGGCTTTAATTTTAAACGCCACGAAAGGCGGCTGCTCGGTACCGGGCCAAAGTGGATCTTAGCGGCCAAATCTTGACCTACTTTGGCCCCGCGTATCTCCGGTTCTCTTGGGGCCACACTAATAAGACTACCATCGTTCGAAAGGGTACATGTAGGGCTATCTACCCAGGGAGTTTGGGGCAAATCGGTTACCATGACCCGGTCCAAATCCGCCGGTCCGCACTTTGGAACGGTGCCGCTCCGCGGCCAAGGCAAGTAGAGATCCGCGGATAGGCTCGCGGAGCTCCCAGGACACTTGGCTCATAGCTCTAGGAAGAGCAGGCTCCGCACTTGCACGGACGAGGAGCGGCAAAACCAAAACCGACATGCCCCCACCCGATGCTCCTTCCCGGGGTGAGAATAAATCGAGCCCGGGCTCATTCGAAAGCCAAGTATCTCTAGTTTATGTGCCAAAATGTGTCAGGATTGGAGCTACGGCGGGCCCGTGGCCGCGGAACAAAGTGCGCGGAACCGCATGAAAAATCGTCTAAGTGTCAAATGCATTGAAATCGCCATAGGAAATTTCACCGACTTTGCGGCTCTATATCTCGTGTGCCTTTCGGGCTAGAGACGCGTTTCTGGTGTTGGTGCAGAGCCCAAGTCCTCCTCTACGAGCTCACCAAAGGGCGTGTGGCTCACACTTATGGCCGGGTCACAGTACCGGGAGAAGTGGACCTCGTCCCGGTGAAAATTTAACATGGGAATCTCCATAGGGAACTTTCAGGAAAATGACTAAGTGTCGAATGCATTGAAATCGCCATAGAGAATTTCACGGACTTTGCGGCTCTATATCTCCCGAAAAAAGGGATAGAGACTCTGTTCTGGTGTTGCTGCAGAGCCCAAGTCCTCCCCTACGAGCTCACCAAAGGGCGTGTGGCTCACACTTATGGCCGGGACACAGTACCGGGAGAAGTGGACCTCGTCCCGGTGACCATTTAACATTGGAATCTCCATAGGGAAACTTTAACATGGGAAACGCCATAGGGAATGTGGACCGACTTTGCGGCCCTGTATCTCCCGAACCCTTGTGGCTAGAGACTAGCTTTCACCACCCTCGTGGAGCCCCAAGTCTCCTCTACAAAGTGAGTGGCTTTAATTTTAAACGCCACGAAAGGCGGCTGCTCGGTACCGGGCCAAAGTGGATCTTAGCGGCCAAATCTTGACCTACTTTGGCCCCGCGTATCTCCGGTTCTCTTGGGGCCACACTAATAAGACTACCATCGTTCGAAAGGGTACATGTAGGGCTATCTACCCAGGGAGTTTGGGGCAAATCGGTTACCATGACCCGGTCCAAATCCGCCGGACCGCACTTTGGAACGGTGCCGCTCCGCGGCCAAGGCACCTAGAGATCCGCGGATAGGCTCGCGGAGCTCCCAGGACACTTGGCTCTTAGCTCTAGGAAGAGCAGGCTCCGCACTTGCATGGACGAGGAGCGGCAAAACCAAAACCGACATGCCCCCACCCGATGCTCCTTCCCGGGGTGAGAATAAATCGAGCCCGGGCTCATTCGAAAGCCAAGTATCTCTAGTTTATGTGCCAAAATGTGTCAGGATTGGAGCTACGGCGGGCCCGTGGCCGCGGAACAAAGTGCGCGGAACCGCATGAAAAATCGTCTAAGTGTCAAATGCATTGAAATCGCCATAGGAAATTTCACCGACTTTGCGGCTCTATATCTCGTGTGCCTTTCGGGCTAGAGACGCGTTTCTGGTGTTGGTGCAGAGCCCAAGTCCTCCTCTACGAGCTCACCAAAGGGCGTGTGGCTCACACTTATGGCCGGGTCACAGTACCGGGAGAAGTGGACCTCGTCCCGGTGAAAATTTAACATGGGAATCTCCATAGGGAACTTTCAGGAAAATGACTAAGTGTCGAATGCATTGAAATCGCCATAGAGAATTTCACCGACTTTGCGGCTCTATATCTCCCGAAAAAAGGGATAGAGACTCTGTTCTGGTGTTGCTGCAGAGCCCAAGTCCTCCCCTACGAGCTCACCAAAGGGCGTGTGGCTCACACTTATGGCCGGGACACAGTACCGGGAGAAGTGGACCTCGTCCCGGTGACCATTTAACATTGGAATCTCCATAGGGAAACTTTAACATGGGAAACGCCATAGGGAATGTGGACCGACTTTGCGGCCCTGTATCTCCCGAACCCTTGTGGCTAGAGACTAGCTTTCACCACCCTCGTGGAGCCCGAAGTCTCCTCTACAAAGTGAGTGGCTTTAATTTTAAACGCCACGAAAGGCGGCTGCTCGGTACCGGGCCAAAGTGGACCTTACCGGCCAAATCTTGACCTACTTTGGCCCCGCGTATCTCCGGTTCTCTTGGGGCCACACTAATAAGACTACCATCGTTCGAAAGGGTACATGTAGGGCTATCTACCCAGCGAGTTTGGAGCAAATCGGTTACCATGACCCGGTCCAAATCCGCCGGACCGCACTTTGGAACGGTGCCGCTCCGCGGCCAAGGCACCTAGAGATCCGCGGATAGGATCGCGGAGCTCCCAGGACACTTGGCTCTTACCTCTAGGAAGGGCAGGCTCCGCACTTGCACGGACGAGGAGCGGCAAAACCAAAACCGACATGCCCCCACCCGATGCTCCTTCCCGGGGTGAGAATAAATCGAGCCCGGGCTCATTCGAAAGCCAAGTATCTCTAGTTTATGTGCCAAAATGTGTCAGGATTGGAGCTACGGCGGGCCCGTGGCCGCGGAACAAAGTGCGTGGAACCGCATGAAAAATCGTCTAAGTGTCAAATGCATTGAAATCGCCATAGGAAATTTCACCGACTTTGCGGCTCTATATCTCGTGTGCCTTTCGGGCTAGAGACGCGTTTCTGGTGTTGGTGCAGAGCCCAAGTCCTCCTCTACGAGCTCACCAAAGGGCGTGTGGCTCACACTTATGGCCGGGTCACAGTACCGGGAGAAGTGGACCTCGTCCCGGTCAAAATTTAACATGGGAATCTCCATAGGGAACTTTCAGGAAAATGACTAAGTGTCGAATGCATTGAAATCGCCATAGAGAATTTCACCGACTTTGCGGCTCTATATCTCCCGAAAAAAGGGATAGAGACTCGGTTCTGGTGTTGCTGCAGAGCCCAAGTCCTCCCCTACGAGCTCACCAAAGGGCGTGTGGCTCACACTTATGGCCGGGACACAGTACCGGGAGAAGTGGACCTCGTCCCGGTGACCATTTAACATTGGAATCTCCATAGGGAAACTTTAACATGGGAAACGCCATAGGGAATGTGGACCGACTTTGCGGCCCTGTATCTCCCGAACCCTTGTGGCTAGAGACTAGCTTTCACCACCCTCGTGGAGCCCCAAGTCTCCTCTACAAAGTGAGTGGCTTTAATTTTAAACGCCACGAAAGGCGGCTGCTCGGTACCGGGCCAAAATGGACCTTAGCGGCCAAATCTTGACCTACTTTGGCCCCGCGTATCTCCGGTTCTCTTGGGGCCACACTAATAAGACTACCATCGTTCGAAAGGGTACATGTAGGGCTATCTACCCAGGGAGTTTGGGGCAAATCGGTTACCATGACCCGGTCCAAATCCGCCGGACCGCACTTTGGAACGATGCTGCTCCGCGGCCAAGGCACCTAGAGATCCGCGGATAGGCTCGCGGAGCTCCCAGGACACTTGGCTCTTAGCTCTAGGAAGGGCAGGCTCCGCACTTGCACGGCCGAGGAGCGGCAAAACCAAAACCGACATGCCCCCACCCGATGTACCTTCCTGGGGAGAGAAAAATTCGAGCCCGGGCTCATTCGAAAGCCAAGTATCTCTAGTTTATGTGTGCCAAAATGTGTCAGGATTGGAGCTACGGCGGGCCCGTGGCTGCGGAACAAAGTGCGCAGAACCGCATGAAAAATCGTCTAAGTGTCAAATGCATTGAAATCGCCATAGGAAATTTCACCGACTTTGCGGCTCTATATCTCGTGTGCCTTTCGGGCTAGAGACGCGTTTCTGGTGTTTGTGCAGAGCCCAAGTCCTCCTCTACGAGCTCATTAAAGGGCGTGTGGCTCACACTTATGGCCGGGACACAGTACCGGGAGAAGTGGACTTCGTCCCGGTGACCATTTATCATTGGAATCTCCTTAGGGAAACTTTAACATGGGAAACGCCATAGGGAATGTGGACCGACTTTGCGGCCCTGTATCTCCCGAACCCTTGGGGCTAGAGACTAGCTTTCACCACCCTCGTGGAGCCCCAAGTCTCCTCTACAAAGAGAGTGGCTTTAATTTTAAACGCCACGAAAGGCGGCTGCTCGGTACCGGGCCAAAGTGGATCTTAGCGGCCAAATCTTGACCTACTTTGGCCCCGCGTATCTCCGGTTCTCTTGGGGCCACACTAATAAGACTACCATCGTTCGAAAGGGTACATGTAGGGCTATCTACCCAGGGAGTTTGGGGCAAATCGGTTACCATGACCCGGTCCAAATCCGCCGGACCACACTTTGGAACGGTGCCGCTCCGCGGCCAAGGCACCTAGAGATCCGCGGATAGGCTCGCGGAGCTCCCAGGACACTTGGCTCTTAACTCTTGGAAGAGCAGGCTCCGCACTTGCACGGACGAGGAGCGGCAAAACCAAAACCGACATGCCCCCACCCGATGCTCCTTCCCGGGGTGAGAATAAATCGAGCCCGGGCTCATTCGAAAGCCAAGTATCTCTAGTTTATGTGCCAAAATGTGTCAGGATTGGAGCTACGGCGGGCCCGTGGCCGCGGAACAAAGTGCGCGGAACCGCATGAAAAATCGTCTAAGTGTCAAATGCATTGAAATCGCCATAGGAAATTTCACCGACTTTGCGGCTCTATATCTCGTGTGCCTTTCGGGCTAGAGACGCGTTTCTGGTGTTGGTGCAGAGCCCAAGTCCTCCTCTACGAGCTCACCAAAGGGCGTGTGGCTCACACTTATGGCCGGGTCACAGTACCGGGAGAAGTGGACCTCGTCCCGGTCAAAATTTAACATGGGAATCTCCATAGGGAACTTTCAGGAAAATGACTAAGTGTCGAATGCATTGAAATCGCCATAGAGAATTTCACCGACTTTGCGGCTCTATATCTCCCGAAAAAAGGGATAGAGACTCGGTTCTGGTGTTGCTGCAGAGCCCAAGTCCTCCCCTACGAGCTCACCAAAGGGCGTGTGGCTCACACTTATGGCCGGGACACAGTACAGGGAGAAGTGGACCTCGTCCCGGTGACCATTTAACATTGGAATCTCCATAGGGAAACTTTAACATGGGAAACGCCATAGGGAATGTGGACCGACTTAGCGGCCCTGTATCTCCCGAACCCTTGTGGCTAGAGACTAGCTTTCACCACCCTCGTGGAGCCCCAAGTCTCCTCTACAAAGTGAGTGGCTTTAATTTTAAACGCCACGAAAGGCGGCTGCTCGGTACCGGGCCAAAGTGGACCTTAGCGGCCAAATCTTGACCTACTTTGGCCCCGCGTATCTCCGGTTCTCTTGGGGCCACACTAATAAGACTACCATCGTTCGAAAGGGTACATGTAGGGCTATCTACCCAGGGAGTTTGGGGCAAATCGGTTACCATGACCCGGTCCAAATCCGCCGGACCGCACTTTGGAACGATGCTGCTCCGCGGCCAAGGCACCTGGAGATCCGCGGATAGGCTCGCGGAGCTCACAGGACACTTGGCTCTTAGCTCTAGGAAGGGCAGGCTCCGCACTTGCACGGCCGAGGAGCGGCAAAACCAAAACCGACATGCCCCCACCCGATGTACCTTCCCGGGGAGAGAAAAATTCGAGCCCGGGCTCATTCGAAAGCCAAGTATCTCTAGTTTATGTGTGCCAAAATGTGTCAGGATTGGAGCTACGGCGGGCCCGTGGCTGCGGAACAAAGTGCGCAGAACCGCATGAAAAATCGTCTAAGTGTCAAATGCATTGAAATCGCCATAGGAAATTTCACCGACTTTGCGGCTCTATATCTCGTGTGCCTTTCGGGCTAGAGACGCGTTTCTGGTGTTTGTGCAGAGCCCAAGTCCTCCTCTACGAGCTCATTAAAGGGCGTGTGGCTCACACTTATGGCCGGGACACAGTACCGGGAGAAGTGGACTTCGTCCCGGTGACCATTTATCATTGGAATCTCCTTAGGGAAACTTTAACATGGGAAACGCCATAGGGAATGTGGACCGACTTTGCGGCCCTGTTTCTCCCGAACCCTTGGGGCTAGAGACTAGCTTTCACCACCCTCGTGGAGCCCCAAGTCTCCTCTACAAAGAGAGTGGCTTTAATTTTAAACGCCACGAAAGGCGGCTGCTCGGTACCGGGCCAAAGTGGATCTTAGCGGCCAAATCTTGACCTACTTTGGCCCCGCGTATCTCCGGTTCTCTTGGGGCCACACTAATAAGACTACCATCGTTTGAAAGGGTACATGTAGGGCTATCTACCCAGGGAGTTTGGGGCAAATCGGTTACCATGACCCGGTCCAAATCCGCCGGACCGCACTTTGGAACGGTGCCGCTCCGCGGCCAAGGCACCTAGAGATCCGCGGATAGGCTCGCGGAGCTCCCAGGACACTTGGCTCTTAGCTCTATGAAGAGCAGGCTCCGCACTTGCACGGCCGAGGAGCGGCAAAACCAAAACCGACATGCCCCCACCCGATGCTCCTTCCCGGGGTGAGAATAAATCGAGCCCGGGCTCATTCGAAAGCCAAGTATCTCTAGTTTATGTGCCAAAATGTGTCAGGATTGGAGCTACGGCGGGCCCGTGGCCGCGGAACAAAGTGCGCGGAACCGCATGAAAAATCGTCTAAGTGTCAAATGCATTGAAATCGCCATAGGAAATTTCACCGACTTTGCGGCTCTATATCTCGTGTGCCTTTCGGGCTAGAGACGCGTTTCTGGTGTTGGTGCAGAGCCCAAGTCCTCCTCTACGAGCTCACCAAAGGGCGTGTGGCTCACACTTATGGCCGGGTCACAGTACCGGGAGAAGTGGACCTCGTCCCGGTCAAAATTTAACATGGGAATCTCCATAGGGAACTTTCAGGAAAATGACTAAGTGTCGAATGCATTGAAATCGCCATAGAGAATTTCACCGACTTTGCGGCTCTATATCTCCCGAAAAAAAGGGATAGAGACTCGGTTCTGGTGTTGCTGCAGAGCCCAAGTCCTCCCCTACGAGCTCACCAAAGGGCGTGTGGCTCACACTTATGGCCGGGACACAGTACCGGGAGAAGTGGACCTCGTCCCGGTGACCATTTAACATTGGAATCTCCATAGGGAAACTTTAACATGGGAAACGCCATAGGGAATGTGGACCGACTTAGCGGCCCTGTATCTCCCGAACCCTTGTGGCTAGAGACTAGCTTTCACCACCCTCGTGGAGCCCCAAGTCTCCTCTACAAAGTGAGTGGCTTTAATTTTAAACGCCACGAAAGGCGGCTGCTCGGTACCGGGCCAAAGTGGACCTTAGCGGCCAAATCTTGACCTACTTTGGCCCCGCGTATCTCCGGTTCTCTTGGGGCCACACTAATAAGACTACCATCGTTCGAAAGGGTACATGTAGGGCTATCTACCCAGGGAGTTTGGGGCAAATCGGTTACCATGACCCGGTCCAAATCCGCCGGACCGCACTTTGGAACGATGCTGCTCCGCGGCCAAGGCACCTAGAGATCCGCGGATAGGCTCGCGGAGCTCACAGGACACTTGGCTCTTAGCTCTAGGAAGGGCAGGCTCCGCACTTGCACGGCCGAGGAGCGGCAAAACCAAAACCGACATGCCCCCACCCGATGTACCTTCCCGGGGAGAGAAAAATTCGAGCCCGGGCTCATTCGAAAGCCAAGTATCTCTAGTTTATGTGTGCCAAAATGTGTCAGGATTGGAGCTACGGCGGGCCCGTGGCTGCGGAACAAAGTGCGCAGAACCGCATGAAAAATCGTCTAAGTGTCAAATGCATTGAAATCGCCATAGGAAATTTCACCGACTTTGCGGCTCTATATCTCGTGTGCCTTTCGGGCTAGAGACGCGTTTCTGGTGTTTGTGCAGAGCCCAAGTCCTCCTCTACGAGCTCATTAAAGGGCGTGTGGCTCACACTTATGGCCGGGACACAGTACCGGGAGAAGTGGACTTCGTCCCGGTGACCATTTATCATTGGAATCTCCTTAGGGAAACTTTAACATGGGAAACGCCATAGGGAATGTGGACCGACTTTGCGGCCCTGTATCTCCCGAACCCTTGGGGCTAGAGACTAGCTTTCACCACCCTCGTGGAGCCCCAAGTCTCCTCTACAAAGAGAGTGGCTTTAATTTTAAACGCCACGAAAGGCGGCTGCTCGGTACCGGGCCAAAGTGGATCTTAGCGGCCAAATCTTGACCTACTTTGGCCCCGCGTATCTCCGGTTCTCTTGGGGCCACACTAATAAGACTACCATCGTTTGAAAGGGTACATGTAGGGCTATCTACCCAGGGAGTTTGGGGCAAATCGGTTACCATGACCCGGTCCAAATCCGCCGGACCGCAATTTGGAACGGTGCCGCTCCGCGGCCAAGGCACCTAGAGATCCGCGGATAGGCTCGCGGAGCTCCCAGGACACTTGGCTCTTAGCTCTAGGAAGAGCAGGCTCCGCACTTGCACGGACGAGGAGCGGCAAAACCAAAACCGACATGCCCCCACCCGATGCTCCTTCCCGGGGTGAGAATAAATCGAGCCCGGGCTCATTCGAAAGCCAAGTATCTCTAGTTTATGTGTGCCAAAATGTGTCAGGATTGGAGCTACGGCGGGCCCGTGGCCGCGGAACAAAGTGCGCGGAACCGCATGAAAAATCGTCTAAGTGTCAAATGCATTGAAATCGCCATAGGAAATTTCACCGACTTTGCGGCTCTATATCTCGCGTGCCTTTCGGGCTAGAGACGCGTTTCTGGTGTTGGTGCAGAGCCCAAGTCCTCCTCTACGAGCTCACCAAAGGGCGTGTGGCTCACACTTATGGCCGGGTCACAGTACCGGGAGAAGTGGACCTCGTCCCGGTGAAAATTTAACATGGGAATCTCCATAGGGAACTTTCAGGAAAATGACTAAGTGTCGAATGCATTGAAATCGCCATAGAGAATTTCACCGACTTTGCGGCTCTATATCTCCCAAAAAAAAGGGATAGAGACTCGGTTCTGGTGTTGCTGCAGAGCCCAAGTCCTCCCCTACGAGCTCACCAAAGGGCGTGTGGCTCACACTTATGGCCGGGACACAGTACCGGGAGAAGTGGACCTCGTCCCGGTGACCATTTATCATTGGAATCTCCATAGGGAACTTTCAGGAAAATGATTAAGTGTCGAATGCATTGAAATCGCCATAGGGAATTTCACCGACTTTGCGGCTCTATATCTCCCGAAAAAAGGGATAGAGACTCGGTTCTGGTGTTGCTGCATAGCCCAAGTCCTCCCCTACGAGCTCACCAAAGGGCGTGTGGCTCACACTTATGGCCGGGACACAGTACCGGGAGAAGTGGACCTCGTCCCGGTGACCATTTAACATTGGAATCTCCATAGGGAAACTTTAACATGGGAAACGCCATAGGGAATGTGGACCGACTTTGCGGCCCTGTATCTCCCGAACCCTTGTGGCTAGAGACTAGCTTTCACCACCCTCGTGGAGCCCCAAGTCTCCTCTACAAAGTGAATGGCTTTTTTTTTTTTTTTTTTTCAAACTTGTTTTTATTCATCTATGACAAATACACAAATCAGCATATAAAAAACAGATTCACCAAACAGGAATTTGTCCAGACAATTTTTTTTTTCTGTCCCAACACGCAAAAGCCAACCCCCCCTCCCCTAAACCCCCTCTTACCCCCCCCCCCCCCCATCCTGCGAAGTGAGGCCCAAGGTCTTAACTTTCGGGTCCACCGAACCCTAATCAGGGAGACGTAAAACACCAAGGGATCCCCCCAGTTCCGCTTGAAGGTACCATCTCGTATTACGGAATGGACGGACCACCTCATATATTTCCTCCGGCTCCAGGAAAGACACAATAAATGTCCTCCATTTTTTGAAGAACGGTTTGTTTTTTGTTTCCCGTTGGGGTTCCGCGTCAATCCGATCAAATAACAGGTATCTTTTCACCTGCTGAAGGACCTGAGATACGGAGGGCATCTCTGGAACCAGCCATCGGGCCAGCAAGGACCTCTTGGCCACTAACAGGAACACATGTATGAGATGGGAGATTGTAGATTCAGCCGGAGGGATGTGTAATACTATCAGGTGTGGGTCCAGAGGCAAGGACACCTGGAGTTTGGTTTTTAAAAGATCTAGGAGGGCCTGCCAGAACGTTTGTACCCTAGAGCAAGTAAAGAGCCCGTGATAGAGGTCAGTCAGTGGATCCCCACAATTAGGACACGCAGTAAGCCGTTCAGGATGATCCGGGGATCTTGGGACGTTAAATCCATATGTCGCATGATGGATCAGTTTATAATATGTTTCCCGCCACTGTTCACAAATAACTGCCGCCCTAACGGCTGCCCAGCCCTTGAGTATTTGTTCAGATAGATTGGCAAGCGGTAGCTTCCCCTCCCAATATTTAAACAAGGACGGCTCTAGGCCCTCTGTGGATGAAGTTGTGACGTATATGGAAAGGTCATTAGAGGAGAGTTCCCCCCTCAAATCCTGTAATCTGGAGAACAAGAAGCTTCTGATCTGACCGTAAGCCAGGAAGTGACCGGGCCCCAATCCATAAGTAGTCTGGACCTCCTGGAAGGACATGTATCTAGACTCCTGCCGCACAATCAGATCAGAAGCAACCATTATTCCCGCTCTCCTCCAAAGCTTAAAACTAGGGTGGGAGTCTGCTTGGACGAATTCTGGATGGTCCCAAAGGTCCATGTGTACACTCATAAGCATGGGGAGACCTAATAGTTTGCGTCCATGCTGCCAGCCTTTTATCGTATCCCTAAATAGCAAACTATTTTTAACTATAGGGGGCAATTTTGCATATCTAGTATGAAGGAGACTATTTAGGGACCAGGGCGTTACCATTTGGGCCTCCAGAGCGTAGTTCGAGTAGATGCTGGACCCCCGCAGCCAATCCACACCATGGCGACATAAACACGCCAGGTTATAGCACCGTATATCAGGAAGATTAAGCCCCCCCTTCACCAGTGGAAGAGTCAGCTTTTTCCTCGCTATCCTGGGGCGTTTGCCAGCCCATATAAATTTGATGAAAGCAGAAGTGAGAGAGGCGACATCTGAGTGCTTAAGTAATAGTGGTATCGTCTGCATGGGGTACAGCAGCTTCCCGAAGCCCATCATTTTCAGAAGTGATACCCTTGCCAGCAGCGGGAGAGGGAGGGCAGACCATCTGGAGAGGTCAGACTGCAACTTTCTGAACAGAGGAGGGAAATTCAGGGAGTACAAAGAGCCCGCTACCCTCCCCACCTTAATCCCTAAGTATGTGATGTGGTCCGAGGCTAACTTTATTGGTAATGGAGAGGAAACTCTCCTCCCCGGGAAGCCCGGGGACGAGAGCAGGAGAAGCTCACTCTTGTCCTTATTAACTTTGAAACCCGACTGGGAGCCAAAGGTATCCAGATGCTGGAAAACCGCCTCCAGATCTGAATAAGGGTGTTCCAGAAATATGAGTAGGTCATCTGCGAAGAAGATGGCCTTGAGTTCTGTGTTTCCCACCTTTATTCCCCTGAAATCCTCTGCACTCTGCAGTCTTCGGGAAAGAGGTTCTATAGCCAAATCGAATAGTAAAGGGGATAACGGACACCCCTGGCGCGTCCCTTTGCAAAGCGCAAATGCATGTGAGAGGAAGCCAGGGGTGTGAATCCGTGCCTGAGGAGAGGAGTAGAGACCCCTAAGAAATGATAAAAATGCCCCGCTAAATCCCATTGCCCCTAATACCTGGAACATCCATCCCCAGCTCACACTGTCGAACGCTTTTTCAGCATCAATGGACAGGAGAGCTGGGGATGGATGGCCAAGGGGTCTCATCTTGATCTCATCCAGCACGGCCATCACCTTGCGAACATTGGCAACTGCCGAGCGACCCTGAATAAATCCCACCTGGGCTGGGGACACCAGGTCCGGCATCAAACTCGCCAACCTGTCCGCCATAATTTTGGAGATGATCTTAAGATCCAGATTTATTAGAGATATAGGTCTGTATGAGTTAAGATTCAAAGGATCCTTACCGGGTTTCAAAAGCACCTTAATGTAGGCCGTGTTGGATGAGGCCGGAATCGACCCTCCCTCCAGATAGAAGTTATACAGGGATAGTAACGTAGGGGTGATATCATCACTGAGTATCCTGAAGAAATCCCCAGAAAAGCCATCCGGACCCGGGGCCTTGTGGACATTAAGATTAGAAATCACCCGTTTAATGTCCTCAGCTGACACAGGCGCATTAAGCAAGGTTGTGTCTTCTTCAGAGATCTGTGGGAGATTTTGTAGCAAACTATGGGGGGTTGACGGGGAAATAATATTTGTGGAGTATAGATTTTGGTAGAAAGACTGCAGAGTGTCAGTGATTTTTTTAGGGTGATTTTGGATGGTACCCGCCATATCCCTCAGTTGAGCAATATGCTGAGCCGAGTGGGGGCCCCGTGCATATCTTGCCAGTATGCGCCCCGCCTTGTTCCCATGTCGGAACAGGAGGGAGTCATATCTGGTACGGTACATGTCCTCCTTTCTTCCCAACCATGCCTCATAGCTGGTGCGAGCCTGTTGCCACGCCTGCCGAGTAGTATCTGAAGGAGACGTAAGAAAATTGGTATATGCTTCCCGGAGGGCTGCACTATAGGCTGCCACAGCCGCGGCAATTTCTTTTTTTTTAGAGGCCGTATATGCCATAATGCGTCCACGCAGGACTGCTTTTGCAGCTGCCCAGAACAGTTGGGGTTGGTCAGCGTGAGCCGCATTGTCAAGGGAGTACTCCATCCACCAGTGCTTGAGCAGCTCCTTAAAGCCGTCATCCTTTGCCAATCCCACCGGGAACTTCCACAGAAAGTCCGAGCCTCTAGGTAGATGGGAGGAAAAGGAACAGCACAACGGAGAATGATCGGAAATGATCATGTCTTCTATAGAGTGCGTCTGAAGTCTTGGTAACCAGGACTGAGAAGCTAGGACATAATCAATCCTGGACCAAGAATCGTGTGGGGCTGAATAGAAGGAGTACTCCCTTGCGTCAGGGTTGAGGTATCTCCACGTATCGGTAAGGGGCACGCTATGACACATGGCAGAAAGAGGAGAAGAACGAGTACCTGCTCCAGACGTCCCGGGCACGTTATTGGTTCTATCTTCAGAAGGCAGCATCACATCATTGAAGTCACCTGCCACAACCTTGTTGGGGCAAGCATCTGATAGCAGTTGGGACGTGAGCTGTGAGAAGAATAAAGAGTTATTACTATTAGGCCCATATATGTTATATATCATAACCTCCTCATTTAGCAAACGTATATGAAGCGTGCATATTCTACCCGCTGCATCATGAGAAGAACCCAGGACTTCCCCAGGAAAAGATCTATTTATGAGAATTAGGACCCCTGCCTTTCGCTCCACTGCAGGAGATCCATAGACCCCCCGACCCATAATTTCTTCATTCTAAAGAAGTCAGTGGAGTCCAAATGGGTCTCCTGCAGTAGGGCCATATCTGGCTTCAGCTTTTTGAGATGACGCAATACTGCTGTCCTCTTGTGTGGTGATCTAAGTCCTTTGACGTTCCACGTAATTAATCGAAACATCGTATAACATAGAAAAGGGATTTGTGGTCGGGGGGACCCCGATCCAGAGCCTCACTTCGCAGGAATTCCCACCCTCCCCTCCCAATCCCAACTAACTCCCCTCCCTCTAACATCCCGCCCCCCTCTAAACTAACAATCAAAGTGAAGAATAACAATACTGAAAAAACCCCCCAACGACCAGTTGCCGGGAGGCTGCTGTCAGCGTCCCGTAACCTTGTCTCCGACTTCACTTTTTTCCATACAATAAAAGAGCAACAAAGGAGAAAAGAAAAAGGAAAAGATAGAACCTTACAGTCCATCCCTAATACAGACCCAGCTTCCGTGTTAAGGCAGAGCATTACTGGAATCTAAAGCGGTCATTATAGTAGCCGTCGGCGACAACCCCTTATTGCTAATCATAAAGAATACTTATGAATGACTTAATGTCCCTCAGAGTCCCGCATCGGATAAGGAGGATCTGCGCTTCCTCTGTTCTCTTGGAGCAAGATACCAGTCCACCTCACGGTGAGTCCCCCGCCGTGGTGTACGACTACCTGCACGATCAGGTGGATCTTGGCGATTGTTCATATCGTCGTCTCGAGGAGGCCAGACATCGTCGTCGAAATATTCATGCAATCCTTCCTTCGCCTCGTCCGGCGTGCGGAACGTAGACATGGAACCATCAGGGTGGAATACTCGCAAAATAGCAGGGTGCAAGAGGGCGAAGCGTATTTGTTTTTTGTACAGCATAGAACAAAGTGGGGAGAACAGCTTGCGGCATCTCAGGGTTTCCGCGGAGTAATCGCCAAAGATCAGCAATTTGGCTTCCTGTAGCAGGAGATCAGAGGTTTTGCGTCTGAAGGCCCGCAAGATCTCGGTTTTGTCTACGTAATCAAGATAACGCACAATCACCTGTCTCGGGCGAATTCGTGGCTGTAAGGCCGGGTGGGAGACTTCAGGAGCAGCGTCTCTTAGATCCGGGCCCAGGCGGTGCGCCCGCTCCACTTTGCACACACGATTCAGGCCTAAGAGGTTAGGAATGGTTACCTCACATAAGGCCGCCAGGTCTCGCTGCTGAACAGACTCTGGGACCCCAATTACACGTAAGTTGTTCCGCCTGGAACGATCTTCCAGGTCCTGTAATTTGTCCCAGAGCCTGCGATTCTCCCCCGCTAGATCCGTAAGCTTAGTGTTTGCAGAAGACGTAGATTCCTCCAGCGTAAGTATGCGAGACTCCGCTTCCTCAAGACGGCGGCCATGTTGGACGATCTCCGCTTGCAATTGTTGCAGCGAGGAGGACACTGTGGTGACCAGGGTTTCCTGGATATCCGGAGCGATTCTTTTCGCCACTTCGATCGCCAGCTTCTTGTAGTCCAGGCGCACCGGGTCACTCTCATCATCGGAGTGGCAGGCAGAAGAATGGGCCGGGGAGCTCGCGCGCGAATCCGGGGCTGAGGCTGACGACGCCATGTCAGTGCCGCGCGTCTTCTGCTTCCCTGCCTTGCCTTGGCCTTTACCTCGGGTTTTCTGGCCCATCGTTTGGACAAAGCGGTCCATCAAGTTCCCCACAGGTGAGGGGCCGATGATTTGCAGCTTTAGAGGTCAGTTGTGCGGTTCGATAGGTAGAAAGTCTGCTGCCTCACACGGAGCTCCGGTCTAGCGTGTCTTTACTGCATGGCGCCGGAACCGGAAGTAAAGTGAATGGCTTTAATTTTAAACGCCACGAAAGGCGGCTGCTCGGTACCGGGCCAAAGTGGACCTTAGCGGCCAAATCTTGACCTACTTTGGCCCCGCGTATCTCCGGTTCTCTTGGGGACACACTAATAAGACTACCATCGTTCGAAAGGGTACATGTAGGGCTATCTACCCAGGGAGTTTGGGGCAAATCGGTTACCATGACCCGGTCCAAATCCGCCGGACCGCACTTTGGAACGATGCCGCTCCGCGGCCAAGGCACCTAGAGATCCGCGGATAGGCTCGCGGAGCTCCCAGGACACTTGGCTCTTAGCTCTAGGAAGGGCAGGCTCCGCACTTGCACGGCCGAGGAGCGGCAAAACCAAAACCGACATGCCCCCACCCGATGTACCTTCCCGGGGAGAGAAAAATTCGAGCCCGGGCTCATTCGAAAGCCAAGTATCTCTAGTTTATGTGTGCCAAAATGTGTCAGGATTGGAGCTACGGCGGGCCCGTGGCTGCGGAACAAAGTGCGCAGAACCGCATGAAAAATCGTCTAAGTGTCAAATGCATTGAAATCGCCATAGGAAATTTCACCGACTTTGCGGCTCTATATCTCGTGTGCCTTTCGGGCTAGAGACGCGTTTCTGGTGTTTGTGCAGAGCCCAAGTCCTCCTCTACGAGCTCATTAAAGGGCGTGTGGCTCACACTTATGGCCGGGACACAGTACCGGGAGAAGTGGACTTCGTCCCGGTGACCATTTATCATTGGAATCTCCTTAGGAAAACTTTAACATGGGAAACGCCATAGGGAATGTGGACCGACTTTGCGGCCCTGTATCTCCCGTACCCTTGGGGCTAGAGACTAGCTTTCACCACCCTCGTGGAGCCCCAAGTCTCCTCTACAAAGAGAGTGGCTTTAATTTTAAACGCCACGAAAGGCGGCTGCTCGGTACCGGGCCAAAGTGGATCTTAGCGGCCAAATCTTGACCTACTTTGGCCCCGCGTATCTCCGGTTCTCTTGGGGCCACACTAATAAGACTACCATCGTTCGAAAGGGTACATGTAGGGCTATCTACCCAGGGAGTTTGGGGCAAATCGGTTACCATGACCCGGTCCAAATCAGCCGGTCCGCACTTTGGAACGGTGCCGCTCCGCGGCCAAGGCACCTAGAGATCCGCGGATAGGCTCGCGGAGCTCCCAGGACACTTGGCTCTTAGCTCTAGGAAGAGCAGGCTCCGCACTTGCACGGACGAGGAGCGGCAAAACCAAAACCGACATGCCCCCACCCGATGTACCTTCCCGGGGAGAGAAAAATTCGAGCCCGGGCTCATTCGAAAGCCAAGTATCTCTAGTTTATGTGTGCCAAAATGTGTCAGGATTGGAGCTACGGCGGGCCCGTGGCTGCGGAACAAAGTGCGCAGAACCGCATGAAAAATCGTCTAAGTGTCAAATGCATTGAAATCGCCATAGGAAATTTCACCGACTTTGCGGCTCTATATCTCGTGTGCCTTTCGGGCTAGAGACGCGTTTCTGGTATTGGTGCAGAGCCCAAGTCCTCCTCTACGAGCTCACCAAAGGGCGTGTGGCTCACACTTATGGCCGGGTCACAGTACCGGGAGAAGTGGACCTCGTCCCGGTGAAAATTTAACATGGGAATCTCCATAGGGAACTTTCAGGAAAATGACTAAGTGTCGAATGCATTGAAATCGCCATAGAGAATTTCACCGACTTTGCGGCTCTATATCTCCCAAAAAAAGGGATAGAGACTCGGTTCTGGTGTTGCTGCAGAGCCCAAGTCCTCCCCTACGAGCTCACCAAAGGGCGTGTGGCTCACACTTATGGCCGGGACACAGTACCGGGAGAAGTGGACCTCGTCCCGGTGACCATTTAACATTGGAATCTCCATAGGGAAACTTTAACATGGGAAACGCCATAGGGAATGTGGACCGACTTTGCGGCCCTGTATCTCCCGAACCCTTGTGGCTAGAGACTAGCTTTCACCACCCTCGTGGAGCCCCAAGTCTCCTCTACAAAGTGAGTGGCTTTAATTTTAAACGCCACGAAAGGCGGCTGCTCGGTACCGGGCCAAAGTGGACCTTAGCGGCCAAATCTTGACCTACTTTGGCCCCACGTATCTCCGGTTCTCTTGGGGCCACACTAATAAGACTACCATCGTTCGAAAGGGTACATGTAGGGCTATCTACCCAGCGAGTTTGGGGCAAATCGGTTACCATGACCCGGTCCAAATCCGCCGGACCGCACTTTGGAACGGTGCCGCTCCGCGGCCAAGGCACCTAGAGATCCGCGGATAGGCTCGCGGAGCTCCCAGGACACTTGGCTCTTAGCTCTAGGAAGGGCAGGCTCCGCACTTGCACGGCCGAGGAGCGGCAAAACCAAAACCGACATGCCCCCACCCGATGTACCTTCCCGGGGAGAGAAAAATTCGAGCCCGGGCTCATTCGAAAGCCAAGTATCTCTAGTTTATGTGTGCCAAAATGTGTCAGAATTGGAGCTACGGCGGGCCCGTGGCTGCGGAACAAAGTGCGCAGAACCGCATGAAAAATCGTCTAAGTGTCAAATGCATTGAAATCGCCATAGGAAATTTCACCGACTTTGCGGCTCTATATCTCGTGTGCCTTTCGGGCTAGAGACGCGTTTCTGGTGTTTGTGCAGAGCCCAAGTCCTCCTCTACGAGCTCATTAAAGGGCGTGTGGCTCACACTTATGGCCGGGACACAGTACCGGGAGAAGTGGACTTCGTCCCGGTGACCATTTATCATTGGAATCTCCTTAGGGAAACTTTAACATGGGAAACGCTATAGGGAATGTGGACCGACTTTGCGGCCCTGTATCTCCCGAACCCTTGGGGCTAGAGACTAGCTTTCACCACCCTCGTGGAGCCCCAAGTCTCCTCTACAAAGAGAGTGGCTTTAATTTTAAACGCCACGAAAGGCGGCTGCTCGGTACCGGGCCAAAGTGGATCTTAGCGGCCAAATCTTGACCTACTTTGGCCCCGCGTATCTCCGGTTCTCTTGGGGCCACACTAATAAGACTACCATCGTTCGAAAGGGTACATGTAGGGCTATCTACCCAGGGAGTTTGGGGCAAATCGGTTACCATGACCCGGTCCAAATCCGCCGGACCGCACTTTGGAACGGTGCCGCTCCGCGGCCAAGGCACCTAGAGATCCGCGGATAGGCTCGCGGAGCTCCCAGGACACTTGGCTCTTAGCTCTAGGAAGAGCAGGCTCCGCACTTGCACGGACGAGGAGCGGCAAAACCAAAACCGACATGCCCCCACCCGATGCTCCTTCCCGGGGTGAGAATAAATCGAGCCCGGGCTCATTCGAAAGCCAAGTATCTCTAGTTTATGTGTGCCAAAATGTGTCAGGATTGGAGCTACGGCGGGCCCGTGGCCGCGGAACAAAGTGCGCGGAACCGCATGAAAAATCGTCTAAGTGTCAAATGCATTGAAATCGCCATAGGAAATTTCACCGACTTTGCGGCTCTATATCTCGCGTGCCTTTCGGGCTAGAGACGCGTTTCTGGTGTTGGTGCAGAGCCCAAGTCCTCCTCTACGAGCTCACCAAAGGGCGTGTGGCTCACACTTATGGCCGGGTCACAGTACCGGGAGAAGTGGACCTCGTCCCGGTGAAAATTTAACATGGGAATCTCCATAGGGAACTTTCAGGAAAATGACTAAGTGTCGAATGCATTGAAATCGCCATAGGGAATTTCACCGACTTTGCGGCTCTATATCTCCCGAAAAAAGGGATAGAGACTCGGTTCTGGTGTTGCTGCAGAGCCCAAGTCCTCCCCTACGAGCTCACCAAAGGGCGTGTGGCTCACACTTATGGCCGGGACACAGTACCGGGAGAAGTGGACCTCGTCCCGGTGACCATTTATCATTGGAATCTCCATAGGGAACTTTCAGGAAAATGACTAAGTGTCGAATGCATTGAAATCGCCATAGAGAATTTCACCGACTTTGCGGCTCTATATCTCCCGAAAAAAGGGATAGAGACTCGGTTCTGGTGTTGCTGCAGAGCCCAAGTCCTCCCCTACGAGCTCACCAAAGGGCGTGTGGCTCACACTTATGGCCGGGACACAGTACCGGGAGAAGTGGACCTCGTCCCGGTGACCATTTAACATTGGAATCTCCATAGGGAAACTTTAACATGGGAAACGCCATAGGGAATGTGGACCGACTTTGCGGCCCTGTATCTCCCGAACCCTTGTGGCTAGAGACTAGCTTTCACCACCCTCGTGGAGCCCCAAGTCTCCTCTACAAAGTGAGTGGCTTTAATTTTAAACGCCACGAAAGGCGGCTGCTCGGTACCGGGCCAAAGTGGACCTTAGCGGCCAAATCTTGACCTACTTTGGCCCCGCGTATCTCCGGTTCTCTTGGGGCCACACTAATAAGACTACCATCGTTCGAAAGGGTACATGTAGGGCTATCTACCCAGGGAGTTTGGGGCAAATCGGTTACCATGACCCGGTCCAAATCCGCCGGACCGCACTTTGGAACGATGCTGCTCCGCGGCCAAGGCACCTAGAGATCCGCGGATAGGCTCGCGGAGCTCACAGGACACTTGGCTCTTAGCTCTAGGAAGGGCAGGCTCCGCACTTGCACGGCCGAGGAGCGGCAAAACCAAAACCGACATGCCCCCACCCGATGTACCTTCCCGGGGAGAGAAAAATTCGAGCCCGGGCTCATTCGAAAGCCAAGTATCTCTAGTTTATGTGTGCCAAAATGTGTCAGGATTGGAGCTACGGCGGGCCCGTGGCTGCGGAACAAAGTGCGCAGAACCGCATGAAAAAATCGTCTAAGTGTCAAATGCATTGAAATCGCCATAGGAAATTTCACCGACTTTGCGGCTCTATATCTCGTGTGCCTTTCGGGCTAGAGACGCGTTTCTGGTGTTTGTGCAGAGCCCAAGTCCTCCTCTACGAGCTCATTAAAGGGCGTGTGGCTCACACTTATGGCCGGGACACAGTACCGGGAGAAGTGGACTTCGTCCCGGTGACCATTTATCATTGGAATCTCCTTAGGGAAACTTTAACATGGGAAACGCCATAGGGAATGTGGACCGACTTTGCGGCCCTGTATCTCCCGAACCCTTGGGGCTAGAGACTAGCTTTCACCACCCTCGTGGAGCCCCAAGTCTCCTCTACAAAGAGAGTGGCTTTAATTTTAAACGCCACGAAAGGCGGCTGCTCGGTACCGGGCCAAAGTGGATCTTAGCGGCCAAATCTTGACCTACTTTGGCCCCGCGTATCTCCGGTTCTCTTGGGGCCACACTAATAAGACTACCATCGTTGAAAGGGTACATGTAGGGCTATCTACCCAGGGAGTTTGGGGCAAATCGGTTACCATGACCCGGTCCAAATCCGCCGGACCGCACTTTGGAACGGTGCCGCTCCGCGGCCAAGGCACCTAGAGATCCGCGGATAGGCTCGCGGAGCTCCCAGGACACTTGGCTCTTAGCTCTATGAAGAGCAGGCTCCGCACTTGCACGGACGAGGAGCGGCAAAACCAAAACCGACATGCCCCCACCCGATGCTCCTTCCCGGGGTGAGAATAAATTCGAGCCCGGGCTCATTCGAAAGCCAAGTATCTCTAGTTTATGTGCCAAAATGTGTCAGGATTGGAGCTACGGCGGGCCCGTGGCCGCGGAACAAAGTGCGCGGAACCGCATGAAAAATCGTCTAAGTGTCAAATGCATTGAAATCGCCATAGGAAATTTCACCGACTTTGCGGCTCTATATCTCGTGTGCCTTTCGGGCTAGAGACGCGTTTCTGGTGTTGGTGCAGAGCCCAAGTCCTCCTCTACGAGCTCACCAAAGGGCGTGTGGCTCACACTTATGGCCGGGTCACAGTACCGGGAGAAGTGGACCTCGTCCCGGTGAAAATTTAACATGGGAATCTCCATAGGGAACTTTCAGGAAAATGACTAAGTGTCGAATGCATTGAAATCGCCATAGAGAATTTCACCGACTTTGCGGCTCTGTATCTCCCGAAAAAAAGGGATAGAGACTCGGTTCTGGTGTTGCTGCAGAGCCCAAGTCCTCCCCTACGAGCTCACCAAAGGGCGTGTGGCTCACACTTATGGCCGGGACACAGTACCGGGAGAAGTGGACCTCGTCCCGGTGACCATTTAACATTGGAATCTCCATAGGGAAACTTTAACATGGGAAACGCCATAGGGAATGTGGACCGACTTTGCGGCCCTGTATCTCCCGAACCCTTGTGGCTAGAGACTAGCTTTCACCACCCTCGTGGAGCCCCAAGTCTCCTCTACAAAGTGAGTGGCTTTAATTTTAAACGCCACGAAAGGCGGCTGCTCGGTACCGGGCCAAAGTGGACCTTAGCGGCCAAATCTTGACCTACTTTGGCCCCGCGTATCTCCGGTTCTCTTGGGGCCACACTAATAAGACTACCATCGTTCGAAAGGGTACATGTAGGGCTATCTACCCAGGGAGTTTGGGGCAAATCGGTTACCATGACCCGGTCCAAATCCGCCGGACCGCACTTTGGAACGATGCTGCTCCGCGGCCAAGGCACCTAGAGATCCGCGGATAGGCTCGCGGAGCTCACAGGACACTTGGCTCTTAGCTCTAGGAAGGGCAGGCTCCGCACTTGCACGGCCGAGGAGCGGCAAAACCAAAACCGACATGCCCCCACCCGATGTACCTTCCCGGGGAGAGAAAAATTCGAGCCCGGGCTCATTCGAAAGCCAAGTATCTCTAGTTTATGTGTGCCAAAATGTGTCAGGATTGGAGCTACGGCGGGCCCGTGGCTGCGGAACAAAGTGCGCAGAACCGCATGAAAAATCGTCTAAGTGTCAAATGCATTGAAATCGCCATAGGAAATTTCACCGACTTTGCGGCTCTATATCTCGTGTGCCTTTCGGGCTAGAGATGCGTTTCTGGTGTTTGTGCAGAGCCCAAGTCCTCCTCTACGAGCTCATTAAAGGGCGTGTGGCTCACACTTATGGCCGGGACACAGTACCGGGAGAAGTGGACTTCGTCCCGGTGACCATTTATCATTGGAATCTCCTTAGGGAAACTTTAACATGGGAAACGCCATAGGGAATGTGGACCGACTTTGCGGCCCTGTATCTCCCGAACCCTTGGGGCTAGAGACTAGCTTTCACCACCCTCGTGGAGCCCCAAGTCTCCTCTACAAAGAGAGTGGCTTTAATTTTAAACGCCACGAAAGGCGGCTGCTCGGTACCGGGCCAAAGTGGATCTTAGCGGCCAAATCTTGACCTACTTTGGCCCCGCGTATCTCCGGTTCTCTTGGGGCCACACTAATAAGACTACCATCGTTCGAAAGGGTACATGTAGGGCTATCTACCCAGGGAGTTTGGGGCAAATCGGTTACCATGACCCGGTCCAAATCCGCCGGACCGCACTTTGGAACGGTGCCACTCCGCGGCCAAGGCACCTAGAGATCCGCGGATAGGCTCGCGGAGCTCCCAGGACACTTGGCTCTTAGCTCTAGGAAGAGCAGGCTCCGCACTTGCACGGACGAGGAGCGGCAAAACCAAAACCGACATGCCCCCACCCGATGCTCCTTCCCGGGGTGAGAATAAATCGAGCCCGGGCTCATTCGAAAGCCAAGTATCTCTAGTTTATGTGCCAAAATGTGTCAGGATTGGAGCTACGGCGGGCCCGTGGCCGCGGAACAAAGTGCGCGGAACCGCATGAAAAATCGTCTAAGTGTCAAATGCATTGAAATCGCCATAGGAAATTTCACCGACTTTGCGGCTCTATATCTCGTGTGCCTTTCGGGCTAGAGACGCGTTTCTGGTGTTGGTGCAGAGCCCAAGTCCTCCTCTACGAGCTCACCAAAGGGCGTGTGGCTCACACTTATGGCCGGGTCACAGTACCGGGAGAAGTGGACCTCGTCCCGGTGAAAATTTAACATGGGAATCTCCATAGGGAACTTTCAGGAAAATGACTAAGTGTCGAATGCATTGAAATCGCCATAGAGAATTTCACCGACTTTGCGGCTCTATATCTCCCGAAAAAAGGGATAGAGACTCGGTTCTGGTGTTGCTGCAGAGCCCAAGTCCTCCCCTACGAGCTCACCAAAGGGCGTGTGGCTCACACTTATGGCCGGGACACAGTACCGGGAGAAGTGGACCTCGTCCCGGTGACCATTTAACATTGGAATCTCCATAGGGAAACTTTAACATGGGAAACGCCATAGGGAATGTGGACCGACTTTGCGGCCCTGTATCTCCCGAACCCTTGTGGCTAGAGACTAGCTTTCACCACCCTCGTGGAGCCCCAAGTCTCCTCTACAAAGTGAGTGGCTTTAATTTTAAACGCCACGAAAGGCGGCTGCTCGGTACCGGGCCAAAGTGGACCTTAGCGGCCAAATCTTGACCTACTTTGGCCCCGCGTATCTCCGGTTCTCTTGGGGCCACACTAATAAGACTACCATCGTTCGAAAGGGTACATGTAGGGCTATCTACCCAGGGAGTTTGGGGCAAATCGGTTACCATGACCCGGTCCAAATCCGCCGGACCGCACTTTGGAACGATGCCGCTCCGCGGCCAAGGCACCTAGAGATCCGCGGATAGGCTCGCGGAGCTCCCAGGACACTTGGCTCTTAGCTCTAGGAAGAGGCAGGCTCCGCACTTGCACGGACGAGGAGCGGCAAAACCAAAACCGACATGCCCCCACCCGTTGTACCTTCCCGGGGAGAGAAAAATTCGAGCCCGGGCTCATTCGAAAGCCAAGTATCTCTAGTTTATGTGTGCCAAAATGTGTCAGGATTGGAGCTACGGCGGGCCCGTGGCTGCGGAACAAAGTGCGCAGAACCGCATGAAAAATCGTCTAAGTGTCAAATGCATTGAAATCGCCATAGGAAATTTCACCGACTTTGCGGCTCTATATCTCGTGTGCCTTTCGGGCTAGAGACGCGTTTCTGGTGTTTGTGCAGAGCCCAAGTCCTCCTCTACGAGCTCATTAAAGGGCGTGTGGCTCACACTTATGGCCGGGACACAGTACCGGGAGAAGTGGACTTCGTCCCGGTGACCATTTATCATTGGAATCTCCTTAGGGAAACTTTAACATGGGAAACGCCATAGGGAATGTGGACCGACTTTGCGGCCCTGTATCTCCCGAACCCTTGGGGCTAGAGACTAGCTTTCACCACCCTCGTGGAGCCCCAAGTCTCCTCTACAAAGAGAGTGGCTTTAATTTTAAACGCCACGAAAGGCGGCTGCTCGGTACCGGGCCAAAGTGGATCTTAGCGGCCAAATCTTGACCTACTTTGGCCCCGCGTATCTCCGGTTCTCTTGGGGCCACACTAATAAGACTACCATCGTTCGAAAGGGTACATGTAGGGCTATCTACCCAGGGAGTTTGGGGCAAATCGGTTACCATGACCCGGTCCAAATCCGCCGGACCGCACTTTGGAACGGTGCCGCTCCGCGGCCAAGGCACCTAGAGATCCGCGGATAGGCTCGCGGAGCTCCCAGGACACTTGGCTCTTAGCTCTAGGAAGAGCAGGCTCCGCACTTGCACGGACGAGGAGCGGCAAAACCAAAACCGACATGCCCCCACCCGATGCTCCTTCCCGGGGTGAGAATAAATCGAGCCCGGGCTCATTCGAAAGCCAAGTATCTCTAGTTTATGTGCCAAAATGTGTCAGGATTGGAGCTACGGCGGGCCCGTGGCCGCGGAACAAAGTGCGCGGAACCGCATGAAAAATCGTCTAAGTGTCAAATGCATTGAAATCGCCATAGGAAATTTCACCGACTTTGCGGCTCTATATCTCGTGTGCCTTTCGGGCTAGAGACGCGTTTCTGGTGTTGGTGCAGAGCCCAAGTCCTCCTCTACGAGCTCACCAAAGGGCGTGTGGCTCACACTTATGGCCGGGTCACAGTACCGGGAGAAGTGGACCTCGTCCCGGTGAAAATTTAACATGGGAATCTCCATAGGGAACTTTCAGGAAAATGACTAAGTGTCGAATGCATTGAAATCGCCATAGGGAATTTCACCGACTTTGCGGCTCTATATCTCCCGAAAAAAGGGATAGAGACTCGGTTCTGGTGTTGCTGCAGAGCCCAAGTCCTCCCCTACGAGCTCACCAAAGGGCGTGTGGCTCACACTTATGGCCGGGACACAGTACCGGGAGAAGTGGACCTCGTCCCGGTGACCATTTATCATTGGAATCTCCATAGGGAACTTTCAGGAAAATGATTAAGTGTCGAATGCATTGAAATCGCCATAGGGAATTTCACCGACTTTGCGGCTCTATATCTCCCGAAAAAAAGGGATAGAGACTCGGTTCTGGTGTTGCTGCAGAGCCCAAGTCCTCCCCTACGAGCTCACCAAAGGGCGTGTGGCTCACACTTATGGCCGGGACACAGTATCGGGAGAAGTGGACCTCGTCCCGGTGACCATTTAACATTGGAATCTCCATAGGGAAACTTTAACATGGGAAACGCCATAGGGAATGTGGACCGACTTTGCGGCCCTGTATCTCCCGAACCCTTGTGGCTAGAGACTAGCTTTCACCACCCTCGTGGAGCCCCAAGTCTCCTCTACAAAGTAAATGGCTTTAATTTTAAACGCCACGAAAGGCGGCTGCTCGGTACCGGGCCAAAGTGGACCTTAGCGGCCAAATCTTGACCTACTTTGGCCCCGCGTATCTCCGGTTCTCTTGGGGCCACACTAATAAGACTACCATCGTTCGAAAGGGTACATGTAGGGCTATCTACCCAGGGAGTTTGGGGCAAATTGGTTACCATGACCCGGTCCAAATCCGCCGGACCGCACTTTGGAACGGTGCCGCTCCGCGGCCAAGGCACCTAGAGATCCGCGGATAGGCTCGCGGAGCTCCCAGGACACTTGTCTCTTAGCTCTAGGAAGAGCAGGCTCCGCACTTGCACGGACGAGGAGCGGCAAAACCAAAACCGACATGCCCCCACCCGATGCTCCTTCCCGGGGTGAGAATAAATCGAGCCCGGGCTCATTCGAAAGCCAAGTATCTCTAGTTTATGTACCAAAATGTGTCAGGATTGGAGCTACGGCGGGCCCGTGGCCGCGGAACAAAGTGCGCGGAACCGCATGAAAAATCGTCTAAGTGTCAAATGCATTGAAATCGCCATAGGAAATTTCACCGACTTTGCGGCTCTATATCTCGTGTGCCTTTCGGGCTAGAGACGCGTTTCTGGTGTTTGTGCAGAGCCCAAGTCCTCCTCTACGAGCTCATTAAAGGGCGTGTGGCTCACACTTATGGCCGGGACACAGTACCGGGAGAAGTGGACTTCGTCCCGGTGACCATTTATCATTGGAATCTCCTTAGGGAAACTTTAACATGGGAAACGCCATAGGGAATGTGGACCGACTTTGCGGCCCTGTATCTCCCGAACCCTTGGGGCTAGAGACTAGCTTTCACCACCCTCGTGGAGCCCCAAGTCTCCTCTACAAAGAGAGTGGCTTTAATTTTAAACGCCACGAAAGGCGGCTGCTCGGTACCGGGCCAAAGTGGATCTTAGCGGCCAAATCTTGACCTACTTTGGCCCCGCGTATCTCCGGTTCTCTTGGGGCCACACTAATAAGACTACCATCGTTCGAAAGGGTACATGTAGGGCTATCTACCCAGGGAGTTTGGGGCAAATCGGTTACCATGACCCGGTCCAAATCCGCCGGACCGCACTTTGGAACGGTGCCGCTCCGCGGCCAAGGCACCTAGAGATCCGCGGATAGGCTCGCGGAGCTCCCAGGACACTTGGCTCTTAGCTCTAGGAAGAGCAGGCTCCGCACTTGCACGGACGAGGAGCGGCAAAACCAAAACCGACATGCCCCCACCCGATGCTCCTTCCCGGGGTGAGAATAAATCGAGCCCGGGCTCATTCGAAAGCCAAGTATCTCTAGTTTATGTGCCAAAATGTGTCAGGATTGGAGCTACGGCGGGCCCGTGGCCGCGGAACAAAGTGCGCGGAACCGCATGAAAAATCGTCTAAGTGTCAAATGCATTGAAATCGCCATAGGAAATTTCACCGACTTTGCGGCTCTATATCTCGTGTGCCTTTCGGGCTAGAGACGCGTTTCTGGTGTTGGTGCAGAGCCCAAGTCCTCCTCTACGAGCTCACCAAAGGGCGTGTGGCTCACACTTATGGCCGGGTCACAGTACCGGGAGAAGTGGACCTCGTCCCGGTGAAAATTTAACATGGGAATCTCCATAGGGAACTTTCAGGAAAATGACTAAGTGTCGAATGCATTGAAATCGCCATAGAGAATTTCACCGACTTTGCGGCTCTATATCTCCCGAAAAAAGGGATAGAGACTCGGTTCTGGTGTTGCTGCAGAGCCCAAGTCCTCCCCTACGAGCTCACCAAAGGGCGTGTGGCTCACACTTATGGCCGGGACACAGTACCGGGAGAAGTGGACCTCGTCCCGGTGACCATTTAACATTGGAATCTCCATAGGGAAACTTTAACATGGGAAACGCCATAGGGAATGTGGACCGACTTTGCGGCCCTGTATCTCCCGAACCCTTGTGGCTAGAGACTAGCTTTCACCACCTTCGTGGAGCCCCAAGTCTCCTCTACAAAGTGAGTGGCTTTAATTTTAAACGCCACGAAAGGCGGCTGCTCGGTACCGGGCCAAAATGGACCTTAGCGGCCAAATCTTGACCTACTTTGGCCCCGCGTATCTCCGGTTCTCTTGGGGCCACACTAATAAGACTACCATCGTTCGAAAGGGTACATGTAGGGCTATCTACCCAGGGAGTTTGGGGCAAATCGGTTACCATGACCCGGTCCAAATCCGCCGGACCGCACTTTGGAACGATGCCGCTCCGCGGCCAAGGCACCTAGAGATCCGCGGATAGGCTCGCGGAGCTCCCAGGACACTTGGCTCTTAGCTCTAGGAAGGGCAGGCTCCGCACTTGCACGGCCGAGGAGCGGCAAAACCAAAACCGACATGCCCCCACCCGTTGTACCTTCCCGGGGAGAGAAAAATTCGAGCCCGGGCTCATTCGAAAGCCAAGTATCTCTAGTTTATGTGTGCCAAAATGTGTCAGGATTGGAGCTACGGCGGGCCCGTGGCTGCGGAACAAAGTGCGCAGAACCGCATGAAAAATCGTCTAAGTGTCAAATGCATTGAAATCGCCATAGGAAATTTCACCGACTTTGCGGCTCTATATCTCGTGTGCCTTTCGGGCTAGAGACGCGTTTCTGGTGTTTGTGCAGAGCCCAAGTCCTCCTCTACGAGCTCATTAAAGGGCGTGTGGCTCACACTTATGGCCGGGACACAGTACCGGGAGAAGTGGACTTCGTCCCGGTGACCATTTATCATTGGAATCTCCTTAGGGAAACTTTAACATGGGAAACGCCATAGGGAATGTGGACCGACTTTGCGGCCCTGTATCTCCCGAACCCTTGGGGCTAGATACTAGCTTTCACCACCCTCGTGGAGCCCCAAGTCTCCTCTACAAAGAGAGTGGCTTTAATTTTAAACGCCACGAAAGGCGGCTGCTCGGTACCGGGCCAAAGTGGATCTTAGCGGCCAAATCTTGACCTAATTTGGCCCCGCGTATCTCCGGTTCTCTTGGGGTCACACTAATAAGACTACCATCGTTCGAAAGGGTACATGTAGGGCTATCTACCCAGGGAGTTTGGGGCAAATCGGTTACCATGACCCGGTCCAAATCCGCCGGACCGCACTTTGGAACGGTGCCGCTCCGCGGCCAAGGCACCAAGAGATCCGCGGATAGGCTCGCGGAGCTCCCAGGACACTTGGCTCTTAGCTCTAGGAAGAGCAGGCTCCGCACTTGCACGGACGAGGAGCGGCAAAACCAAAACCGACATGCCCCCACCCGATGCTCCTTCCCGGGGTGAGAATAAATCGAGCCCGGGCTCATTCGAAAGCCAAGTATCTCTAGTTTATGTGCCAAAATGTGTCAGGATTGGAGCTACGGCGGGCCCGTGGCCGCGGAACAAAGTGCGCGGAACCGCATGAAAAATCGTCTAAGTGTCAAATGCATTGAAATCGCCATAGGAAATTTCACCGACTTTGCGGCTCTATATCTCCCGTGCCTTTCGGGCTAGAGACGCGTTTCTGGTGTTGGTGCAGAGCCCAAGTCCTCCTCTACGAGCTCACCAAAGGGCGTGTGGCTCACACTTATGGCCGGGTCACAGTACCGGGAGAAGTGGACCTCGTCCCGGTGAAAATTTAACATGGGAATCTCCATAGGGAACTTTCAGGAAAATGACTAAGTGTCGAATGCATTTAAATCGCCATAGAGAATTTCACCGACTTTGCGGCTCTATATCTCCCGAAAAAAAGGGATAGAGACTCGGTTCTGGTGTTGCTGCAGAGCCCAAGTCCTCCCCTACGAGCTCACCAAAGGGCGTGTGGCTCACACTTATGGCCGGGACACAGTACCGGGAGAAGTGGACCTCGTCCCGGTGACCATTTAACATTGGAATCTCCATAGGGAAACTTTAACATGGGAAACGCCATAGGGAATGTGGACCGACTTTGCGGCCCTGTATCTCCCGAACCCTTGTGGCTAGAGACTAGCTTTCACCACCCTCGTGGAGCCCCAAGTCTCCTCTACAAAGTGAGTGGCTTTAATTTTAAACGCCACGAAAGGCGGCTGCTCGGTACCGGGCCAAAGTGGACCTTAGCGGCCAAATCTTGACCTACTTTGGCCCCGCGTATCTCCGGTTCTCTTGGGGCCACACTAATAAGACTACCATCGTTCGAAAGGGTACATGTAGGGCTATCTACCCAGGGAGTTTGGGGCAAATCGGTTACCATGACCCGGTCCAAATCCGCCGGACCGCACTTTGGAACGGTGCCGCTCCGCGGCCAAGGCACCTAGAGATCCGCGGATAGGCTCGCGGAGCTCCCAGGACACTTGGCTCTTAGCTCTAGGAAGAGCAGGCTCCGCACTTGCACGGACGAGGAGCGGCAAAACCAAAACCGACATGCCCCCACCCGTTGTACCTTCCCGGGGAGAGAAAAATTCGAGCCCGGGCTCATTCGAAAGCCAAGTATCTCTAGTTTATGTGTGCCAAAATGTGTCAGGATTGGAGCTACGGCGGGCCCGTGGCTGCGGAACAAAGTGCGCAGAACCGCATGAAAAATCGTCTAAGTGTCAAATGCATTGAAATCGCCATAGGAAATTTCACCGACTTTGCGGCTCTATATCTCGTGTGCCTTTCGGGCTAGAGACGCGTTTCTGGTGTTTGTGCAGAGCCCAAGTCCTCCTCTACGAGCTCATTAAAGGGCGTGTGGCTCACACTTATGGCCGGGACACAGTACCGGGAGAAGTGGACTTCGTCCCGGTGACCATTTATCATTGGAATCTCCTTAGGGAAACTTTAACATGGGAAACGCCATAGGGAATGTGGACCGACTTTGCGGCCCTGTATCTCCCGAACCCTTGGGGCTAGAGACTAGCTTTCACCACCCTCGTGGAGCCCCAAGTCTCCTCTACAAAGAGAGTGGCTTTAATTTTAAACGCCACGAAAGGCGGCTGCTCGGTACCGGGCCAAAGTGGATCTTAGCGGCCAAATCTTGACCTACTTTGGCCCCGCGTATCTCCGGTTCTCTTGGGGCCACACTAATAAGACTACCATCGTTCGAAAGGGTACATGTAGGGCTATCTACCCAGGGAGTTTGGGGCAAATTGGTTACCATGACCCGGTCCAAATCCGCCGGACCGCACTTTGGAACGGTGCCGCTCCGCGGCCAAGGCACCTAGAGATCCGCGGATAGGCTCGCGGAGCTCCCAGGACACTTGGCTCTTAGCTCTAGGAAGAGCAGGCTCCGCACTTGCACGGACGAGGAGCGGCAAAACCAAAACCGACATGCCCCCACCCGATGCTCCTTCCCGGGGTGAGAATAAATCGAGCCCGGGCTCATTCGAAAGCCAAGTATCTCTAGTTTATGTGCCAAAATGTGTCAGGATTGGAGCTACGGCGGGCCCGTGGCCGCGGAACAAAGTGCGCGGAACCGCATGAAAAATCGTCTAAGTGTCAAATGCATTGAAATCGCCATAGGAAATTTCACCGACTTTGCGTCTCTATATCTCCCGTGCCTTTCGGGCTAGAGACGCGTTTCTGGTGTTGGTGCAGAGCCCAAGTCCTCCTCTACGAGCTCACCAAAGGGCGTGTGGCTCACACTTATGGCCGGGTCACAGTACCGGGAGAAGTGGACCTCGTCCCGGTGAAAATTTAACATGGGAATCTCCATAGGGAACTTTCAGGAAAATGACTAAGTGTCGAATGCATTGAAATCGCCATAGGGAATTTCACCGACTTTGCGGCTCTATATCTCCCGAAAAAAGGGATAGAGACTCGGTTCTGGTGTTGCTGCAGAGCCCAAGTCCTCCCCTACGAGCTCACCAAAGGGCGTGTGGCTCACACTTATGGCCGGGACACAGTACCGGGAGAAGTGGACCTCGTCCCGGTGACCATTTATCATTGGAATCTCCATAGGGAACTTTCAGGAAAATGATTAAGTGTCGAATGCATTGAAATCGCCATAGGGAATTTCACCGACTTTGCGGCTCTATATCTCCCGAAAAAAGGGATAGAGACTCGGTTCTGGTGTTGCTGCAGAGCCCAAGTCCTCCCCTACGAGCTCACCAAAGGGCGTGTGGCTCACACTTATGGCCGGGACACAGTATCGGGAGAAGTGGACCTCGTCCCGGTGACCATTTAACATTGGAATCTCCATAGGGAAACTTTAACATGGGAAACGCCATAGGGAATGTGGACCGACTTTGCGGCCCTGTATCTCCCGAACCCTTGTGGCTAGAGACTAGCTTTCACCACCCTCGTGGAGCCCCAAGTCTCCTCTACAAAGTGAATGGCTTTAATTTTAAACGCCACGAAAGGCGGCTGCTCGGTACCGGGCCAAAGTGGACCTTAGCGGCCAAATCTTGACCTACTTTGGCCCCGCGTATCTCCGGTTCTCTTGGGGCCACACTAATAAGACTACCATCGTTCGAAAGGGTACATGTAGGGCTATCTACCCAGGGAGTTTGGGGCAAATTGGTTACCATGACCCGGTCCAAATCCGCCGGACCGCACTTTGGAACGGTGCCGCTCCGCGGCCAAGGCACCTAGAGATCCGCGGATAGGCTCGCGGAGCTCCCAGGACACTTGTCTCTTAGCTCTAGGAAGAGCAGGCTCCGCACTTGCACGGACGAGGAGCGGCAAAACCAAAACCGACATGCCCCCACCCGATGCTCCTTCCCGGGGTGAGAATAAATCGAGCCCGGGCTCATTCGAAAGCCAAGTATCTCTAGTTTATGTACCAAAATGTGTCAGGATTGGAGCTACGGCGGGCCCGTGGCCGCGGAACAAAGTGCGCGGAAACCGCATGAAAAATCGTCTAAGTGTCCAAATGCATTGAAATCGCCATAGGAAATTTCACCGACTTTGCGGCTCTATATCTCGTGTGCCTTTCGGGCTAGAGACGCGTTTCTGGTGTTTGTGCAGAGCCCAAGTCCTCCTCTACGAGCTCATTAAAGGGCGTGTGGCTCACACTTATGGCCGGGACACAGTACCGGGAGAAGTGGACTTCGTCCCGGTGACCATTTATCATTGGAATCTCCTTAGGGAAACTTTAACATGGGAAACGCCATAGGGAATGTGGACCGACTTTGCGGCCCTGTATCTCCCGAACCCTTGGGGCTAGAGACTAGCTTTCACCACCCTCGTGGAGCCCCAAGTCTCCTCTACAAAGAGAGTGGCTTTAATTTAAACGCCACGAAAGGCGGCTGCTCGGTACCGGGCCAAAGTGGATCTTAGCGGCCAAATCTTGACCTACTTTGGCCCCGCGTATCTCCGGTTCTCTTGGGGCCACACTAATAAGACTACCATCGTTCGAAAGGGTACATGTAGGGCTATCTACCCAGGGAGTTTGGGGCAAATCGGTTACCATGACCCGGTCCAAATCCGCCGGACCGCACTTTGGAACGGTGCCGCTCCGCGGCCAAGGCACCTAGAGATCCGCGGATAGGCTCGCGGAGCTCCCAGGACACTTGGCTCTTAGCTCTAGGAAGAGCAGGCTCCGCACTTGCACGGACGAGGAGCGGCAAAACCAAAACCGACATGCCCCCACCCGATGCTCCTTCCCGGGGTGAGAATAAATCGAGCCCGGGCTCATTCGAAAGCCAAGTATCTCTAGTTTATGTGCCAAAATGTGTCAGGATTGGAGCTACGGCGGGCCCGTGGCCGCGGAACAAAGTGCGCGGAACCGCATGAAAAATCGTCTAAGTGTCAAATGCATTGAAATCGCCATAGGAAATTTCACCGACTTTGCGGCTCTATATCTCGTGTGCCTTTCGGGCTAGAGACGCGTTTCTGGTGTTGGTGCAGAGCCCAAGTCCTCCTCTACGAGCTCACCAAAGGGCGTGTGGCTCACACTTATGGCCGGGTCACAGTACCGGGAGAAGTGGACCTCGTCCCGGTGAAAATTTAACATGGGAATCTCCATAGGGAACTTTCAGGAAAATGACTAAGTGTCGAATGCATTGAAATCGCCATAGAGAATTTCACCGACTTTGCGGCTCTATATCTCCCGAAAAAAGGGATAGAGACTCGGTTCTGGTGTTGCTGCAGAGCCCAAGTCCTCCCCTAGGAGCTCACCAAAGGGCGTGTGGCTCACACTTATGGCCGGGACACAGTACCGGGAGAAGTGGACCTCGTCCCGGTGACCATTTAACATTGGAATCTCCTTAGGGAAACTTTAACATGGGAAACGCCATAGGGAATGTGGACCGACTTTGCGGCCCTATATCTCCCGAACCCTTGGGGCTAGAGACTAGCTTTCACCACGCTCGTGGAGCCCCAAGTCTCCTCTACAAAGAGAGTGGCTTTAATTTTAAACGCCACGAAAGGCGGCTGCTCGGTACCGGGCCAAAGTGGATCTTAGCGGCCAAATCTTGACCTACTTTGGCCCCGCGTATCTCCGGTTCTCTTGGGGCCACACTAATAAGACTACCATCGTTCGAAAGGGTACATGTAGGGCTATCTACCCAGGGAGTTTGGGGCAAATCGGTTACCATGACCCGGTCCAATCCGCCGGACCGCACTTTGGAACGGTGCCGCTCCGCGGCCAAGGCACCTAGAGATCCGCGGATAGGCTCGCGGAGCTCCCAGGACACTTGGCTCTTAGCTCTAGGAAGAGCAGGCTCCGCACTTGCACGGACGAGGAGCGGCAAAAACCAAAACCGACATGCCCCCACCCGATGCTCCTTCCCGGGGTGAGAATAAATCGAGCCCGGGCTCATTCGAAAGCCAAGTATCTCTAGTTTATGTGCCAAAATGTGTCAGGATTGGAGCTACGGCGGGCCCGTGGCCGCGGAACAAAGTGCGCGGAACCGCATGAAAAATCGTCTAAGTGTCAAATGCATTGAAATCGCCATAGGAAATTTCACCGACTTTGCGGCTCTATATCTCGTGTGCCTTTCGGGCTAGAGACGCGTTTCTGGTGTTGGTGCAGAGCCCAAGTCCTCCTCTACGAGCTCACCAAAGGGCGTGTGGCTCACACTTATGGCCGGGTCACAGTACCGGGAGAAGTGGACCTCGTCCCGGTGAAAATTTAACATGGGAATCTCCATAGGGAACTTTCAGGAAAATGACTAAGTGTCGAATGCATTGAAATCGCCATAGAGAATTTCACCGACTTTGCGGCTCTATATCTCCCGAAAAAAGGGATAGAGACTCGGTTCTGGTGTTGCTGCAGAGCCCAAGTCCTCCCCTACGAGCTCACCAAAGGGCGTGTGGCTCACACTTATGGCCGGGACACAGTACCGGGAGAAGTGGACCTCGTCCCGGTGACCATTTAACATTGGAATCTCCTTAGGGAAACTTTAACATGGGAAACGCCATAGGGAATGTGGACCGACTTTGCGGCCCTGTATCTCCCGAACCCTTGGGGCTAGAGACTAGCTTTCACCACGCTCGTGGAGCCCCAAGTCTCCTCTACAAAGAGAGTGGCTTTAATTTTAAACGCCACGAAAGGCGGCTGCTCGGTACCGGGCCAAAGTGGATCTTAGCGGCCAAATCTTGACCTACTTTGGCCCCGCGTATCTCCGGTTCTCTTGGGGCCACACTAATAAGACTACCATCGTTCGAAAGGGTACATGTAGGGCTATCTACCCAGGGAGTTTGGGGCAAATCGGTTACCATGACCCGGTCCAAATCCGCCGGACCGCACTTTGGAACGGTGCCGCTCCGCGGCCAAGGCACCTAGAGATCCGCGGATAGGCTCGCGGAGCTCCCAGGACACTTGGCTCTTACCTCTAGGAAGGGCAGGCTCCGCACTTGCACGGACGAGGAGCGGCAAAACCAAAACCGACATGCCCCCACCCGATGCTCCTTCCGGGGTGAGAATAAATCGAGCCCGGGCTCATTCGAAAGCCAAGTATCTCTAGTTTATGTGCCAAAATGTGTCAGGATTGGAGCTACGGCGGGCCCGTGGCCGCGGAACAAAGTGTGCGGAACCGCATGAAAAATCGTCTAAGTGTCAAATGCATTGAAATCGCCATAGGAAATTTCACCGACTTTGCGGCTCTATATCTCGTGTGCCTTTCGGGCTAGAGACGCGTTTCTGGTGTTGGTGCAGAGCCCAAGTCCTCCTCTACGAGCTCACCAAAGGGCGTGTGGCTCACACTTATGGCCGGGTCACAGTACCGGGAGAAGTGGACCTCGTCCCGGTGAAAATTTAACATGGGAATCTCCATAGGGAACTTTCAGGAAAATGACTAAGTGTCGAATGCATTGAAATCGCCATAGAGAATTTCACCGACTTTGCGGCTCTATATCTCCCGACAAAAGGGATAGAGACTCGGTTCTGGTGTTGCTGCAGAGCCCAAGTCCTCCCCTACGAGCTCACCAAAGGGCGTGTGGCTCACACTTATGGCCGGGACACAGTACCGGGAGAAGTGGACCTCGTCCCGGTGACCATTTAACATTGGAATCTCCATAGGGAAACTTTAACATGGGAAACGCCATAGGGAATGTGGACCGACTTTGCGGCCCTGTATCTCCCGAACCCTTGTGGCTAGAGACTAGCTTTCACCACCCTCGTGGAGCCCCAAGTCTCCTCTACAAAGTGAGTGGCTTTAATTTTAAACGCCACGAAAGGCGGCTGCTCGGTACCGGGCCAAAGTGGACCTTAGCGGCCAAATCTTGACCTACTTTGGCCCGGCGTATCTCCGGTTCTCTTGGGGCCACACTAATAAGACTACCATCGTTCGAAAGGGTACATGTAGGGCTATCTACCCAGCGAGTTTGGGGCAAATCGGTTACCATGACCCGGTCCAAATCCGCCGGACCGCACTTTGGAACGGTGCCGCTCCGCGGCCAAGGCACCTAGAGATCCGCGGATAGGCTCGCGGAGCTCCCAGGACACTTGGCTCTTAGCTCTAGGAAGGGCAGGCTCCGCACTTGCACGGCCGAGGAGCGGCAAAACCAAAACCGACATGCCCCCACCCGATGTACCTTCCCGGGGAGAGAAAATTCGAGCCCGGGCTCATTCGAAAGTCAAGTATCTCTAGTTTATGTGTGCCAAAATGTGTCAGGATTGGAGCTACGGCGGGCCCGTGGCTGCGGAACAAAATGCGCAGAACCGCATGAAAAATCGTCTAAGTGTCAAATGCATTGAAATCGCCATAGGAAATTTCACCGACTTTGCGGCTCTATATCTCGTGTGCCTTTCGGGCTAGAGACGCGTTTCTGGTGTTTGTGCAGAGCCCAAGTCCTCCTCTACGAGCTCATTAAAGGGCGTGTGGCTCACACTTATGGCCGGGACACAGTACCGGGAGAAGTGGACTTCGTCCCGGTGACCATTTATCATTGGAATCTCCTTAGGGAAACTTTAACATGGGAAACGCCATAGGGAATGTGGACCGACTTTGCGGCCCTGTATCTCCCGAACCCTTGGGGCTAGAGACTAGCTTTCACCACCCTCGTGGAGCCCCAAGTCTCCTCTACAAAGAGAGTGGCTTTAATTTTAAACGCCACGAAAGGCGGCTGCTCGGTACCGGGCCAAAGTGGATCTTAGCGGCCAAATCTTGACCTACTTTGGCCCGCGTATCTCCGGTTCTCTTGGGGCCACACTAATAAGACTACCATCGTTCGAAAGGGTACATGTAGGGCTATCTACCCAGGGAGTTTGGGGCAAATCGGTTACCATGACCCGGTCCAAATCCGCCGGACCGCACTTTGGAACGGTGCCGCTCCGCGGCCAAGGCACCTAGAGATCCGCGGATAGGCTCGGGGAGCTCCCAGGACACTTGTCTCTTAGCTCTAGGAAGAGCAGGCTCCGCACTTGCACGGACGAGGAGCGGCAAAACCAAAACCGACATGCCCCCACCCGATGCTCCTTCCCGGGGTGAGAATAAATCGAGCCCGGGCTCATTCGAAAGCCAAGTATCTCTAGTTTATGTGCCAAAATGTGTCAGGATTGGAGCTACGGCGGGCCCGTGGCCGCGGAACAAAGTGCGCGGAACCGCATGAAAAATCGTCTAAGTGTCAAATGCATTGAAATCGCCATAGGAAATTTCACCGACTTTGCGGCTCTATATCTCGTGTGCCTTTCGGGCTAGAGACGCGTTTCTGGTGTTTGTGCAGAGCCCAAGTCCTCCTCTACGAGCTCATTAAAGGGCGTGTGGCTCACACTTATGGCCGGGACACAGTACCGGGAGAAGTGGACTTCGTCCCGGTGACCATTTATCATTGGAATCTCCTTAGGGAAACTTTAACATGGGAAACGCCATAGGGAATGTGGACCGACTTTGCGGCCCTGTATCTCCCGAACCCTTGGGGCTAGAGACTAGCTTTCACCACCCTCGTGGAGCCCCAAGTCTCCTCTACAAAGAGAGTGGCTTTAATTTTAAACGCCACGAAAGGCGGCTGCTCGGTACCGGGCCAAAGTGGATCTTAGCGGCCAAATCTTGACCTACTTTGGCCCCGCGTATCTCCGGTTCTCTTGGGGCCACACTAATAAGACTACCATCGTTCGAAAGGGTACATGTAGGGCTATCTACTCAGGGAGTTTGGGGCAAATCGGTTACCATGACCCGGTCCAAATCCGCCGGTCCGCACTTTGGAACGGTGCCGCTCCGCGGCCAAGGCACCTAGAGATCCGCGGATAGGCTCGCGGAGCTCCCAGGACACTTGGCTCTTAGCTCTAGGAAGAGCAGGCTCCGCACTTGCACGGACGAGGAGCGGCAAAACCAAAACCGACATGCCCCCACCCGATGTACCTTCCCGGGGAGAGAAAAATTCGAGCCCGGGCTCATTCGAAAGCCAAGTATCTCTAGTTTATGTGTGCCAAAATGTGTCAGGATTGGAGCTACGGCGGGCCCGTGGCTGCGGAACAAAGTGCGCAGAACCGCATGAAAAATCGTCTAAGTGTCAAATGCATTGAAATCGCCATAGGAAATTTCAATGACTTTGCGGCTCTATATCTCGTGTGCCTTTCGGGCTAGAGACGCGTTTCTGGTGTTTGTGCAGAGCCCAAGTCCTCCTCTACGAGCTCATTAAAGGGCGTGTGGCTCACACTTATGGCCGGGACACAGTACCGGGAGAAGTGGACTTCGTCCCGGTGACCATTTATCATTGGAATCTCCTTAGGGAAACTTTAACATGGGAAACGCCATAGGGAATGTGGACCGACTTTGCGGCCCTGTATCTCCCGAACCCTTGGGGCTAGAGACTAGCTTTCACCACCCTCGTGGAGCCCCAAGTCTCCTCTACAAAGAGAGTGGCTTTAATTTTAAACGCCACGAAAGGCGGCTGCTCGGTACCGGGTCAAAGTGGATCTTAGCGGCCAAATCTTGACCTACTTTGGCCCCGCGTATCTCCAGTTCTCTTGGGGCCACACTAATAAGACTACCATCGTTCGAAAGGGTACATGTAGGGCTATCTACCCAGGGAGTTTGGGGCAAATCGGTTACCATGACCCGGTCCAAATCCGCCGGACCGCACTTTGGAACGGTGCCGCTCCGCGGCCAAGGCACCTAGAGATCCGCGGATAGGCTCGCGGAGCTCCCAGGACACTTGGCTCTTACCTCTAGGAAGGGCAGGCTCCGCACTTGCACGGACGAGGAGCGGCAAAACCAAAACCGACATGCCCCCACCCGATGCTCCTTCCCGGGGTGAGAATAAATCGAGCCCGGGCTCATTCGAAAGCCAAGTATCTCTAGTTTATGTGCCAAAATGTGTCAGGATTGGAGCTACGGCGGGCCCGTGGCCGCGGAACAAAGTGTGCGGAACCGCATGAAAAATCGTCTAAGTGTCAAATGCATTGAAATCGCCATAGGAAATTTCACCGACTTTGCGGCTCTATATCTCGTGTGCCTTTCGGGCTAGAGACGCGTTTCTGGTGTTGGTACAGAGCCCAAGTCCTCCTCTACGAGCTCACCAAAGGGCGTGTGGCTCACACTTATGGCCGGGTCACAGTACCGGGAGAAGTGGACCTCGTCCCGGTCAAAATTTAACATGGGAATCTCCATAGGGAACTTTCAGGAAAATGACTAAGTGTCGAATGCATTGAAATCGCCATAGAGAATTTCACCGACTTTGCGGCTCTATATCTCCCGAAAAAAGGGATAGAGACTCGGTTCTGGTGTTGCTGCAGAGCCCAAGTCCTCCCCTACGAGCTCACCAAAGGGCGTGTGGCTCACACTTATGGCCGGGACACAGTACCGGGAGAAGTGGACCTCGTCCCGGTGACCATTTAACATTGGAATCTCCATAGGGAAACTTTAACATGGGAAACGCCATAGGGAATGTGGACCGACTTTGCGGCCCTGTATCTCCCGAACCCTTGTGGCTAGAGACTAGCTTTCACCACCCTCGTGGAGCCCCAAGTCTCCTCTACAAAGTGAGTGGCTTTAATTTTAAACGCCACGAAAGGCGGCTGCTCGGTACCGGGCCAAAGTGGACCTTAGCGGCCAAATCTTGACCTACTTTGGCCCGGCGTATCTCCGGTTCTCTTGGGGCCACACTAATAAGACTACCATCGTTCGAAAGGGTACATGTAGGGCTATCTACCCAGCGAGTTTGGGGCAAATCGGTTACCATGACCCGGTCCAAATCCGCCGGACCGCACTTTGGAACGGTGCCGCTCCGCGGCCAAGGCACCTGGAGATCCGCGGATAGGCTCGCGGAGCTCCCAGGACACTTGGCTCTTAGCTCTAGGAAGGGCAGGCTCCGCACTTGCACGGCCGAGGAGCGGCAAAACCAAAACCGACATGCCCCCACCCGATGTACCTTCCCGGGGAGAGAAAAATTCGAGCCCGGGCTCATTCGAAAGTCAAGTATCTCTAGTTTATGTGTGCCAAAATGTGTCAGGATTGGAGCTACGGCGGGCCCGTGGCTGCGGAACAAAATGCGCAGAACCGCATGAAAAATCGTCTAAGTGTCAAATGCATTGAAATCGCCATAGGAAATTTCACCGACTTTGCGGCTCTATATCTCGTGTGCCTTTCGGGCTAGAGACGCGTTTCTGGTGTTTGTGCAGAGCCCAAGTCCTCCTCTACGAGCTCATTAAAGGGCGTGTGGCTCACACTTATGGCCGGGACACAGTACCGGGAGAAGTGGACTTCGTCCCGGTGACCATTTATCATTGGAATCTCCTTAGGGAAACTTTAACATGGGAAACGCCATAGGGAATGTGGACCGACTTTGCGGCCCTGTATCTCCCGAACCCTTGGGGCTAGAGACTAGCTTTCACCACCCTCGTGGAGCCCCAAGTCTCCTCTACAAAGAGAGTGGCTTTAATTTTAAACGCCACGAAAGGCGGCTGCTCGGTACCCGGGCCAAAGTGGATCTTAGCGGCCAAATCTTGACCTACTTTGGCCCCGCGTATCTCCGGTTCTCTTGGGGCCACACTAATAAGACTACCATCGTTCGAAAGGGTACATGTAGGGCTATCTACCCAGGGAGTTTGGGGCAAATCGGTTACCATGACCCGGTCCAAATCCGCCGGACCGCACTTTGGAACGGTGCCGCTCCGCGGCCAAGGCACCTAGAGATCCGCGGATAGGCTCGCGGAGCTCCCAGGACACTTGTCTCTTAGCTCTAGGAAGAGCAGGCTCCGCACTTGCACGGACGAGGAGCGGCAAAACCAAAACCGACATGCCCCCACCCGATGCTCCTTCCCGGGGTGAGAATAAATCGAGCCCGGGCTCATTCGAAAGCCAAGTATCTCTAGTTTATGTGCCAAAATGTGTCAGGATTGGAGCTACGGCGGGCCCGTGGCCGCGGAACAAAGTGCGCGGAACCGCATGAAAAATCGTCTAAGTGTCAAATGCATTGAAATCGCCATAGGAAATTTCACCGACTTTGCGGCTCTATATCTCGTGTGCCTTTCGGGCTAGAGACGCGTTTCTGGTGTTTGTGCAGAGCCCAAGTCCTCCTCTACGAGCTCATTAAAGGGCGTGTGGCTCACACTTATGGCCGGGACACAGTACCGGGAGAAGTGGACTTCGTCCCGGTGACCATTTATCATTGGAATCTCCTTAGGGAAACTTTAACATGGGAAACGCCATAGGGAATGTGGACCGACTTTGCGGCCCTGTATCTCCCGAACCCTTGGGGCTAGAGACTAGCTTTCACCACCCTCGTGGAGCCCCAAGTCTCCTCTACAAAGAGAGTGGCTTTAATTTTAAACGCCACGAAAGGCGGCTGCTCGGTACCGGGCCAAAGTGGATCTTAGCGGCCAAATCTTGACCTACTTTGGCCCCGCGTATCTCCGGTTCTCTTGGGGCCACACTAATAAGACTACCATCGTTCGAAAGGGTACATGTAGGGCTATCTACTCAGGGAGTTTGGGGCAAATCGGTTACCATGACCCGGTCCAAATCCGCCGGTCCGCACTTTGGAACGGTGCCGCTCCGCGGCCAAGGCACCTAGAGATCCGCGGATAGGCTCGCGGAGCTCCCAGGACACTTGGCTCTTAGCTCTAGGAAGAGCAGGCTCCGCACTTGCACGGACGAGGAGCGGCAAAACCAAAACCGACATGCCCCCACCCGATGCTCCTTCCCGGGGTGAGAATAAATCGAGCCCGGGCTCATTCGAAAGCCAAGTATCTCTAGTTTATGTGCCAAAATGTGTCAGGATTGGAGCTACGGCGGGCCCGTGGCCGCGGAACAAAGTGCGCGGAACCGCATGAAAAATCGTCTAAGTGTCAAATGCATTGAAATCGCCATAGGAAATTTCACCGACTTTGCGGCTCTATATCTCGTGTGCCTTTCGGGCTAGAGACGCGTTTCTGGTGTTGGTGCAGAGCCCAAGTCCTCCTCTACGAGCTCACCAAAGGGCGTGTGGCTCACACTTATGGCCGGGTCACAGTACCGGGAGAAGTGGACCTCGTCCCGGTCAAAATTTAACATGGGAATCTCCATAGGGAACTTTCAGGAAAATGACTAAGTGTCGAATGCATTGAAATCGCCATAGAGAATTTCACCGACTTTGCGGCTCTATATCTCCCGAAAAAAGGGATAGAGACTCGGTTCTGGTGTTGCTGCAGAGCCCAAGTCCTCCCCTACGAGCTCACCAAAGGGCGTGTGGCTCACACTTATGGCCGGGACACAGTACCGGGAGAAGTGGACCTCGTCCCGGTGACCATTTAACATTGGAATCTCCATAGGGAAACTTTAACATGGGAAACGCCATAGGGAATGTGGACCGACTTTGCGGCCCTGTATCTCCCGAACCCTTGTGGCTAGAGACTAGCTTTCACCACCATCGTGGAGCCCCAAGTCTCCTCTACAAAGTGAGTGGCTTTAATTTTAAACGCCACGAAAGGCGGCTGCTCGGTACCGGGCCAAAGTGGACCTTAGCGGCCAAATCTTGACCTACTTTGGCCCCGCGTATCTCCGGTTCTCTTGGGGCCACACTAATAAGACTACCATCGTTCGAAAGGGTACATGTAGGGCTATCTACCCAGGGAGTTTGGGGCAAATCGGTTACCATGACCCACTCCAAATCCGCCGGACCGCACTTTGGAACGATGCCGCTCCGCGGCCAAGGCACCTAGAGATCCGCGGATAGGCTCGCGGAGCTCCCAGGACACTTGGCTCTTAGCTCTAGGAAGGGCAGGCTCCGCACTTGCACGGCCGAGGAGCGGCAAAACCAAAACCGACATGCCCCCACCCGATGTACCTTCCCGGGGAGAGAAAAATTAGAGCCCGGGCTCATTCGAAAGCCAAGTATCTCTAGTTTATGTGTGCCAAAATGTGTCAGGATTGGAGCTACGGCGGGCCCGTGGCTGCGGAACAAAGTGCGCAGAACCGCATGAAAAATCGTCTAAGTGTCAAATGCATTGAAATCGCCATAGGAAATTTCACCGACTTTGCGGCTCTATATCTCGTGTGCCTTTCGGGCTAGAGACGCGTTTCTGGTGTTTGTGCAGAGCCCAAGTCCTCCTCTACGAGCTCATTAAAGGGCGTGTGGCTCACACTTATGGCCGGGACACAGTACCGGGAGAAGTGGACTTCGTCCCGGCGACCATTTATCATTGGAATCTCCTTAGGGAAACTTTAACATGGGAAACGCCATAGGGAATGTGGACCGACTTTGCGGCCCTGTATCTCCCGAACCCTTGGGGCTAGAGACTAGCTTTCACCACCCTCGTGGAGCCCCAAGTCTCCTCTACAAAGAGAGTGGCTTTAATTTTAAACGCCACGAAAGGCGGCTGCTCGGTACCGGGCCAAAGTGGATCTTAGCGGCCAAATCTTGACCTACTTTGGCCCCGCGTATCTCCGGTTCTCTTGGGGCCACACTAATAAGACTACCATCGTTCGAAAGGGTACATGTAGGGCTATCTACCCAGGGAGTTTGGGGCAAATCGGTTACCATGACCCGGTCCAAATCCGCCGGACCGCACTTTGGAACGGTGCCGCTCCGCGGCCAAGGCACCTAGAGATCCGCGGATAGGCTCGCGGAGCTCCCAGGACACTTGGCTCTTAGCTCTAGGAAGAGCAGGCTCCGCACTTGCACGGACGAGGAGCGGCAAAACCAAAACCGACATGCCCCCACCCGATGCTCCTTCCCGGGGTGAGAATAAATCGAGCCCGGGCTCATTCGAAAGCCAAGTATCTCTAGTTTATGTGCCAAAATGTGTCAGGATTGGAGCTACGGCGGGCCCGTGGCCGCGGAACAAAGTGCGCGGAACCGCATGAAAAATCGTCTAAGTGTCAAATGCATTGAAATCGCCATAGGAAATTTCACCGACTTTGCGGCTCTATATCTCGTGTGCCTTTCGGGCTAGAGACGCGTTTCTGGTGTTTGTGCAGAGCCCAAGTCCTCCTCTACGAGCTCATTAAAGGGCGTGTGGCTCACACTTATGGCCGGGACACAGTACCGGGAGAAGTGGACTTCGTCCCGGTGACCATTTATCATTGGAATCTCCTTAGGGAAACTTTAACATGGGAAACGCCATAGGGAATGTGGACCGACTTTGCGGCCCTGTATCTCCCGAACCCTTGGGGCTAGAGACTAGCTTTCACCACCCTCGTGGAGCCCCAAGTCTCCTCTACAAAGAGAGTGGCTTTAATTTTAAACGCCACGAAAGGCGGCTGCTCGGTACCGGGCCAAAGTGGATCTTAGCGGCCAAATCTTGACCTACTTTGGCCCCGCGTATCTCCGGTTCTCTTGGGGCCACACTAATAAGACTACCATCGTTCGAAAGGGTACATGTAGGGCTATCTACTCAGGGAGTTTGGGGCAAATCGGTTACCATGACCCGGTCCAAATCCGCCGGTCCGCACTTTGGAACGGTGCCGCTCCGCGGCCAAGGCACCTAGAGATCCGCGGATAGGCTCGCGGAGCTCCCAGGACACTTGGCTCTTAGCTCTAGGAAGAGCAGGCTCCGCACTTGCACGGACGAGGAGCGGCAAAACCAAAACCGACATGCCCCCACCCGATGCTCCTTCCCGGGGTGAGAATAAATCGAGCCCGGGCTCATTCGAAAGCCAAGTATCTCTAGTTTATGTGCCAAAATGTGTCAGGATTGGAGCTACGGCGGGCCCGTGGCCGCGGAACAAAGTGCGCGGAACCGCATGAAAAATCGTCTAAGTGTCAAATGCATTGAAATCGCCATAGGAAATTTCACCGACTTTGCGGCTCTATATCTCGTGTGCCTTTCGGGCTAGAGACGCGTTTCTGGTGTTGGTGCAGAGCCCAAGTCCTCCTCTACGAGCTCACCAAAGGGCGTGTGGCTCACACTTATGGCCGGGTCACAGTACCGGGAGAAGTGGACCTCGTCCCGGTCAAAATTTAACATGGGAATCTCCATAGGGAACTTTCAGGAAAATGACTAAGTGTCGAATGCATTGAAATCGCCATAGAGAATTTCACCGACTTTGCGGCTCTATATCTCCCGAAAAAAGGGATAGAGACTCGGTTCTGGTGTTGCTGCAGAGCCCAAGTCCTCCCCTACGAGCTCACCAAAGGGCGTGTGGCTCACACTTATGGCCGGGACACAGTACCGGGAGAAGTGGACCTCGTCCCGGTGACCATTTAACATTGGAATCTCCATAGGGAAACTTTAACATGGGAAACGCCATAGGGAATGTGGACCGACTTTGCGGCCCTGTATCTCCCGAACCCTTGTGGCTAGAGACTAGCTTTCACCACCATCGTGGAGCCCCAAGTCTCCTCTACAAAGTGAGTGGCTTTAATTTTAAACGCCACGAAAGGCGGCTGCTCGGTACCGGGCCAAAGTGGACCTTAGCGGCCAAATCTTGACCTACTTTGGCCCCGCGTATCTCCGGTTCTCTTGGGGCCACACTAATAAGACTACCATCGTTCGAAAGGGTACATGTAGGGCTATCTACCCAGGGAGTTTGGGGCAAATCGGTTACCATGACCCACTCCAAATCCGCCGGACCGCACTTTGGAACGATGCCGCTCCGCGGCCAAGGCACCTAGAGATCCGCGGATAGGCTCGCGGAGCTCCCAGGACACTTGGCTCTTAGCTCTAGGAAGGGCAGGCTCCGCACTTGCACGGCCGAGGAGCGGCAAAACCAAAACCGACATGCCCCCACCCGATGTACCTTCCCGGGGAGAGAAAAATTCGAGCCCGGGCTCATTCGAAAGCCAAGTATCTCTAGTTTATGTGTGCCAAAATGTGTCAGGATTGGAGCTACGGCGGGCCCGTGGCTGCGGAACAAAGTGCGCAGAACCGCATGAAAAATCGTCTAAGTGTCAAATGCATTGAAATCGCCATAGGAAATTTCACCGACTTTGCGGCTCTATATCTCGTGTGCCTTTCGGGCTAGAGACGCGTTTCTGGTGTTTGTGCAGAGCCCAAGTCCTCCTCTACGAGCTCATTAAAGGGCGTGTGGCTCACACTTATGGCCGGGACACAGTACCGGGAGAAGTGGACTTCGTCCCGGTGACCATTTATCATTGGAATCTCCTTAGGGAAACTTTAACATGGGAAACGCCATAGGGAATGTGGACCGACTTTGCGGCCCTGTATCTCCCGAACCCTTGGGGCTAGAGACTAGCTTTCACCACCCTCGTGGAGCCCCAAGTCTCCTCTACAAAGAGAGTGGCTTTAATTTTAAACGCCACGAAAGGCGGCTGCTCGGTACCGGGCCAAAGTGGATCTTAGCGGCCAAATCTTGACCTACTTTGGCCCCGCGTATCTCCGGTTCTCTTGGGGCCACACTAATAAGACTACCATCGTTCGAAAGGGTACATGTAGGGCTATCTACCCAGGGAGTTTGGGGCAAATCGGTTACCATGACCCGGTCCAAATCCGCCGGACCGCACTTTGGAACGGTGCCGCTCCGCGGCCAAGGCACCTAGAGATCCGCGGATAGGCTCGCGGAGCTCCCAGGACACTTGGCTCTTAGCTCTAGGAAGAGCAGGCTCCGCACTTGCACGGACGAGGAGCGGCAAAACCAAAACCGACATGCCCCAACCCGATGCTCCTTCCCGGGGTGAGAATAAATCGAGCCCGGGCTCATTCGAAAAGCCAAGTATCTCTAGTTTATGTGCCAAAATGTGTCAGGATTGGAGCTACGGCGGGCCCGTGGCCGCGGAACAAAGTGCGCGGAAACCGCATGAAAAATCGTCTAAGTGTCAAATGCATTGAAATCGCCATAGGAAATTTCACCGACTTTGCGGCTCTATATCTCGTGTGCCTTTCGGGCTAGAGACGCGTTTCTGGTGTTTGTGCAGAGCCCAAGTCCTCCTCTACGAGCTCATTAAAGGGCGTGTGGCTCACACTTATGGCCGGGACACAGTACCGGGAGAAGTGGACTTCGTCCCGGTGACCATTTATCATTGGAATCTCCTTAGGGAAACTTTAAACATGGGAAACGCCATAGGGAATGTGGACCGACTTTGCGGCCCTGTATCTCCCGAACCCTTGGGGCTAGAGACTAGCTTTCACCACCCTCGTGGAGCCCCAAGTCTCCTCTACAAAGAGAGTGGCTTTAATTTTAAACGCCACGAAAGGCGGCTGCTCGGTACCGGGCCAAAGTGGATCTTAGCGGCCAAATCTTGACCTACTTTGGCCCCGCGTATCTCCGGTTCTCTTGGGGCCACACTAATAAGACTACCATCGTTCGAAAGGGTACATGTAGGGCTATCTACTCAGGGAGTTTGGGGCAAATCGGTTACCATGACCCGGTCCAAATCCGCCGGTCCGCACTTTGGAACGGTGCCGCTCCGCGGCCAAGGCACCTAGAGATCCGCGGATAGGCTCGCGGAGCTCCCAGGACACTTGGCTCTTAGCTCTAGGAAGAGCAGGCTCCGCACTTGCACAGACGAGGAGCGGCAAAACCAAAACCGACATGCCCCCACCCGATGCTCCTTCCCGGGGGTGAGAATAAATCGAGCCCGGGCTCATTCGAAAGCCAAGTATCTCTAGTTTATGTGCCAAAATGTGTCAGGATTGGAGCTACGGCGGGCCCGTGGCCGCGGAACAAAGTGCGCGGAACCGCATGAAAAATCGTCTAAGTGTCAAATGCATTGAAATCGCCATAGGAAATTTCACCGACTTTGCGGCTCTATATCTCGTGTGCCTTTCGGGCTAGAGACGCGTTTCTGGTGTTGGTGCAGAGCCCAAGTCCTCCTCTACGAGCTCACCAAAGGGCGTGTGGCTCACACTTATGGCCGGGTCACAGTACCGGGAGAAGTGGACCTCGTCCCGGTCAAAATTTAACATGGGAATCTCCATAGGGAACTTTCAGGAAAATGACTAAGTGTCGAATGCATTGAAATCGCCATAGAGAATTTCACCGACTTTGCGGCTCTATATCTCCCGAAAAAAGGGATAGAGACTCGGTTCTGGTGTTGCTGCAGAGCCCAAGTCCTCCCCTACGAGCTCACCAAAGGGCGTGTGGCTCACACTTATGGCCGGGACACAGTACCGGGAGAAGTGGACCTCGTCCCGGTGACCATTTAACATTGGAATCTCCATAGGGAAACTTTAACATGGGAAACGCCATAGGGAATGTGGACCGACTTTGCGGCCCTGTATCTCCCGAACCCTTGTGGCTAGAGACTAGCTTTCACCACCATCGTGGAGCCCCAAGTCTCCTCTACAAAGTGAGTGGCTTTAATTTTAAACGCCACGAAAGGCGGCTGCTCGGTACCGGGCCAAAATGGACCTTAGCGGCCAAATCTTGACCTACTTTGGCCCCGCGTATCTCCGGTTCTCTTGGGGCCACACTAATAAGACTACCATCGTTCGAAAGGGTACATGTAGGGCTATCTACCCAGGGAGTTTGGGGCAAATCGGTTACCATGACCCACTCCAAATCCGCCGGACCGCACTTTGGAACGATGCCGCTCCGCGGCCAAGGCACCTAGAGATCCGCGGATAGGCTCGCGGAGCTCCCAGGACACTTGGCTCTTAGCTCTAGGAAGGGCAGGCTCCGCACTTGCACGGCCGAGGAGCGGCAAAACCAAAACCGACATGCCCCCACCCGATGTACCTTCCCGGGGAGAGAAAAATCAGAGCCCGGGCTCATTCGAAAGCCAAGTATCTCTAGTTTATGTGTGCCAAAATGTGTCAGGATTGGAGCTACGGCGGGCCCGTGGCTGCGGAACAAAGTGCGCAGAACCGCATGAAAAATCGTCTAAGTGTCAAATGCATTGAAATCGCCATAGGAAATTTCACCGACTTTGCGGCTCTATATCTCGTGTGCCTTTCGGGCTAGAGACGCGTTTCTGGTGTTTGTGCAGAGCCCAAGTCCTCCTCTACGAGCTCATTAAAGGGCGTGTGGCTCACACTTATGGCCGGGACACAGTACCGGGAGAAGTGGACTTCGTCCCGGTGACCATTTATCATTGGAATCTCCTTAGGGAAACTTTAACATGGGAAACGCCATAGGGAATGTGGACCGACTTTGCGGCCCTGTATCTCCCGAACCCTTGGGGCTAGAGACTAGCTTTCACCACCCTCGTGGAGCCCCAAGTCTCCTCTACAAAGAGAGTGGCTTTAATTTTAAACGCCACGAAAGGCGGCTGCTCGGTACCGGGCCAAAGTGGATCTTAGCGGCCAAATCTTGACCTACTTTGGCCCCGCGTATCTCCGGTTCTCTTGGGGCCACACTAATAAGACTACCATCGTTCGAAAGGGTACATGTAGGGCTATCTACCCAGGGAGTTTGGGGCAAATCGGTTTACCATGACCCGGTCCAAATCCGCCGGACCGCACTTTGGAACGGTGCCGCTCCGCGGCCAAGGCACCTAGAGATCCGCGGATAGGCTCGCGGAGCTCCCAGGACACTTGGCTCTTAGCTCTAGGAAGAGCAGGCTCCGCACTTGCACGGACGAGGAGCGGCAAAACCAAAACCGACATGCCCCCACCCGATGCTCCTTCCCGGGGTGAGAATAAATCGAGCCCGGGCTCATTCGAAAGCCAAGTATCTCTAGTTTATGTGCCAAAATGTGTCAGGATTGGAGCTACGGCGGGCCCGTGGCCGCGGAACAAAGTGCGCGGAACCGCATGAAAAATCGTCTAAGTGTCAAATGCATTGAAATCGCCATAGGAAATTTCACCGACTTTGCGGCTCTATATCTCGTGTGCCTTTCGGGCTAGAGACGCGTTTCTGGTGTTGGTGCAGAGCCCAAGTCCTCCTCTACGAGCTCACCAAAGGGCGTGTGGCTCACACTTATGGCCGGGTCACAGTACCGGGAGAAGTGGACCTCGTCCCGGTCAAAATTTAACATGGGAATCTCCATAGGGAACTTTCAGGAAAATGACTAAGTGTCGAATGCATTGAAATCGCCATAGAGAATTTCACCGACTTTGCGGCTCTATATCTCCCGAAAAAAGGGATAGAGACTCGGTTCTGGTGTTGCTGCAGAGCCCAAGTCCTCCCCTACGAGCTCACCAAAGGGCGTGTGGCTCACACTTATGGCCGGGACACAGTACCGGGAGAAGTGGACCTCGTCCCGGTGACCATTTAACATTGGAATCTCCATAGGGAAACTTTAACATGGGAAACGCCATAGGGAATGTGGACCGACTTTGCGGCCCTGTATCTCCCGAACCCTTGTGGCTAGAGACTAGCTTTCACCACCTTCGTGGAGCCCCAAGTCTCCTCTACAAAGTGAGTGGCTTTAATTTTAAACGCCACGAAAGGCGGCTGCTCGGTACCGGGCCAAAGTGGATCTTAGCGGCCAAATCTTGACCTACTTTGGCCCCGCGTATCTCCGGTTCTCTTGGGGCCACACTAATAAGACTACCATCGTTCGAAAGGGTACATGTAGGGCTATCTACTCAGGGAGTTTGGGGCAAATCGGTTACCATGACCCGGTCCAAATCCGCCGGTCCGCACTTTGGAACGGTGCCGCTCCGCGGCCAAGGCACCTAGAGATCCGCGGATAGGCTCGCGGAGCTCCCAGGACACTTGGCTCTTAGCTCTAGGAAGAGCAGGCTCCGCACTTGCACGGACGAGGAGCGGCAAAACCAAAACCGACATGCCCCCACCCGATGCTCCTTCCCGGGGTGAGAATAAATCGAGCCCGGGCTCATTCGAAAGCCAAGTATCTCTAGTTTATGTGCCAAAATGTGTCAGGATTGGAGCTACGGCGGGCCCGTGGCCGCGGAACAAAGTGCGCGGAACCGCATGAAAAATCGTCTAAGTGTCAAATGCATTGAAATCGCCATAGGAAATTTCACCGACTTTGCGGCTCTATATCTCGTGTGCCTTTCGGGCTAGAGACGCGTTTCTGGTGTTGGTGCAGAGCCCAAGTCCTCCTCTACGAGCTCACCAAAGGGCGTGTGGCTCACACTTATGGCCGGGTCACAGTACCGGGAGAAGTGGACCTCGTCCCGGTCAAAATTTAACATGGGAATCTCCATAGGGAACTTTCAGGAAAATGACTAAGTGTCGAATGCATTGAAATCGCCATAGAGAATTTCACCGACTTTGCGGCTCTATATCTCCCGAAAAAAAGGGATAGAGACTCGGTTCTGGTGTTGCTGCAGAGCCCAAGTCCTCCCCTACGAGCTCACCAAAGGGCGTGTGGCTCACACTTATGGCCGGGACACAGTACCGGGAGAAGTGGACCTCGTCCCGGTGACCATTTAACATTGGAATCTCCATAGGGAAACTTTAACATGGGAAACGCCATAGGGAATGTGGACCGACTTTGCGGCCCTGTATCTCCCGAACCCTTGTGGCTAGAGACTAGCTTTCACCACCATCGTGGAGCCCCAAGTCTCCTCTACAAAGTGAGTGGCTTTAATTTTAAACGCCACGAAAGGCGGCTGCTCGGTACCCGGGCCAAAGTGGACCTTAGCGGCCAAATCTTGACCTACGTTGGCCCCGCGTATCTCCGGTTCTCTTGGGGCCACACTAATAAGACTACCATCGTTCGAAAGGGTACATGTAGGGCTATCTACCCAGGGAGTTTGGGGCAAATCGGTTACCATGACCCACTCCAAATCCGCCGGACCGCACTTTGGAACGATGCCGCTCCGCGGCCAAGGCACCTAGAGATCCGCGGATAGGCTCGCGGAGCTCCCAGGACACATGGCTCTTAGCTCTAGGAAGGGCAGGCTCCGCACTTGCACGGCCGAGGAGCGGCAAAACCAAAACCGACATGCCCCCACCCGATGTACCTTCCCGGGGAGAGAAAAATTCGAGCCCGGGCTCATTCGAAAGCCAAGTATCTCTAGTTTATGTGTGCCAAAATGTGTCAGGATTGGAGCTACGGCGGGCCCGTGGCTGCGGAACAAAGTGCGCAGAACCGCATGAAAAATCGTCTAAGTGTCAAATGCATTGAAATCGCCATAGGAAATTTCACCGACTTTGCGGCTCTATATCTCGTGTGCCTTTCGGGCTAGAGACGCGTTTCTGGTGTTTGTGCAGAGCCCAAGTCCTCCTCTACGAGCTCATTAAAGGGCGTGTGGCTCACACTTATGGCCGGGACACAGTACCGGGAGAAGTGGACTTCGTCCCGGTGACCATTTATCATTGGAATCTCCTTAGGGAAACTTTAACATGGGAAACGCCATAGGGAATGTGGACCGACTTTGCGGCCCTGTATCTCCCGAACCCTTGGGGCTAGAGACTAGCTTTCACCACCCTCGTGGAGCCCCAAGTCTCCTCTACAAAGAGAGTGGCTTTAATTTTAAACGCCACGAAAGGCGGCTGCTCGGTACCGGGCCAAAGTGGATCTTAGCGGCCAAATCTTGACCTACTTTGGCCCCGCGTATCTCCGGTTCTCTTGGGGCCACACTAATAAGACTACCATCGTTCGAAAGGGTACATGTAGGGCTATCTACCCAGGGAGTTTGGGGCAAATCGGTTACCATGACCCGGTCCAAATCCGCCGGACCGCACTTTGGAACGGTGCCGCTCCGCGGCCAAGGCACCTAGAGATCCGCGGATAGGCTCGCGGAGCTCCCAGGACACTTGGCTCTTAGCTCTAGGAAGAGCAGGCTCCGCACTTGCACGGACGAGGAGCGGCAAAACCAAAACCGACATGCCCCAACCCGATGCTCCTTCCCGGGGTGAGAATAAATCGAGCCCGGGCTCATTCGAAAGCCAAGTATCTCTAGTTTATGTGCCAAAATGTGTCAGGATTGGAGCTACGGCGGGCCCGTGGCCGCGGAACAAAGTGCGCGGAACCGCATGAAAAATCGTCTAAGTGTCAAATGCATTGAAATCGCCATAGGAAATTTCACCGACTTTGCGGCTCTATATCTCGTGTGCCTTTCGGGCTAGAGACGCGTTTCTGGTGTTTGTGCAGAGCCCAAGTCCTCCTCTACGAGCTCATTAAAGGGCGTGTGGCTCACACTTATGGCCGGGACACAGTACCGGGAGAAGTGGACTTCGTCCCGGTGACCATTTATCATTGGAATCTCCTTAGGGAAACTTTAACATGGGAAACGCCATAGGGAATGTGGACCGACTTTGCGGCCCTGTATCTCCCGAACCCTTGGGGCTAGAGACTAGCTTTCACCACCCTCGTGGAGCCCCAAGTCTCCTCTACAAAGAGAGTGGCTTTAATTTTAAACGCCACGAAAGGCGGCTGCTCGGTACCGGGCCAAAGTGGATCTTAGCGGCCAAATCTTGACCTACTTTGGCCCCGCGTATCTCCGGTTCTCTTGGGGCCACACTAATAAGACTACCATCGTTCGAAAGGGTACATGTAGGGCTATCTACTCAGGGAGTTTGGGGCAAATCGGTTACCATGACCCGGTCCAAATCCGCCGGTCCGCACTTTGGAACGGTGCCGCTCCGCGGCCAAGGCACCTAGAGATCCGCGGATAGGCTCGCGGAGCTCCCAGGACACTTGGCTCTTAGCTCTAGGAAGAGCAGGCTCCGCACTTGCACGGACGAGGAGCGGCAAAACCAAAACCGACATGCCCCCACCCGATGCTCCTTCCCGGGGTGAGAATAAATCGAGCCCGGGCTCATTCGAAAGCCAAGTATCTCTAGTTTATGTGCCAAAATGTGTCAGGATTGGAGCTACGGCGGGCCCGTGGCCGCGGAACAAAGTGCGCGGAACCGCATGAAAAATCGTCTAAGTGTCAAATGCATTGAAATCGCCATAGGAAATTTCACCGACTTTGCGGCTCTATATCTCGTGTGCCTTTCGGGCTAGAGACGCGTTTCTGGTGTTGGTGCAGAGCCCAAGTCCTCCTCTACGAGCTCACCAAAGGGCGTGTGGCTCACACTTATGGCCGGGTCACAGTACCGGGAGAAGTGGACCTCGTCCCGGTCAAAATTTAACATGGGAATCTCCATAGGGAACTTTCAGGAAAATGACTAAGTGTCGAATGCATTGAAATCGCCATAGAGAATTTCACCGACTTTGCGGCTCTATATCTCCCGAAAAAAGGGATAGAGACTCGGTTCTGGTGTTGCTGCAGAGCCCAAGTCCTCCCCTACGAGCTCACCAAAGGGCGTGTGGCTCACACTTATGGCCGGGACACAGTACCGGGAGAAGTGGACCTCGTCCCGGTGACCATTTAACATTGGAATCTCCATAGGGAAACTTTAACATGGGAAACGCCATAGGGAATGTGGACCGACTTTGCGGCCCTGTATCTCCCGAACCCTTGTGGCTAGAGACTAGCTTTCACCACCATCGTGGAGCCCCAAGTCTCCTCTACAAAGTGAGTGGCTTTAATTTTAAACGCCACGAAAGGCGGCTGCTCGGTACCGGGCCAAAGTGGACCTTAGCGGCCAAATCTTGACCTACTTTGGCCCCGCGTATCTCCGGTTCTCTTGGGGCCACACTAATAAGACTACCATCGTTCGAAAGGGTACATGGAGGGCTATCTACCCAGGGAGTTTGGGGCAAATCGGTTACCATGACCCCGGTCCAAATCCGCCGGACCGCACTTTGGAACGATGCCGCTCCGCGGCCAAGGCACCTAGAGATCCGCGGATAGGCTCGCGGAGCTCCCAGGACACTTGGCTCTTAGCTCTAGGAAGGGCAGGCTCCGCACTTGCACGGCCGAGGAGCGGCAAAACCAAAACCGACATGCCCCCACCCGATGTACCTTCCCGGGGAGAGAAAAATTCAGAGCCCGGGCTCATTCGAAAGCCAAGTATCTCTAGTTTATGTGTGCCAAAATGTGTCAGGATTGGAGCTACGGCGGGCCCGTGGCTGCGGAACAAAGTGCGCAGAACCGCATGAAAAATCGTCTAAGTGTCAAATGCATTGAAATCGCCATAGGAAATTTCACCGACTTTGCGGCTCTATATCTCGTGTGCCTTTCGGGCTAGAGACGCGTTTCTGGTGTTTGTGCAGAGCCCAAGTCCTCCTCTACGAGCTCATTAAAGGGCGTGTGGCTCACACTTATGGCCGGGACACAGTACCGGGAGAAGTGGACTTCGTCCCGGTGACCATTTATCATTGGAATCTCCTTAGGGAAACTTTAACATGGGAAACGCCATAGGGAATGTGGACCGACTTTGCGGCCCTGTATCTCCCGAACCCTTGGGGCTAGAGACTAGCTTTCACCACCCTCGTGGAGCCCCAAGTCTCCTCTACAAAGAGAGTGGCTTTAATTTTAAACGCCACGAAAGGCGGCTGCTCGGTACCGGGCCAAAGTGGATCTTAGCGGCCAAATCTTGACCTACTTTGGCCCCGCGTATCTCCGGTTCTCTTGGGGCCACACTAATAAGACTACCATCGTTCGAAAGGGTACATGTAGGGCTATCTACCCAGGGAGTTTGGGGCAAATCGGTTACCATGACCCGGTCCAAATCCGCCGGACCGCACTTTGGAACGGTGCCGCTCCGCGGCCAAGGCACCTAGAGATCCGCGGATAGGCTCGCGGAGCTCCCAGGACACTTGGCTCTTAGCTCTAGGAAGAGCAGGCTCCGCACTTGCACGGACGAGGAGCGGCAAAACCAAAACCGACATGCCCCCACCCGATGCTCCTTCCCGGGGTGAGAATAAATCGAGCCCGGGCTCATTCGAAAGCCAAGTATCTCTAGTTTATGTGCCAAAATGTGTCAGGATTGGAGCTACGGCGGGCCCGTGGCCGCGGAACAAAGTGCGCGGAACCGCATGAAAAATCGTCTAAGTGTCAAATGCATTGAAATCGCCATAGGAAATTTCACCGACTTTGCGGCTCTATATCTCGTGTGCCTTTCGGGCTAGAGACGCGTTTCTGGTGTTGGTGCAGAGCCCAAGTCCTCCTCTACGAGCTCACCAAAGGGCGTGTGGCTCACACTTATGGCCGGGTCACAGTACCGGGAGAAGTGGACCTCGTCCCGGTCAAAATTTAACATGGGAATCTCCATAGGGAACTTTCAGGAAAATGACTAAGTGTCGAATGCATTGAAATCGCCATAGAGAATTTCACCGACTTTGCGGCTCTATATCTCCCGAAAAAAGGGATAGAGACTCGGTTCTGGTGTTGCTGCAGAGCCCAAGTCCTCCCCTACGAGCTCACCAAAGGGCGTGTGGCTCACACTTATGGCCGGGACACAGTACCGGGAGAAGTGGACCTCGTCCCGGTGACCATTTAACATTGGAATCTCCATAGGGAAACTTTAACATGGGAAACGCCATAGGGAATGTGGACCGACTTTGCGGCCCTGTATCTCCCGAACCCTTGTGGCTAGAGACTAGCTTTCACCACCCTCGTGGAGCCCCAAGTCTCCTCTACAAAGTGAGTGGCTTTAATTTTAAACGCCACGAAAGGCGGCTGCTCGGTACCGGGCCAAAGTGGATCTTAGCGGCCAAATCTTGACCTACTTTGGCCCCGCGTATCTCCGGTTCTCTTGGGGCCACACTAATAAGACTACCATCGTTCGAAAGGGTACATGTAGGGCTATCTACCCAGGGAGTTTGGGGCAAATCGGTTACCATGACCCGGTCCAAATCCGCCGGTCCGCACTTTGGAACGGTGCCGCTCCGCGGCCAAGGCACCTAGAGATCCGCGGATAGGCTCGCGGAGCTCCCAGGACACTTGGCTCTTAGCTCTAGGAAGAGCAGGCTCCGCACTTGCACGGACGAGGAGCGGCAAAACCAAAACCGACATGCCCCCACCCGATGCTCCTTCCCGGGGTGAGAATAAATCGAGCCCGGGCTCATTCGAAAGCCAAGTATCTCTAGTTTATGTGCCAAAATGTGTCAGGATTGGAGCTACGGCGGGCCCGTGGCCGCGGAACAAAGTGCGCGGAACCGCATGAAAAATCGTCTAAGTGTCAAATGCATTGAAATCGCCATAGGAAATTTCACCGACTTTGCGGCTCTATATCTCGTGTGCCTTTCGGGCTAGAGACGCGTTTCTGGTGTTGGTGCAGAGCCCAAGTCCTCCTCTACGAGCTCACCAAAGGGCGTGTGGCTCACACTTATGGCCGGGTCACAGTACCGGGAGAAGTGGACCTCGTCCCGGTGAAAATTTAACATGGGAATCTCCATAGGGAACTTTCAGGAAAATGACTAAGTGTCGAATGCATTGAAATCGCCATAGAGAATTTCACCGACTTTGCGGCTCTATATCTCCCGAAAAAAGGGATAGAGACTCGGTTCTGGTGTTGCTGCAGAGCCCAAGTCCTCCCCTACGAGCTCACCAAAGGGCGTGTGGCTCACACTTATGGCCGGGACACAGTACCGGGAGAAGTGGACCTCGTCCCGGTGACCATTTAACATTGGAATCTCCATAGGGAAACTTTAACATGGGAAACGCCATAGGGAATGTGGACCGACTTTGCGGCCCTGTATCTCCCGAACCCTTGTGGCTAGAGACTAGCTTTCACCACCATCGTGGAGCCCCAAGTCTCCTCTACAAAGTGAGTGGCTTTAATTTTAAACGCCACGAAAGGCGGCTGCTCGGTACCGGGCCAAAGTGGACCTTAGCGGCCAAATCTTGACCTACTTTGGCCCCGCGTATCTCCGGTTCTCTTGGGGCCACACTAATAAGACTACCATCGTTCGAAAGGGTACATGTAGGGCTATCTACCCAGGGAGTTTGGGGCAAATCGGTTACCATGACCCGTCCAAATCCGCCGGACCGCACTTTGGAACGATGCCGCTCCGCGGCCAAGGCACCTAGAGATCCGCGGATAGGCTCGCGGAGCTCCCAGGACACTTGGCTCTTAGCTCTAGGAAGGGCAGGCTCCGCACTTGCACGGCCGAGGAGCGGCAAAACCAAAACCGACATGCCCCCACCCGATGTACCTTCCCGGGGAGAGAAAAATTCGAGCCCGGGCTCATTCGAAAGCCAAGTATCTCTAGTTTATGTGTGCCAAAATGTGTCAGGATTGGAGCTACGGCGGGCCCGTGGCTGCGGAACAAAGTGCGCAGAACCGCATGAAAAATCGTCTAAGTGTCAAATGCATTGAAATCGCCATAGGAAATTTCACCGACTTTGCGGCTCTATATCTCGTGTGCCTTTCGGGCTAGAGACGCGTTTCTGGTGTTTGTGCAGAGCCCAAGTCCTCCTCTACGAGCTCATTAAAGGGCGTGTGGCTCACACTTATGGCCGGGACACAGTACCGGGAGAAGTGGACTTCGTCCCGGTGACCATTTATCATTGGAATCTCCTTAGGGAAACTTTAACATGGGAAACGCCATAGGGAATGTGGACCGACTTTGCGGCCCTGTATCTCCCGAACCCTTGGGGCTAGAGACTAGCTTTCACCACCCTCGTGGAGCCCCAAGTCTCCTCTACAAAGAGAGTGGCTTTAATTTTAAACGCCACGAAAGGCGGCTGCTCGGTACCGGGCCAAAGTGGATCTTAGCGGCCAAATCTTGACCTACTTTGGCCCCGCGTATCTCCGGTTCTCTTGGGGCCACACTAATAAGACTACCATCGTTCGAAAGGGTACATGTAGGGCTATCTACCCAGGGAGTTTGGGGCAAATCGGTTACCATGACCCGGTCCAAATCCGCCGGACCGCACTTTGGAACGGTGCCGCTCCGCGGCCAAGGCACCTAGAGATCCGCGGATAGGCTCGCGGAGCTCCCAGGACACTTGGCTCTTAGCTCTAGGAAGAGCAGGCTCCGCACTTGCACGGACGAGGAGCGGCAAAACCAAAACCGACATGCCCCCACCCGATGCTCCTTCCCGGGGTGAGAATAAATCGAGCCCGGGCTCATTCGAAAGCCAAGTATCTCTAGTTTATGTGCCAAAATGTGTCAGGATTGGAGCTACGGCGGGCCCGTGGCCGCGGAACAAAGTGCGCGGAACCGCATGAAAAATCGTCTAAGTGTCAAATGCATTGAAATCGCCATAGGAAATTTCACCGACTTTGCGGCTCTATATCTCGTGTGCCTTTCGGGCTAGAGACGCGTTTCTGGTGTTGGTGCAGAGCCCAAGTCCTCCTCTACGAGCTCACCAAAGGGCGTGTGGCTCACACTTATGGCCGGGTCACAGTACCGGGAGAAGTGGACCTCGTCCCGGTCAAAATTTAACATGGGAATCTCCATAGGGAACTTTCAGGAAAATGACTAAGTGTCGAATGCATTGAAATCGCCATAGAGAATTTCACCGACTTTGCGGCTCTATATCTCCCGAAAAAAAGGGATAGAGACTCGGTTCTGGTGTTGCTGCAGAGCCCAAGTCCTCCCCTACGAGCTCACCAAAGGGCGTGTGGCTCACACTTATGGCCGGGACACAGTACCGGGAGAAGTGGACCTCGTCCCGGTGACCATTTAACATTGGAATCTCCATAGGGAAACTTTAACATGGGAAACGCCATAGGGAATGTGGACCGACTTTGCGGCCCTGTATCTCCCGAACCCTTGTGGCTAGAGACTAGCTTTCACCACCATCGTGGAGCCCCAAGTCTCCTCTACAAAGTGAGTGGCTTTAATTTTAAACGCCACGAAAGGCGGCTGCTCGGTACCGGGCCAAAGTGGACCTTAGCGGCCAAATCTTGACCTACTTTGGCCCCGCGTATCTCCGGTTCTCTTGGGGCCACACTAATAAGACTACCATCGTTCGAAAGGGCACATGTAGGGCTATCTACCCAGGGAGTTTGGGGCAAATCGGTTACCATGACCCCGTCCAAATCCGCCGGACCGCACTTTGGAACGGTGCCGCTCCGCGGCCAAGGCACCTAGAGATCCGCGGATAGGCTCGCGGAGCTCCCAGGACACTTGGCTCTTAGCTCTAGGAAGGGCAGGCTCCGCACTTGCACGGCCGAGGAGCGGCAAAACCAAAACCGACATGCCCCCACCCGATGTACCTTCCCGGGGAGAGAAAAATTCGAGCCCGGGCTCATTCGAAAGCCAAGTATCTCTAGTTTATGTGTGCCAAAATGTGTCAGGATTGGAGCTACGGCGGGCCCGTGGCTGCGGAACAAAGTGCGCAGAACCGCATGAAAAATCGTCTAAGTGTCAAATGCATTGAAATCGCCATAGGAAATTTCACCGACTTTGCGGCTCTATATCTCGTGTGCCTTTCGGGCTAGAGACGCGTTTCTGGTGTTTGTGCAGAGCCCAAGTCCTCCTCTACGAGCTCATTAAAGGGCGTGTGGCTCACACTTATGGCCGGGACACAGTACCGGGAGAAGTGGACTTCGTCCCGGTGACCATTTATCATTGGAATCTCCTTAGGGAAACTTTAACATGGGAAACGCCATAGGGAATGTGGACCGACTTTGCGGCCCTGTATCTCCCGAACCCTTGGGGCTAGAGACTAGCTTTCACCACCCTCGTGGAGCCCCAAGTCTCCTCTACAAAGAGAGTGGCTTTAATTTTAAACGCCACGAAAGGCGGCTGCTCGGTACCGGGCCAAAGTGGATCTTAGCGGCCAAATCTTGACCTACTTTGGCCCCGCGTATCTCCGGTTCTCTTGGGGCCACACTAATAAGACTACCATCGTTCGAAAGGGTACATGTAGGGCTATCTACCCAGGGAGTTTGGGGCAAATCGGTTACCATGACCCGGTCCAAATCCGCCGGACCGCACTTTGGAACGGTGCCGCTCCGCGGCCAAGGCACCTAGAGATCCGCGGATAGGCTCGCGGAGCTCCCAGGACACTTGGCTCTTAGCTCTAGGAAGAGCAGGCTCCGCACTTGCACGGACGAGGAGCGGCAAAACCAAAACCGACATGCCCCCACCCGATGCTCCTTCCCGGGGTGAGAATAAATCGAGCCCGGGCTCATTCGAAAGCCAAGTATCTCTAGTTTATGTGCCAAAATGTGTCAGGATTGGAGCTACGGCGGGCCCGTGGCCGCGGAACAAAGTGCGCGGAACCGCATGAAAAATCGTCTAAGTGTCAAATGCATTGAAATCGCCATAGGAAATTTCACCGACTTTGCGGCTCTATATCTCGTGTGCCTTTCGGGCTAGAGACGCGTTTCTGGTGTTTGTGCAGAGCCCAAGTCCTCCTCTACGAGCTCATTAAAGGGCGTGTGGCTCACACTTATGGCCGGGACACAGTACCGGGAGAAGTGGACTTCGTCCCGGTGACCATTTATCATTGGAATCTCCTTAGGGAAACTTTAACATGGGAAACGCCATAGGGAATGTGGACCGACTTTGCGGCCCTGTATCTCCCGAACCCTTGGGGCTAGAGACTAGCTTTCACCACCCTCGTGGAGCCCCAAGTCTCCTCTACAAAGAGAGTGGCTTTAATTTTAAACGCCACGAAAGGCGGCTGCTCGGTACCGGGCCAAAGTGGATCTTAGCGGCCAAATCTTGACCTACTTTGGCCCCGCGTATCTCCGGTTCTCTTGGGGCCACACTAATAAGACTACCATCGTTCGAAAGGGTACATGTAGGGCTATCTACCCAGGGAGTTTGGGGCAAATCGGTTACCATGACCCGGTCCAAATCCGCCGGTACCGCACTTTGGAACGGTGCCGCTCCGCGGCCAAGGCACCTAGAGATCCGCGGATAGGCTCGCGGAGCTCCCAGGACACTTGGCTCTTAGCTCTAGGAAGAGCAGGCTCCGCACTTGCACGGACGAGGAGCGGCAAAACCAAAACCGACATGCCCCCACCCGATGCTCCTTCCCGGGGTGAGAATAAATCGAGCCCGGGCTCATTCGAAAGCCAAGTATCTCTAGTTTATGTGCCAAAATGTGTCAGGATTGGAGCTACGGCGGGCCCGTGGCCGCGGAACAAAGTGCGCGGAACCGCATGAAAAATCGTCTAAGTGTCAAATGCATTGAAATCGCCATAGGAAATTTCACCGACTTTGCGGCTCTATATCTCGTGTGCCTTTCGGGCTAGAGACGCGTTTCTGGTGTTGGTGCAGAGCCCAAGTCCTCCTCTACGAGCTCACCAAAGGGCGTGTGGCTCACACTTATGGCCGGGTCACAGTACCGGGAGAAGTGGACCTCGTCCCGGTCAAAATTTAACATGGGAATCTCCATAGGGAACTTTCAGGAAAATGACTAAGTGTCGAATGCATTGAAATCGCCATAGAGAATTTCACCGACTTTGCGGCTCTATATCTCCCGAAAAAAGGGATAGAGACTCGGTTCTGGTGTTGCTGCAGAGCCCAAGTCCTCCCCTACGAGCTCACCAAAGGGCGTGTGGCTCACACTTATGGCCGGGACACAGTACCGGGAGAAGTGGACCTCGTCCCGGTGACCATTTAACATTGGAATCTCCATAGGGAAACTTTAACATGGGAAACGCCATAGGGAATGTGGACCGACTTTGCGGCCCTGTATCTCCCGAACCCTTGTGGCTAGAGACTAGCTTTCACCACCCTCGTGGAGCCCCAAGTCTCCTCTACAAAGTGAGTGGCTTTAATTTTAAACGCCACGAAAGGCGGCTGCTCGGTACCGGGCCAAAGTGGACCTTAGCGGCCAAATCTTGACCTACTTTGGCCCCGCGTATCTCCGGTTCTCTTGGGGCCACACTAATAAGACTACCATCGTTCGAAAGGGTACATGTAGGGCTATCTACCCAGGGAGTTTGGGGCAAATCGGTTACCATGACCCGGTCCAAATCCGCCGGACCGCACTTTGGAACGATGCCGCTCCGCGGCCAAGGCACCTAGAGATCCGCGGATAGGCTCGCGGAGCTCCCAGGACACTTGGCTCTTAGCTCTAGGAAGGGCAGGCTCCGCACTTGCACGGCCGAGGAGCGGCAAAACCAAAACCGACATGCCCCCACCCGATGTACCTTCCCGGGGAGAGAAAAATTCGAGCCCGGGCTCATTCGAAAGCCAAGTATCTCTAGTTTATGTGTGCCAAAATGTGTCAGGATTGGAGCTACGGCGGGCCCGTGGCTGCGGAACAAAGTGCGCAGAACCGCATGAAAAATCGTCTAAGTGTCAAATGCATTGAAATCGCCATAGGAAATTTCACCGACTTTGCGGCTCTATATCTCGTGTGCCTTTCGGGCTAGAGACGCGTTTCTGGTGTTTGTGCAGAGCCCAAGTCCTCCTCTACGAGCTCATTAAAGGGCGTGTGGCTCACACTTATGGCCGGGACACAGTACCGGGAGAAGTGGACTTCGTCCCGGTGACCATTTATCATTGGAATCTCCTTAGGGAAACTTTAACATGGGAAACGCCATAGGGAATGTGGACCGACTTTGCGGCCCTGTATCTCCCGAACCCTTGGGGCTAGAGACTAGCTTTCACCACCCTCGTGGAGCCCCAAGTCTCCTCTACAAAGAGAGTGGCTTTAATTTTAAACGCCACGAAAGGCGGCTGCTCGGTACCGGGCCAAAGTGGATCTTAGCGGCCAAATCTTGACCTACTTTGGCCCCGCGTATCTCCGGTTCTCTTGGGGCCACACTAATAAGACTACCATCGTTCGAAAGGGTACATGTAGGGCTATCTACCCAGGGAGTTTGGGGCAAATCGGTTACCATGACCCGGTCCAAATCCGCCGGACCGCACTTTGGAACGGTGCCGCTCCGCGGCCAAGGCACCTAGAGATCCGCGGATAGGCTCGCGGAGCTCCCAGGACACTTGGCTCTTAGCTCTAGGAAGAGCAGGCTCCGCACTTGCACGGACGAGGAGCGGCAAAACCAAAACCGACATGCCCCCACCCGATGCTCCTTCCCGGGGTGAGAATAAATCGAGCCCGGGCTCATTCGAAAGCCAAGTATCTCTAGTTTATGTGCCAAAATGTGTCAGGATTGGAGCTACGGCGGGCCCGTGGCCGCGGAACAAAGTGCGCGGAACCGCATGAAAAATCGTCTAAGTGTCAAATGCATTGAAATCGCCATAGGAAATTTCACCGACTTTGCGGCTCTATATCTCGTGTGCCTTTCGGGCTAGAGACGCGTTTCTGGTGTTGGTGCAGAGCCCAAGTCCTCCTCTACGAGCTCACCAAAGGGCGTGTGGCTCACACTTATGGCCGGGTCACAGTACCGGGAGAAGTGGACCTCGTCCCGGTCAAAATTTAACATGGGAATCTCCATAGGGAACTTTCAGGAAAATGACTAAGTGTCGAATGCATTGAAATCGCCATAGAGAATTTCACCGACTTTGCGGCTCTATATCTCCCGAAAAAAGGGATAGAGACTCGGTTCTGGTGTTGCTGCAGAGCCCAAGTCCTCCCCTACGAGCTCACCAAAGGGCGTGTGGCTCACACTTATGGCCGGGACACAGTACCGGGAGAAGTGGACCTCGTCCCGGTGACCATTTAACATTGGAATCTCCATAGGGAAACTTTAACATGGGAAACGCCATAGGGAATGTGGACCGACTTTGCGGCCCTGTATCTCCCGAACCCTTGTGGCTAGAGACTAGCTTTCACCACCCTCGTGGAGCCCCAAGTCTCCTCTACAAAGTGAGTGGCTTTAATTTTAAACGCCACGAAAGGCGGCTGCTCGGTACCGGGCCAAAGTGGATCTTAGCGGCCAAATCTTGACCTACTTTGGCCCCGCGTATCTCCGGTTCTCTTGGGGCCACACTAATAAGACTACCATCGTTCGAAAGGGTACATGTAGGGCTATCTACCCAGGGAGTTTGGGGCAAATCGGTTACCATGACCCGGTCCAAATCCGCCGGTACCGCACTTTGGAACGGTGCCGCTCCGCGGCCAAGGCACCTAGAGATCCGCGGATAGGCTCGCGGAGCTCCCAGGACACTTGGCTCTTAGCTCTAGGAAGAGCAGGCTCCGCACTTGCACGGACGAGGAGCGGCAAAACCAAAACCGACATGCCCCCACCCGATGCTCCTTCCCGGGGTGAGAATAAATCGAGCCCGGGCTCATTCGAAAGCCAAGTATCTCTAGTTTATGTGCCAAAATGTGTCAGGATTGGAGCTACGGCGGGCCCGTGGCCGCGGAACAAAGTGCGCGGAACCGCATGAAAAATCGTCTAAGTGTCAAATGCATTGAAATCGCCATAGGAAATTTCACCGACTTTGCGGCTCTATATCTCGTGTGCCTTTCGGGCTAGAGACGCGTTTCTGGTGTTGGTGCAGAGCCCAAGTCCTCCTCTACGAGCTCACCAAAGGGCGTGTGGCTCACACTTATGGCCGGGTCACAGTACCGGGAGAAGTGGACCTCGTCCCGGTGAAAATTTAACATGGGAATCTCCATAGGGAACTTTCAGGAAAATGACTAAGTGTCGAATGCATTGAAATCGCCATAGAGAATTTCACCGACTTTGCGGCTCTATATCTCCCGAAAAAAGGGATAGAGACTCGGTTCTGGTGTTGCTGCAGAGCCCAAGTCCTCCCCTACGAGCTCACCAAAGGGCGTGTGGCTCACACTTATGGCCGGGACACAGTACCGGGAGAAGTGGACCTCGTCCCGGTGACCATTTAACATTGGAATCTCCATAGGGAAACTTTAACATGGGAAACGCCATAGGGAATGTGGACCGACTTTGCGGCCCTGTATCTCCCGAACCCTTGTGGCTAGAGACTAGCTTTCACCACCATCGTGGAGCCCCAAGTCTCCTCTACAAAGTGAGTGGCTTTAATTTTAAACGCCACGAAAGGCGGCTGCTCGGTACCGGGCCAAAGTGGACCTTAGCGGCCAAATCTTGACCTACTTTGGCCCCGCGTATCTCCGGTTCTCTTGGGGCCACACTAATAAGACTACCATCGTTCGAAAGGGTACATGTAGGGCTATCTACCCAGGGAGTTTGGGGCAAATCGGTTACCATGACCCGGTCCAAATCCGCCGGACCGCACTTTGGAACGATGCCGCTCCGCGGCCAAGGCACCTAGAGATCCGCGGATAGGCTCGCGGAGCTCCCAGGACACTTGGCTCTTAGCTCTAGGAAGGGCAGGCTCCGCACTTGCACGGCCGAGGAGCGGCAAAACCAAAACCGACATGCCCCCACCCGATGTACCTTCCCGGGGAGAGAAAAATTCGAGCCCGGGCTCATTCGAAAGCCAAGTATCTCTAGTTTATGTGTGCCAAAATGTGTCAGGATTGGAGCTACGGCGGGCCCGTGGCTGCGGAACAAAGTGCGCAGAACCGCATGAAAAATCGTCTAAGTGTCAAATGCATTGAAATCGCCATAGGAAATTTCACCGACTTTGCGGCTCTATATCTCGTGTGCCTTTCGGGCTAGAGACGCGTTTCTGGTGTTTGTGCAGAGCCCAAGTCCTCCTCTACGAGCTCATTAAAGGGCGTGTGGCTCACACTTATGGCCGGGACACAGTACCGGGAGAAGTGGACTTCGTCCCGGTGACCATTTATCATTGGAATCTCCTTAGGGAAACTTTAACATGGGAAACGCCATAGGGAATGTGGACCGACTTTGCGGCCCTGTATCTCCCGAACCCTTGGGGCTAGAGACTAGCTTTCACCACCCTCGTGGAGCCCCAAGTCTCCTCTACAAAGAGAGTGGCTTTAATTTTAAACGCCACGAAAGGCGGCTGCTCGGTACCGGGCCAAAGTGGATCTTAGCGGCCAAATCTTGACCTACTTTGGCCCCGCGTATCTCCGGTTCTCTTGGGGCCACACTAATAAGACTACCATCGTTCGAAAGGGTACATGTAGGGCTATCTACCCAGGGAGTTTGGGGCAAATCGGTTACCATGACCCGGTCCAAATCCGCCGGACCGCACTTTGGAACGGTGCCGCTCCGCGGCCAAGGCACCTAGAGATCCGCGGATAGGCTCGCGGAGCTCCCAGGACACTTGGCTCTTAGCTCTAGGAAGAGCAGGCTCCGCACTTGCACGGACGAGGAGCGGCAAAACCAAAACCGACATGCCCCCACCCGATGCTCCTTCCCGGGGTGAGAATAAATCGAGCCCGGGCTCATTCGAAAGCCAAGTATCTCTAGTTTATGTGCCAAAATGTGTCAGGATTGGAGCTACGGCGGGCCCGTGGCCGCGGAACAAAGTGCGCGGAACCGCATGAAAAATCGTCTAAGTGTCAAATGCATTGAAATCGCCATAGGAAATTTCACCGACTTTGCGGCTCTATATCTCGTGTGCCTTTCGGGCTAGAGACGCGTTTCTGGTGTTGGTGCAGAGCCCAAGTCCTCCTCTACGAGCTCACCAAAGGGCGTGTGGCTCACACTTATGGCCGGGTCACAGTACCGGGAGAAGTGGACCTCGTCCCGGTCAAAATTTAACATGGGAATCTCCATAGGGAACTTTCAGGAAAATGACTAAGTGTCGAATGCATTGAAATCGCCATAGAGAATTTCACCGACTTTGCGGCTCTATATCTCCCGAAAAAAGGGATAGAGACTCGGTTCTGGTGTTGCTGCAGAGCCCAAGTCCTCCCCTACGAGCTCACCAAAGGGCGTGTGGCTCACACTTATGGCCGGGACACAGTACCGGGAGAAGTGGACCTCGTCCCGGTGACCATTTAACATTGGAATCTCCATAGGGAAACTTTAACATGGGAAACGCCATAGGGAATGTGGACCGACTTTGCGGCCCTGTATCTCCCGAACCCTTGTGGCTAGAGACTAGCTTTCACCACCCTCGTGGAGCCCCAAGTCTCCTCTACAAAGTGAGTGGCTTTAATTTTAAACGCCACGAAAGGCGGCTGCTCGGTACCGGGCCAAAGTGGACCTTAGCGGCCAAATCTTGACCTACTTTGGCCCCGCGTATCTCCGGTTCTCTTGGGGCCACACTAATAAGACTACCATCGTTCGAAAGGGTACATGTAGGGCTATCTACCCAGGGAGTTTGGGGCAAATCGGTTACCATGACCCGGTCCAAATCCGCCGGACCGCACTTTGGAACGATGCCGCTCCGCGGCCAAGGCACCTAGAGATCCGCGGATAGGCTCGCGGAGCTCCCAGGACACTTGGCTCTTAGCTCTAGGAAGGGCAGGCTCCGCACTTGCACGGCCGAGGAGCGGCAAAACCAAAACCGACATGCCCCCACCCGATGTACCTTCCCGGGGAGAGAAAAATTCGAGCCCGGGCTCATTCGAAAGCCAAGTATCTCTAGTTTATGTGTGCCAAAATGTGTCAGGATTGGAGCTACGGCGGGCCCGTGGCTGCGGAACAAAGTGCGCAGAACCGCATGAAAAATCGTCTAAGTGTCAAATGCATTGAAATCGCCATAGGAAATTTCACCGACTTTGCGGCTCTATATCTCGTGTGCCTTTCGGGCTAGAGACGCGTTTCTGGTGTTTGTGCAGAGCCCAAGTCCTCCTCTACGAGCTCATTAAAGGGCGTGTGGCTCACACTTATGGCCGGGACACAGTACCGGGAGAAGTGGACTTCGTCCCGGTGACCATTTATCATTGGAATCTCCTTAGGGAAACTTTAACATGGGAAACGCCATAGGGAATGTGGACCGACTTTGCGGCCCTGTATCTCCCGAACCCTTGGGGCTAGAGACTAGCTTTCACCACCCTCGTGGAGCCCCAAGTCTCCTCTACAAAGAGAGTGGCTTTAATTTTAAACGCCACGAAAGGCGGCTGCTCGGTACCGGGCCAAAGTGGATCTTAGCGGCCAAATCTTGACCTACTTTGGCCCCGCGTATCTCCGGTTCTCTTGGGGCCACACTAATAAGACTACCATCGTTCGAAAGGGTACATGTAGGGCTATCTACCCAGGGAGTTTGGGGCAAATCGGTTACCATGACCCGGTCCAAATCCGCCGGACCGCACTTTGGAACGGTGCCGCTCCGCGGCCAAGGCACCTAGAGATCCGCGGATAGGCTCGCGGAGCTCCCAGGACACTTGGCTCTTAGCTCTAGGAAGAGCAGGCTCCGCACTTGCACGGACGAGGAGCGGCAAAACCAAAACCGACATGCCCCCACCCGATGCTCCTTCCCGGGGTGAGAATAAATCGAGCCCGGGCTCATTCGAAAGCCAAGTATCTCTAGTTTATGTGCCAAAATGTGTCAGGATTGGAGCTACGGCGGGCCCGTGGCCGCGGAACAAAGTGCGCGGAACCGCATGAAAAATCGTCTAAGTGTCAAATGCATTGAAATCGCCATAGGAAATTTCACCGACTTTGCGGCTCTATATCTCGTGTGCCTTTCGGGCTAGAGACGCGTTTCTGGTGTTGGTGCAGAGCCCAAGTCCTCCTCTACGAGCTCACCAAAGGGCGTGTGGCTCACACTTATGGCCGGGTCACAGTACCGGGAGAAGTGGACCTCGTCCCGGTGAAAATTTAACATGGGAATCTCCATAGGGAACTTTCAGGAAAATGACTAAGTGTCGAATGCATTGAAATCGCCATAGAGAATTTCACCGACTTTGCGGCTCTATATCTCCCGAAAAAAGGGATAGAGACTCGGTTCTGGTGTTGCTGCAGAGCCCAAGTCCTCCCCTACGAGCTCACCAAAGGGCGTGTGGCTCACACTTATGGCCGGGACACAGTACCGGGAGAAGTGGACCTCGTCCCGGTGACCATTTAACATTGGAATCTCCATAGGGAAACTTTAACATGGGAAACGCCATAGGGAATGTGGACCGACTTTGCGGCCCTGTATCTCCCGAACCCTTGTGGCTAGAGACTAGCTTTCACCACCCTCGTGGAGCCCCAAGTCTCCTCTACAAAGTGAGTGGCTTTAATTTTAAACGCCACGAAAGGCGGCTGCTCGGTACCGGGCCAAAGTGGACCTTAGCGGCCAAATCTTGACCTACTTTGGCCCCGCGTATCTCCGGTTCTCTTGGGGCCACACTAATAAGACTACCATCGTTCGAAAGGGTACATGTAGGGCTATCTACCCAGGGAGTTTGGGGCAAATCGGTTACCATGACCCCGGTCCAAATCCGCCGGACCGCACTTTGGAACGGATGCCGCTCCGCGGCCAAGGCACCTAGAGATCCGCGGATAGGCTCGCGGAGCTCCCAGGACACTTGGCTCTTAGCTCTAGGAAGGGCAGGCTCCGCACTTGCACGGCCGAGGAGCGGCAAAACCAAAACCGACATGCCCCCACCCGATGTACCTTCCCGGGGAGAGAAAAATTCGAGCCCGGGCTCATTCGAAAGCCAAGTATCTCTAGTTTATGTGTGCCAAAATGTGTCAGGATTGGAGCTACGGCGGGCCCGTGGCTGCGGAACAAAGTGCGCAGAACCGCATGAAAAATCGTCTAAGTGTCAAATGCATTGAAATCGCCATAGGAAATTTCACCGACTTTGCGGCTCTATATCTCGTGTGCCTTTCGGGCTAGAGACGCGTTTCTGGTGTTTGTGCAGAGCCCAAGTCCTCCTCTACGAGCTCATTAAAGGGCGTGTGGCTCACACTTATGGCCGGGACACAGTACCGGGAGAAGTGGACTTCGTCCCGGTGACCATTTATCATTGGAATCTCCTTAGGGAAACTTTAACATGGGAAACGCCATAGGGAATGTGGACCGACTTTGCGGCCCTGTATCTCCCGAACCCTTGGGGCTAGAGACTAGCTTTCACCACCCTCGTGGAGCCCCAAGTCTCCTCTACAAAGAGAGTGGCTTTAATTTTAAACGCCACGAAAGGCGGCTGCTCGGTACCGGGCCAAAGTGGATCTTAGCGGCCAAATCTTGACCTACTTTGGCCCCGCGTATCTCCGGTTCTCTTGGGGCCACACTAATAAGACTACCATCGTTCGAAAGGGTACATGTAGGGCTATCTACCCAGGGAGTTTGGGGCAAATCGGTTACCATGACCCGGTCCAAATCCGCCGGACCGCACTTTGGAACGGTGCCGCTCCGCGGCCAAGGCACCTAGAGATCCGCGGATAGGCTCGCGGAGCTCCCAGGACACTTGGCTCTTAGCTCTAGGAAGAGCAGGCTCCGCACTTGCACGGACGAGGAGCGGCAAAACCAAAACCGACATGCCCCCACCCGATGCTCCTTCCCGGGGTGAGAATAAATCGAGCCCGGGCTCATTCGAAAGCCAAGTATCTCTAGTTTATGTGCCAAAATGTGTCAGGATTGGAGCTACGGCGGGCCCGTGGCCGCGGAACAAAGTGCGCGGAACCGCATGAAAAATCGTCTAAGTGTCAAATGCATTGAAATCGCCATAGGAAATTTCACCGACTTTGCGGCTCTATATCTCGTGTGCCTTTCGGGCTAGAGACGCGTTTCTGGTGTTGGTGCAGAGCCCAAGTCCTCCTCTACGAGCTCACCAAAGGGCGTGTGGCTCACACTTATGGCCGGGTCACAGTACCGGGAGAAGTGGACCTCGTCCCGGTGAAAATTTAACATGGGAATCTCCATAGGGAACTTTCAGGAAAATGACTAAGTGTCGAATGCATTGAAATCGCCATAGAGAATTTCACCGACTTTGCGGCTCTATATCTCCCGAAAAAAGGGATAGAGACTCGGTTCTGGTGTTGCTGCAGAGCCCAAGTCCTCCCCTACGAGCTCACCAAAGGGCGTGTGGCTCACACTTATGGCCGGGACACAGTACCGGGAGAAGTGGACCTCGTCCCGGTGACCATTTAACATTGGAATCTCCATAGGGAAACTTTAACATGGGAAACGCCATAGGGAATGTGGACCGACTTTGCGGCCCTGTATCTCCCGAACCCTTGTGGCTAGAGACTAGCTTTCACCACCCTCGTGGAGCCCCAAGTCTCCTCTACAAAGTGAGTGGCTTTAATTTTAAACGCCACGAAAGGCGGCTGCTCGGTACCGGGCCAAAGTGGACCTTAGCGGCCAAATCTTGACCTACTTTGGCCCCGCGTATCTCCGGTTCTCTTGGGGCCACACTAATAAGACTACCATCGTTCGAAAGGGTACATGTAGGGCTATCTACCCAGGGAGTTTGGGGCAAATCGGTTACCATGACCCGGTCCAAATCCGCCGGACCGCATTTTGGAACGATGCCGCTCCGCGGCCAAGGCACCTAGAGATCCGCGGATAGGCTCGCGAAGCTCCCAGGACACTTGGCTCTTAGCTCTAGGAAGGGAAGGCTCCGCACTTGCACGGACGAGGAGCGGCAAAACCAAAACCGACATGCCCCCACCCGATGTACCTTCCCGGGGAGAGAAAAATTCGAGCCCGGGCTCATTCGAAAGCCAAGTATCTCTAGTTTATGTGTGCCAAAATGTGTCAGGATTGGAGCTACGGCGGGCCCGTGGCTGCGGAACAAAGTGCGCAGAACCGCATGAAAAATCGTCTAAGTGTCAAATGCATTGAAATCGCCATAGGAAATTTCACCGACTTTGCGGCTCTATATCTCGTGTGCCTTTCGGGCTAGAGACGCGTTTCTGGTGTTTGTGCAGAGCCCAAGTCCTCCTCTACGAGCTCATTAAAGGGCGTGTGGCTCACACTTATGGCCGGGACACAGTACCGGGAGAAGTGGACTTCGTCCCGGTGACCATTTATCATTGGAATCTCCTTAGGGAAACTTTAACATGGGAAACGCCATAGGGAATGTGGACCGACTTTGCGGCCCTGTATCTCCCGAACCCTTGGGGCTAGAGACTAGCTTTCACCACCCTCGTGGAGCCCCAAGTCTCCTCTACAAAGAGAGTGGCTTTAATTTTAAACGCCACGAAAGGCGGCTGCTCGGTACCGGGCCAAAGTGGATCTTAGCGGCCAAATCTTGACCTACTTTGGCCCCGCGTATCTCCGGTTCTCTTGGGGCCACACTAATAAGACTACCATCGTTCGAAAGGGTACATGTAGGGCTATCTACCCAGGGAGTTTGGGGCAAATCGGTTACCATGACCCGGTCCAAATCCGCCGGACCGCACTTTGGAACGGTGCCGCTCCGCGGCCAAGGCACCTAGAGATCCGCGGATAGGCTCGCGGAGCTCCCAGGACACTTGGCTCTTAGCCTCTAGGAAGGGCAGGCTCCGCACTTGCACGGACGAGGAGCGGCAAAACCAAAACCGACATGCCCCCACCCGATGCTCCTTCCCGGGGTGAGAATAAATCGAGCCCGGGCTCATTCGAAAGCCAAGTATCTCTAGTTTATGTGCCAAAATGTGTCAGGATTGGAGCTACGGCGGGCCCGTGGCCGCGGAACAAAGTGCGCGGAACCGCATGAAAAATCGTCTAAGTGTCAAATGCATTGAAATCGCCATAGGAAATTTCACCGACTTTGCGGCTCTATATCTCGTGTGCCTTTCGGGCTAGAGACGCGTTTCTGGTGTTGGTGCAGAGCCCAAGTCCTCCTCTACGAGCTCACCAAAGGGCGTGTGGCTCACACTTATGGCCGGGTCACAGTACCGGGAGAAGTGGACCTCGTCCCGGTGCAAAATTTAACATGGGAATCTCCATAGGGAACTTTCAGGAAAATGACTAAGTGTCGAATGCATTGAAATCGCCATAGAGAATTTCACCGACTTTGCGGCTCTATATCTCCCGAAAAAAGGGATAGAGACTCGGTTCTGGTGTTGCTGCAGAGCCCAAGTCCTCCCCTACGAGCTCACCAAAGGGCGTGTGGCTCACACTTATGGCCGGGACACAGTACCGGGAGAAGTGGACCTCGTCCCGGTGACCATTTAACATTGGAATCTCCATAGGGAAACTTTAACATGGGAAACGCCATAGGGAATGTGGACCGACTTTGCGGCCCTGTATCTCCCGAACCCTTGTGGCTAGAGACTAGCTTTCACCACCCTCGTGGAGCCCCAAGTCTCCTCTACAAAGTGAGTGGCTTTAATTTTAAACGCCACGAAAGGCGGCTGCTCGGTACCGGGCCAAAGTGGACCTTAGCGGCCAAATCTTGACCTACTTTGGCCCCGCGTATCTCCGGTTCTCTTGGGGCCACACTAATAAGACTACCATCGTTCGAAAGGGTACATGTAGGGCTATCTACCCAGGGAGTTTGGGGCAAATCGGTTACCATGACCCGGTCCAAATCCGCCGGACCGCACTTTGGAACGGATGCCGCTCCGCGGCCAAGGCACCTAGAGATCCGCGGATAGGCTCGCGGAGCTCCCAGGACACTTGGCTCTTAGCTCTAGGAAGGGCAGGCTCCGCACTTGCACGGCCGAGGAGCGGCAAAACCAAAACCGACATGCCCCCACCCGATGTACCTTCCCGGGGAGAGAAAAATTCGAGCCCGGGCTCATTCGAAAGCCAAGTATCTCTAGTTTATGTGTGCCAAAATGTGTCAGGATTGGAGCTACGGCGGGCCCGTGGCTGCGGAACAAAGTGCGCAGAACCGCATGAAAAATCGTCTAAGTGTCAAATGCATTGAAATCGCCATAGGAAATTTCACCGACTTTGCGGCTCTATATCTCGTGTGCCTTTCGGGCTAGAGACGCGTTTCTGGTGTTTGTGCAGAGCCCAAGTCCTCCTCTACGAGCTCATTAAAGGGCGTGTGGCTCACACTTATGGCCGGGACACAGTACCGGGAGAAGTGGACTTCGTCCCGGTGACCATTTATCATTGGAATCTCCTTAGGGAAACTTTAACATGGGAAACGCCATAGGGAATGTGGACCGACTTTGCGGCCCTGTATCTCCCGAACCCTTGGGGCTAGAGACTAGCTTTCACCACCCTCGTGGAGCCCCAAGTCTCCTCTACAAAGAGAGTGGCTTTAATTTTAAACGCCACGAAAGGCGGCTGCTCGGTACCGGGCCAAAGTGGATCTTAGCGGCCAAATCTTGACCTACTTTGGCCCCGCGTATCTCCGGTTCTCTTGGGGCCACACTAATAAGACTACCATCGTTCGAAAGGGTACATGTAGGGCTATCTACCCAGGGAGTTTGGGGCAAATCGGTTACCATGACCCGGTCCAAATCCGCCGGACCGCACTTTGGAACGGTGCCGCTCCGCGGCCAAGGCACCTAGAGATCCGCGGATAGGCTCGCGGAGCTCCCAGGACACTTGGCTCTTAGCTCTAGGAAGGGCAGGCTCCGCACTTGCACGGACGAGGAGCGGCAAAACCAAAACCGACATGCCCCCACCCGATGCTCCTTCCCGGGGTGAGAATAAATCGAGCCCGGGCTCATTCGAAAGCCAAGTATCTCTAGTTTATGTGCCAAAATGTGTCAGGATTGGAGCTACGGCGGGCCCGTGGCCGCGGAACAAAGTGCGCGGAACCGCATGAAAAATCGTCTAAGTGTCAAATGCATTGAAATCGCCATAGGAAATTTCACCGACTTTGCGGCTCTATATCTCGTGTGCCTTTCGGGCTAGAGACGCGTTTCTGGTGTTGGTGCAGAGCCCAAGTCCTCCTCTACGAGCTCACCAAAGGGCGTGTGGCTCACACTTATGGCCGGGTCACAGTACCGGGAGAAGTGGACCTCGTCCCGGTGCAAAATTTAACATGGGAATCTCCATAGGGAACTTTCAGGAAAATGACTAAGTGTCGAATGCATTGAAATCGCCATAGAGAATTTCACCGACTTTGCGGCTCTATATCTCCCGAAAAAAGGGATAGAGACTCGGTTCTGGTGTTGCTGCAGAGCCCAAGTCCTCCCCTACGAGCTCACCAAAGGGCGTGTGGCTCACACTTATGGCCGGGACACAGTACCGGGAGAAGTGGACCTCGTCCCGGTGACCATTTAACATTGGAATCTCCATAGGGAAACTTTAACATGGGAAACGCCATAGGGAATGTGGACCGACTTTGCGGCCCTGTATCTCCCGAACCCTTGTGGCTAGAGACTAGCTTTCACCACCCTCGTGGAGCCCCAAGTCTCCTCTACAAAGTGAGTGGCTTTAATTTTAAACGCCACGAAAGGCGGCTGCTCGGTACCGGGCCAAAGTGGACCTTAGCGGCCAAATCTTGACCTACTTTGGCCCCGCGTATCTCCGGTTCTCTTGGGGCCACACTAATAAGACTACCATCGTTCGAAAGGGTACATGTAGGGCTATCTACCCAGGGAGTTTGGGGCAAATCGGTTACCATGACCCGGTCCAAATCCGCCGGACCGCACTTTGGAACGGTGCCGCTCCGCGGCCAAGGCACCTAGAGATCCGCGGATAGGCTCGCGGAGCTCCCAGGACACTTGGCTCTTAGCTCTAGGAAGGGCAGGCTCCGCACTTGCACGGCCGAGGAGCGGCAAAACCAAAACCGACATGCCCCCACCCGATGTACCTTCCCGGGGAGAGAAAAATTCGAGCCCGGGCTCATTCGAAAGCCAAGTATCTCTAGTTTATGTGTGCCAAAATGTGTCAGGATTGGAGCTACGGCGGGCCCGTGGCTGCGGAACAAAGTGCGCAGAACCGCATGAAAAATCGTCTAAGTGTCAAATGCATTGAAATCGCCATAGGAAATTTCACCGACTTTGCGGCTCTATATCTCGTGTGCCTTTCGGGCTAGAGACGCGTTTCTGGTGTTTGTGCAGAGCCCAAGTCCTCCTCTACGAGCTCATTAAAGGGCGTGTGGCTCACACTTATGGCCGGGACACAGTACCGGGAGAAGTGGACTTCGTCCCGGTGACCATTTATCATTGGAATCTCCTTAGGGAAACTTTAACATGGGAAACGCCATAGGGAATGTGGACCGACTTTGCGGCCCTGTATCTCCCGAACCCTTGGGGCTAGAGACTAGCTTTCACCACCCTCGTGGAGCCCCAAGTCTCCTCTACAAAGAGAGTGGCTTTAATTTTAAACGCCACGAAAGGCGGCTGCTCGGTACCGGGCCAAAGTGGATCTTAGCGGCCAAATCTTGACCTACTTTGGCCCCGCGTATCTCCGGTTCTCTTGGGGCCACACTAATAAGACTACCATCGTTCGAAAGGGTACATGTAGGGCTATCTACCCAGGGAGTTTGGGGCAAATCGGTTACCATGACCCGGTCCAAATCCGCCGGACCGCACTTTGGAACGGTGCCGCTCCGCGGCCAAGGCACCTAGAGATCCGCGGATAGGCTCGCGGAGCTCCCAGGACACTTGGCTCTTAGCTCTAGGAAGAGCAGGCTCCGCACTTGCACGGACGAGGAGCGGCAAAACCAAAACCGACATGCCCCCACCCGATGCTCCTTCCCGGGGTGAGAATAAATCGAGCCCGGGCTCATTCGAAAGCCAAGTATCTCTAGTTTATGTGCCAAAATGTGTCAGGATTGGAGCTACGGCGGGCCCGTGGCCGCGGAACAAAGTGCGCGGAACCGCATGAAAAATCGTCTAAGTGTCAAATGCATTGAAATCGCCATAGGAAATTTCACCGACTTTGCGGCTCTATATCTCGTGTGCCTTTCGGGCTAGAGACGCGTTTCTGGTGTTGGTGCAGAGCCCAAGTCCTCCTCTACGAGCTCACCAAAGGGCGTGTGGCTCACACTTATGGCCGGGTCACAGTACCGGGAGAAGTGGACCTCGTCCCGGTGAAAATTTAACATGGGAATCTCCATAGGGAACTTTCAGGAAAATGACTAAGTGTCGAATGCATTGAAATCGCCATAGAGAATTTCACCGACTTTGCGGCTCTATATCTCCCGAAAAAAGGGATAGAGACTCGGTTCTGGTGTTGCTGCAGAGCCCAAGTCCTCCCCTACGAGCTCACCAAAGGGCGTGTGGCTCACACTTATGGCCGGGACACAGTACCGGGAGAAGTGGACCTCGTCCCGGTGACCATTTAACATTGGAATCTCCATAGGGAAACTTTAACATGGGAAACGCCATAGGGAATGTGGACCGACTTTGCGGCCCTGTATCTCCCGAACCCTTGTGGCTAGAGACTAGCTTTCACCACCCTCGTGGAGCCCCAAGTCTCCTCTACAAAGTGAGTGGCTTTAATTTTAAACGCCACGAAAGGCGGCTGCTCGGTACCGGGCCAAAGTGGATCTTAGCGGCCAAATCTTGACCTACTTTGGCCCCGCGTATCTCCGGTTCTCTTGGGGCCACACTAATAAGACTACCATCGTTCGAAAGGGTACATGTAGGGCTATCTACCCAGGGAGTTTGGGGCAAATCGGTTACCATGACCCGGTCCAAATCCGCCGGACCGCACTTTGGAACGGTGCCGCTCCGCGGCCAAGGCACCTAGAGATCCGCGGATAGGCTCGCGGAGCTCCCAGGACACTTGGCTCTTAGCTCTAGGAAGAGCAGGCTCCGCACTTGCACGGACGAGGAGCGGCAAAACCAAAACCGACATGCCCCCACCCGATGCTCCTTCCCGGGGTGAGAATAAATCGAGCCCGGGCTCATTCGAAAGCCAAGTATCTCTAGTTTATGTGCCAAAATGTGTCAGGATTGGAGCTACGGCGGGCCCGTGGCCGCGGAACAAAGTGCGCGGAACCGCATGAAAAATCGTCTAAGTGTCAAATGCATTGAAATCGCCATAGGAAATTTCACCGACTTTGCGGCTCTATATCTCGTGTGCCTTTCGGGCTAGAGACGCGTTTCTGGTGTTGGTGCAGAGCCCAAGTCCTCCTCTACGAGCTCACCAAAGGGCGTGTGGCTCACACTTATGGCCGGGTCACAGTACCGGGAGAAGTGGACCTCGTCCCGGTGAAAATTTAACATGGGAATCTCCATAGGGAACTTTCAGGAAAATGACTAAGTGTCGAATGCATTGAAATCGCCATAGAGAATTTCACCGACTTTGCGGCTCTATATCTCCCGAAAAAAGGGATAGAGACTCGGTTCTGGTGTTGCTGCAGAGCCCAAGTCCTCCCCTACGAGCTCACCAAAGGGCGTGTGGCTCACACTTATGGCCGGGACACAGTACCGGGAGAAGTGGACCTCGTCCCGGTGACCATTTAACATTGGAATCTCCATAGGGAAACTTTAACATGGGAAACGCCATAGGGAATGTGGACCGACTTTGCGGCCCTGTATCTCCCGAACCCTTGTGGCTAGAGACTAGCTTTCACCACCCTCGTGGAGCCCCAAGTCTCCTCTACAAAGTGAGTGGCTTTAATTTTAAACGCCACGAAAGGCGGCTGCTCGGTACCGGGCCAAAGTGGACATTAGCGGCCAAATCTTGACCTACTTTGGCCCCGCGTATCTCCGGTTCTCTTGGGGCCACACTAATAAGACTACCATCGTTCGAAAGGGTACATGTAGGGCTATCTACCCAGCGAGTTTGGGGCAAATCGGTTACCATGACCCGGTCCAAATCCGCCGGACCGCACTTTGGAACGGTGCCGCTCCGCGGCCAAGGCACCTGGAGATCCGCGGATAGGCTCGCGGAGCTCCCAGGACACTTGGCTCTTAGCTCTAGGAAGGGCAGGCTCCGCACTTGCACGGCCGAGGAGCGGCAAAACCAAAACCGACATGCCCCCACCCGATGCTCCTTCCCGGGGTGAGAATAAATCGAGCCCGGGCTCATTCGAAAGCCAAGTATCTCTAGTTTATGTGTGCCAAAATGTGTCAGGATTGGAGCTACGGCGGGCCCGTGGCTGCGGAACAAAGTGCGCAGAACCGCATGAAAAATCGTCTAAGTGTCAAATGCATTGAAATCGCCATAGGAAATTTCACTGACTTTGCGGCTCTATATCTCGTGTGCCTTTCGGGCTAGAGACGCGTTTCTGGTGTTTGTGCAGAGCCCAAGTCCTCCTCTACGAGCTCATTAAAGGGCGTGTGGCTCACACTTATGGCCGGGACACAGTACCGGGAGAAGTGGACTTCGTCCCGGTGACCATTTATCATTGGAATCTCCTTAGGGAAACTTTAACATGGGAAACGCCATAGGGAATGTGGACCGACTTTGCGGCCCTGTATCTCCCGAACCCTTGGGGCTAGAGACTAGCTTTCACCACCCTCGTGGAGCCCCAAGTCTCCTCTACAAAGAGAGTGGCTTTAATTTTAAACGCCACGAAAGGCGGCTGCTCGGTACCGGGCCAAAGTGGATCTTAGCGGCCAAATCTTGACCTACTTTGGCCCCGCGTATCTCCGGTTCTCTTGGGGCCACACTAATAAGACTACCATCGTTCGAAAGGGTACATGTAGGGCTATCTACCCAGGGAGTTTGGGGCAAATCGGTTACCATGACCCGGTCCAAATCCGCCGGACCGCACTTTGGAACGGTGCCGCTCCGCGGCCAAGGCACCTAGAGATCCGCGGATAGGCTCGCGGAGCTCCCAGGACACTTGGCTCTTAGCTCTAGGAAGAGCAGGCTCCGCACTTGCACGGACGAGGAGCGGCAAAACCAAAACCGACATGCCCCCACCCGATGCTCCTTCCCGGGGTGAGAATAAATCGAGCCCGGGCTCATTCGAAAGCCAAGTATCTCTAGTTTATGTGCCAAAATGTGTCAGGATTGGAGCTACGGCGGGCCCGTGGCCGCGGAACAAAGTGCGCGGAACCGCATGAAAAATCGTCTAAGTGTCAAATGCATTGAAATCGCCATAGGAAATTTCACCGACTTTGCGGCTCTATATCTCGTGTGCCTTTCGGGCTAGAGACGCGTTTCTGGTGTTGGTGCAGAGCCCAAGTCCTCCTCTACGAGCTCACCAAAGGGCGTGTGGCTCACACTTATGGCCGGGTCACAGTACCGGGAGAAGTGGACCTCGTCCCGGTCAAAATTTAACATGGGAATCTCCATAGGGAACTTTCAGGAAAATGACTAAGTGTCGAATGCATTGAAATCGCCATAGAGAATTTCACCGACTTTGCGGCTCTATATCTCCCGAAAAAAGGGATAGAGACTCGGTTCTGGTGTTGCTGCAGAGCCCAAGTCCTCCCCTACGAGCTCACCAAAGGGCGTGTGGCTCACACTTATGGCCGGGACACAGTACCGGGAGAAGTGGACCTCGTCCCGGTGACCATTTAACATTGGAATCTCCATAGGGAAACTTTAACATGGGAAACGCCATAGGGAATGTGGACCGACTTTGCGGCCCTGTATCTCCCGAACCCTTGTGGCTAGAGACTAGCTTTCACCACCCTCGTGGAGCCCCAAGTCTCCTCTACAAAGTGAGTGGCTTTAATTTTAAACGCCACGAAAGGCGGCTGCTCGGTACCGGGCCAAAGTGGATCTTAGCGGCCAAATCTTGACCTACTTTGGCCCCGCGTATCTCCGGTTCTCTTGGGGCCACACTAATAAGACTACCATCGTTCGAAAGGGTACATGTAGGGCTATCTACCCAGGGAGTTTGGGGCAAATCGGTTACCATGACCCGGTCCAAATCCGCCGGACCGCACTTTGGAACGGTGCCGCTCCGCGGCCAAGGCACCTAGAGATCCGCGGATAGGCTCGCGGAGCTCCCAGGACACTTGGCTCTTAGCTCTAGGAAGAGCAGGCTCCGCACTTGCACGGACGAGGAGCGGCAAAACCAAAACCGACATGCCCCCACCCGATGCTCCTTCCCGGGGTGAGAATAAATCGAGCCCGGGCTCATTCGAAAGCCAAGTATCTCTAGTTTATGTGCCAAAATGTGTCAGGATTGGAGCTACGGCGGGCCCGTGGCCGCGGAACAAAGTGCGCGGAACCGCATGAAAAATCGTCTAAGTGTCAAATGCATTGAAATCGCCATAGGAAATTTCACCGACTTTGCGGCTCTATATCTCGTGTGCCTTTCGGGCTAGAGACGCGTTTCTGGTGTTGGTGCAGAGCCCAAGTCCTCCTCTACGAGCTCACCAAAGGGCGTGTGGCTCACACTTATGGCCGGGTCACAGTACCGGGAGAAGTGGACCTCGTCCCGGTGAAAATTTAACATGGGAATCTCCATAGGGAACTTTCAGGAAAATGACTAAGTGTCGAATGCATTGAAATCGCCATAGAGAATTTCACCGACTTTGCGGCTCTATATCTCCCGAAAAAAGGGATAGAGACTCGGTTCTGGTGTTGCTGCAGAGCCCAAGTCCTCCCCTACGAGCTCACCAAAGGGCGTGTGGCTCACACTTATGGCCGGGACACAGTACCGGGAGAAGTGGACCTCGTCCCGGTGACCATTTAACATTGGAATCTCCATAGGGAAACTTTAACATGGGAAACGCCATAGGGAATGTGGACCGACTTTGCGGCCCTGTATCTCCCGAACCCTTGTGGCTAGAGACTAGCTTTCACCACCCTCGTGGAGCCCCAAGTCTCCTCTACAAAGTGAGTGGCTTTAATTTTAAACGCCACGAAAGGCGGCTGCTCGGTACCGGGCCAAAGTGGACCTTAGCGGCCAAATCTTGACCTACTTTGGCCCCGCGTATCTCCGGTTCTCTTGGGGCCACACTAATAAGACTACCATCGTTCGAAAGGGTACATGTAGGGCTATCTACCCAGCGAGTTTGGGGCAAATCGGTTACCATGACCCGGTCCAAATCCGCCGGACCGCACTTTGGAACGGTGCCGCTCCGCGGCCAAGGCACCTAGAGATCCGCGGATAGGCTCGCGGAGCTCCCAGGACACTTGGCTCTTAGCTCTAGGAAGGGCAGGCTCCGCACTTGCACGGACGAGGAGCGGCAAAACCAAAACCGACATGCCCCCACCCGATGCTACCTTCCCGGGGTAGAGAATAAATTCGAGCCCGGGCTCATTCGAAAGCCAAGTATCTCTAGTTTATGTGTGCCAAAATGTGTCAGGATTGGAGCTACGGCGGGCCCGTGGCTGCGGAACAAAGTGCGCAGAACCGCATGAAAAATCGTCTAAGTGTCAAATGCATTGAAATCGCCATAGGAAATTTCACCGACTTTGCGGCTCTATATCTCGTGTGCCTTTCGGGCTAGAGACGCGTTTCTGGTGTTTGTGCAGAGCCCAAGTCCTCCTCTACGAGCTCATTAAAGGGCGTGTGGCTCACACTTATGGCCGGGACACAGTACCGGGAGAAGTGGACTTCGTCCCGGTGACCATTTATCATTGGAATCTCCTTAGGGAAACTTTAACATGGGAAACGCCATAGGGAATGTGGACCGACTTTGCGGCCCTGTATCTCCCGAACCCTTGGGGCTAGAGACTAGCTTTCACCACCCTCGTGGAGCCCCAAGTCTCCTCTACAAAGAGAGTGGCTTTAATTTTAAACGCCACGAAAGGCGGCTGCTCGGTACCGGGCCAAAGTGGATCTTAGCGGCCAAATCTTGACCTACTTTGGCCCCGCGTATCTCCGGTTCTCTTGGGGCCACACTAATAAGACTACCATCGTTCGAAAGGGTACATGTAGGGCTATCTACCCAGGGAGTTTGGGGCAAATCGGTTACCATGACCCGGTCCAAATCCGCCGGACCGCACTTTGGAACGGTGCCGCTCCGCGGCCAAGGCACCTAGAGATCCGCGGATAGGCTCGCGGAGCTCCCAGGACACTTGGCTCTTAGCTCTAGGAAGAGCAGGCTCCGCACTTGCACGGACGAGGAGCGGCAAAACCAAAACCGACATGCCCCCACCCGATGCTCCTTCCCGGGGTGAGAATAAATCGAGCCCGGGCTCATTCGAAAGCCAAGTATCTCTAGTTTATGTGCCAAAATGTGTCAGGATTGGAGCTACGGCGGGCCCGTGGCCGCGGAACAAAGTGCGCGGAACCGCATGAAAAATCGTCTAAGTGTCAAATGCATTGAAATCGCCATAGGAAATTTCACCGACTTTGCGGCTCTATATCTCGTGTGCCTTTCGGGCTAGAGACGCGTTTCTGGTGTTGGTGCAGAGCCCAAGTCCTCCTCTACGAGCTCACCAAAGGGCGTGTGGCTCACACTTATGGCCGGGTCACAGTACCGGGAGAAGTGGACCTCGTCCCGGTGAAAATTTAACATGGGAATCTCCATAGGGAACTTTCAGGAAAATGACTAAGTGTCGAATGCATTGAAATCGCCATAGAGAATTTCACCGACTTTGCGGCTCTATATCTCCCGAAAAAAGGGATAGAGACTCGGTTCTGGTGTTGCTGCAGAGCCCAAGTCCTCCCCTACGAGCTCACCAAAGGGCGTGTGGCTCACACTTATGGCCGGGACACAGTACCGGGAGAAGTGGACCTCGTCCCGGTGACCATTTATCATTGGAATCTCCTTAGGGAAACTTTAACATGGGAAACGCCATAGGGAATGTGGACCGACTTTGCGGCCCTGTATCTCCCGAACCCTTGGGGCTAGAGACTAGCTTTCACCACCCTCGTGGAGCCCCAAGTCTCCTCTACAAAGAGAGTGGCTTTAATTTTAAACGCCACGAAAGGCGGCTGCTCGGTACCGGGCCAAAGTGGATCTTAGCGGCCAAATCTTGACCTACTTTGGCCCCGCGTATCTCCGGTTCTCTTGGGGCCACACTAATAAGACTACCATCGTTCGAAAGGGTACATGTAGGGCTATCTACCCAGGGAGTTTGGGGCAAATCGGTTACCATGACCCGGTCCAAATCCGCCGGACCGCACTTTGGAACGGTGCCGCTCCGCGGCCAAGGCACCTAGAGATCCGCGGATAGGCTCGCGGAGCTCCCAGGACACTTGGCTCTTAGCTCTAGGAAGAGCAGGCTCCGCACTTGCACGGACGAGGAGCGGCAAAACCAAAACCGACATGCCCCCACCCGATGCTCCTTCCCGGGGTGAGAATAAATCGAGCCCGGGCTCATTCGAAAGCCAAGTATCTCTAGTTTATGTGCCAAAATGTGTCAGGATTGGAGCTACGGCGGGCCCGTGGCCGCGGAACAAAGTGCGCGGAACCGCATGAAAAATCGTCTAAGTGTCAAATGCATTGAAATCGCCATAGGAAATTTCACCGACTTTGCGGCTCTATATCTCGTGTGCCTTTCGGGCTAGAGACGCGTTTCTGGTGTTGGTGCAGAGCCCAAGTCCTCCTCTACGAGCTCACCAAAGGGCGTGTGGCTCACACTTATGGCCGGGTCACAGTACCGGGAGAAGTGGACCTCGTCCCGGTGAAAATTTAACATGGGAATCTCCATAGGGAACTTTCAGGAAAATGACTAAGTGTCGAATGCATTGAAATCGCCATAGAGAATTTCACCGACTTTGCGGCTCTATATCTCCCGAAAAAAGGGATAGAGACTCGGTTCTGGTGTTGCTGCAGAGCCCAAGTCCTCCCCTACGAGCTCACCAAAGGGCGTGTGGCTCACACTTATGGCCGGGACACAGTACCGGGAGAAGTGGACCTCGTCCCGGTGACCATTTAACATTGGAATCTCCATAGGGAAACTTTAACATGGGAAACGCCATAGGGAATGTGGACCGACTTTGCGGCCCTGTATCTCCCGAACCCTTGTGGCTAGAGACTAGCTTTCACCACCCTCGTGGAGCCCCAAGTCTCCTCTACAAAGTGAGTGGCTTTAATTTTAAACGCCACGAAAGGCGGCTGCTCGGTACCGGGCCAAAGTGGACCTTAGCGGCCAAATCTTGACCTACTTTGGCCCCGCGTATCTCCGGTTCTCTTGGGGCCACACTAATAAGACTACCATCGTTCGAAAGGGTACATGTAGGGCTATCTACCCAGCGAGTTTGGGGCAAATCGGTTACCATGACCCGGTCCAAATCCGCCGGACCGCACTTTGGAACGGTGCCGCTCCGCGGCCAAGGCACCTAGAGATCCGCGGATAGGATCGCGGAGCTCCCAGGACACTTGGCTCTTAGCTCTAGGAAGGGCAGGCTCCGCACTTGCACGGACGAGGAGCGGCAAAACCAAAACCGACATGCCCCCACCCGGATGCTCCTTCCCGGGGTGAGAATAAATCGAGCCCGGGCTCATTCGAAAGCCAAGTATCTCTAGTTTATGTGCCAAAATGTGTCAGGATTGGAGCTACGGCGGGCCCGTGGCCGCGGAACAAAGTGCGTGGAACCGCATGAAAAATCGTCTAAGTGTCAAATGCATTGAAATCGCCATAGGAAATTTCACCGACTTTGCGGCTCTATATCTCGTGTGCCTTTCGGGCTAGAGACGCGTTTCTGGTGTTGGTGCAGAGCCCAAGTCCTCCTCTACGAGCTCACCAAAGGGCGTGTGGCTCACACTTATGGCCGGGTCACAGTACCGGGAGAAGTGGACCTCGTCCCGGTCAAAATTTAACATGGGAATCTCCATAGGGAACTTTCAGGAAAATGACTAAGTGTCGAATGCATTGAAATCGCCATAGAGAATTTCACCGACTTTGCGGCTCTATATCTCCCGAAAAAAGGGATAGAGACTCGGTTCTGGTGTTGCTGCAGAGCCCAAGTCCTCCCCTACGAGCTCACCAAAGGGCGTGTGGCTCACACTTATGGCCGGGACACAGTACCGGGAGAAGTGGACCTCGTCCCGGTGACCATTTAACATTGGAATCTCCATAGGGAAACTTTAACATGGGAAACGCCATAGGGAATGTGGACCGACTTTGCGGCCCTGTATCTCCCGAACCCTTGTGGCTAGAGACTAGCTTTCACCACCCTCGTGGAGCCCCAAGTCTCCTCTACAAAGTGAGTGGCTTTAATTTTAAACGCCACGAAAGGCGGCTGCTCGGTACCGGGCCAAAATGGACCTTAGCGGCCAAATCTTGACCTACTTTGGCCCCGCGTATCTCCGGTTCTCTTGGGGCCACACTAATAAGACTACCATCGTTCGAAAGGGTACATGTAGGGCTATCTACCCAGGGAGTTTGGGGCAAATCGGTTACCATGACCCGGTCCAAATCCGCCGGACCGCACTTTGGAACGATGCTGCTCCGCGGCCAAGGCACCTAGAGATCCGCGGATAGGCTCGCGGAGCTCCCAGGACACTTGGCTCTTAGCTCTAGGAAGGGCAGGCTCCGCACTTGCACGGCCGAGGAGCGGCAAAACCAAAACCGACATGCCCCCACCCGATGTACCTTCCTGGGGAGAGAAAAATTCGAGCTCGGGCTCATTCGAAAGCCAAGTATCTCTAGTTTATGTGTGCCAAAATGTGTCAGGATTGGAGCTACGGCGGGCCCGTGGCTGCGGAACAAAGTGCGCAGAACCGCATGAAAAATCGTCTAAGTGTCAAATGCATTGAAATCGCCATAGGAAATTTCACCGACTTTGCGGCTCTATATCTCGTGTGCCTTTCGGGCTAGAGACGCGTTTCTGGTGTTTGTGCAGAGCCCAAGTCCTCCTCTACGAGCTCATTAAAGGGCGTGTGGCTCACACTTATGGCCGGGACACAGTACCGGGAGAAGTGGACTTCGTCCCGGTGACCATTTATCATTGGAATCTCCTTAGGGAAACTTTAACATGGGAAACGCCATAGGGAATGTGGACCGACTTTGCGGCCCTTTTTCTCCCGAACCCTTGGGGCTAGAGACTAGCTTTCACCACCCTCGTGGAGCCCCAAGTCTCCTCTACAAAGAGAGTGGCTTTAATTTTAAACGCCACGAAAGGCGGCTGCTCGGTACCGGGCCAAAGTGGATCTTAGCGGCCAAATCTTGACCTACTTTGGCCCCGCGTATCTCCGGTTCTCTTGGGGCCACACTAATAAGACTACCATCGTTTGAAAGGGTACATGTAGGGCTATCTACCCAGGGAGTTTGGGGCAAATCGGTTACCATGACCCGGTCCAAATCCGCCGGACCGCACTTTGGAACGGTGCCGCTCCGCGGCCAAGGCACCTAGAGATCCGCGGATAGGCTCGCGGAGCTCCCAGGACACTTGGCTCTTAGCTCTATGAAGAGCAGGCTCCGCACTTGCACGGACGAGGAGCGGCAAAACCAAAACCGACATGCCCCCACCCGATGCTCCTTCCCGGGGTGAGAATAAATCGAGCCCGGGCTCATTCGAAAGCCAAGTATCTCTAGTTTATGTGCCAAAATGTGTCAGGATTGGAGCTACGGCGGGCCCGTGGCCGCGGAACAAAGTGCGCGGAACCGCATGAAAAATCGTCTAAGTGTCAAATGCATTGAAATCGCCATAGGAAATTTCACCGACTTTGCGGCTCTATATCTCGTGTGCCTTTCGGGCTAGAGACGCGTTTCTGGTGTTGGTGCAGAGCCCAAGTCCTCCTCTACGAGCTCACCAAAGGGCGTGTGGCTCACACTTATGGCCGGGTCACAGTACCGGGAGAAGTGGACCTCGTCCCGGTCAAAATTTAACATGGGAATCTCCATAGGGAACTTTCAGGAAAATGACTAAGTGTCGAATGCATTGAAATCGCCATAGAGAATTTCACCGACTTTGCGGCTCTATATCTCCCGAAAAAAGGGATAGAGACTCGGTTCTGGTGTTGCTGCAGAGCCCAAGTCCTCCCCTACGAGCTCACCAAAGGGTGTGTGGCTCACACTTATGGCCGGGACACAGTACCGGGAGAAGTGGACCTCGTCCCGGTGACCATTTAACATTGGAATCTCCATAGGGAAACTTTAACATGGGAAACGCCATAGGGAATGTGGACCGACTTAGCGGCCCTGTATCTCCCGAACCCTTGTGGCTAGAGACTAGCTTTCACCACCCTCGTGGAGCCCCAAGTCTCCTCTACAAAGTGAGTGGCTTTAATTTTAAACGCCACGAAAGGCGGCTGCTCGGTACCGGGCCAAAGTGGACCTTAGCGGCCAAATCTTGACCTACTTTGGCCCCGCGTATCTCCGGTTCTCTTGGGGCCACACTAATAAGACTACCATCGTTCGAAAGGGTACATGTAGGGCTATCTACCCAGGGAGTTTGGGGCAAATCGGTTACCATGACCCGGTCCAAATCCGCCGGACCGCACTTTGGAACGATGCTGCTCCGCGGCCAAGGCACCTAGAGATCCGCGGATAGGCTCGCGGAGCTCACAGGACACTTGGCTCTTAGCTCTAGGAAGGGCAGGCTCCGCACTTGCACGGCCGAGGAGCGGCAAAACCAAAACCGACATGCCCCCACCCGATGTACCTTCCCGGGGAGAGAAAAATTCGAGCCCGGGCTCATTCGAAAGCCAAGTATCTCTAGTTTATGTGTGCCAAAATGTGTCAGGATTGGAGCTACGGCGGGCCCGTGGCTGCGGAACAAAGTGCGCAGAACCGCATGAAAAATCGTCTAAGTGTCAAATGCATTGAAATCGCCATAGGAAATTTCACCGACTTTGCGGCTCTATATCTCGTGTGCCTTTCGGGCTAGAGACGCGTTTCTGGTGTTTGTGCAGAGCCCAAGTCCTCCTCTACGAGCTCATTAAAGGGCGTGTGGCTCACACTTATGGCCGGGACACAGTACCGGGAGAAGTGGACTTCGTCCCGGTGACCATTTATCATTGGAATCTCCTTAGGGAAACTTTAACATGGGAAACGCCATAGGGAATGTGGACCGACTTTGCGGCCCTGTATCTCCCGAACCCTTGGGGCTAGAGACTAGCTTTCACCACCCTCGTGGAGCCCCAAGTCTCCTCTACAAAGAGAGTGGCTTTAATTTTAAACGCCACGAAAGGCGGCTGCTCGGTACCGGGCCAAAGTGGATCTTAGCGGCCAAATCTTGACCTACTTTGGCCCCGCGTATCTCCGGTTCTCTTGGGGCCACACTAATAAGACTACCATCGTTTGAAAGGGTACATGTAGGGCTATCTACCCAGGGAGTTTGGGGCAAATCGGTTACCATGACCCGGTCCAAATCCGCCGGACCGCACTTTGGAACGGTGCCGCTCCGCGGCCAAGGCACCTAGAGATCCGCGGATAGGCTCGCGGAGCTCCCAGGACACTTGGCTCTTAGCTCTAGGAAGAGCAGGCTCCGCACTTGCACGGACGAGGAGCGGCAAAACCAAAACCGACATGCCCCCACCCGATGCTCCTTCCCGGGGTGAGAATAAATCGAGCCCGGGCTCATTCGAAAGCCAAGTATCTCTAGTTTATGTGTGCCAAAATGTGTCAGGATTGGAGCTACGGCGGGCCCGTGGCCGCGGAACAAAGTGCGCGGAACCGCATGAAAAATCGTCTAAGTGTCAAATGCATTGAAATCGCCATAGGAAATTTCACCGACTTTGCGGCTCTATATCTCGCGTGCCTTTCGGGCTAGAGACGCGTTTCTGGTGTTGGTGCAGAGCCCAAGTCCTCCTCTACGAGCTCACCAAAGGGCGTGTGGCTCACACTTATGGCCGGGTCACAGTACCGGGAGAAGTGGACCTCGTCCCGGTGAAAATTTAACATGGGAATCTCCATAGGGAACTTTCAGGAAAATGACTAAGTGTCGAATGCATTGAAATCGCCATAGGGAATTTCACCGACTTTGCGGCTCTATATCTCCCGAAAAAAAGGGATAGAGACTCGGTTCTGGTGTTGCTGCAGAGCCCAAGTCCTCCCCTACGAGCTCACCAAAGGGCGTGTGGCTCACACTTATGGCCGGGACACAGTACCGGGAGAAGTGGACCTCGTCCCGGTGACCATTTATCATTGGAATCTCCATAGGGAACTTTCAGGAAAATGATTAAGTGTCGAATGCATTGAAATCGCCATAGGGAATTTCACCGACTTTGCGGCTCTATATCTCCCGAAAAAAGGGATAGAGACTCGGTTCTGGTGTTGCTGCATAGCCCAAGTCCTCCCCTACGAGCTCACCAAAGGGCGTGTGGCTCACACTTATGGCCGGGACACAGTACCGGGAGAAGTGGACCTCGTCCCGGTGACCATTTAACATTGGAATCTCCATAGGGAAACTTTAACATGGGAAACGCCATAGGGAATGTGGACCGACTTTGCGGCCCTGTATCTCCCGAACCCTTGTGGCTAGAGACTAGCTTTCACCACCCTCGTGGAGCCCCAAGTCTCCTCTACAAAGTTAATGGCTTTTTTTTTTTTTTTTTTTTCAAACTTGTTTTTATTCATCTATGACAAATACACAAATCAGCATATAAAAAACAGATTCACCAAACAGGAATTTGTCCAGACAATTTTTTTTTTCTGTCCCAACACGCAAAAGCCAACCCCCCCTCCCCCTAAACCCCCTCTTACCCCCCCCCCCCCCCCCATCCTGCGAAGTGAGGCCCAAGGTCTTAACTTTCGGGTCCACCGAACCCTAATCAGGGAGACGTAAAACACCAAGGGATCCCCCCAGTTCCGCTTGAAGGTACCATCTCGTATTACGGAATGGACGGACCACCTCATATATTTCCTCCGGCTCCAGGAAAGACACAATAAATGTCCTCCATTTTTTGAAGAACGGTTTGGTTTTTGTTTCCCGTTGGGGTTCCGCGTCAATCCGATCAAATAACAGGTATCTTTTCACCTGCTGAAGGACCTGAGATACGGAGGGCATCTCTGGAACCAGCCATCGGGCCAGCAAGGACCTCTTGGCCACTAACAGGAACACATGTATGAGATGGGAGATTGTAGATTCAGCCGGAGGGATGTGTAATACTATCAGGTGTGGGTCCAGAGGCAAGGACACCTGGAGTTTGGTTTTTAAAAGATCTAGGAGGGCCTGCCAGAACGTTTGTACCCTAGAGCAAGTAAAGAGCCCGTGATAGAGGTCAGTCAGTGGATCCCCACAATTAGGACACGCAGTAAGCCGTTCAGGATGATCCGGGGATCTTGGGACGTTAAATCCATATGTCGCATGATGGATCAGTTTATAATATGTTTCCCGCCACTGTTCACAAATAACTGCCGCCCTAACGGCTGCCCAGCCCTTGAGTATTTGTTCAGATAGATTGGCAAGCGGTAGCTTCCCCTCCCAATATTTAAACAAGGACGGCTCTAGGCCCTCTGTGGAGGCCTTCCTCATAGTGGCATTTAGAGAAGACAAAGAATGTAATGGGGATGAAGTTGTGACGTATATGGAAAGGTCATTAGAGGAGAGTTCCCCCCTCAAATCCTGTAATCTGGAGAACAAGAAGCTTCTGATCTGACCGTAAGCCAGGAAGTGACCGGGCCCCAATCCATAAGTAGTCTGGACCTCCTGGAAGGACATGTATCTAGACTCCTGCCGCACAATCAGATCAGAAGCAACCATTATTCCCGCTCTCCTCCAAAGCTTAAAACTAGGGTGGGAGTCTGCTTGGACGAATTCTGGATGGTCCCAAAGGTCCATGTGTACACTCATAAGCATGGGGAGACCTAATAGTTTGCGTCCATGTTGCCAGCCTTTTATCGTATCCCTAAATAGCAAACTATTTTTAACTATAGGGGGCAATTTTGCATATCTAGTATGAAGGAGACTATTTAGGGACCAGGGCGTTACCATTTGGGCCTCCAGAGCGTAGTTCGAGTAGATGCTGGACCCCCGCAGCCAATCCACTCCATGGCGACATAAACACGCCAGGTTATAGCACCGTATATCAGGAAGATTAAGCCCCCCCTTCACCAGTGGAAGAGTCAGCTTTTTCCTCGCTATCCTGGGGCGTTTGCCAGCCCATATAAATTTGATGAAAGCAGAAGTGAGAGAGGTGACATCTGAGTGCTTAAGTAATAGTGGTATCGTCTGCATGGGGTACAGCAGCTTCCCGAAGCCCATCATTTTCAGAAGTGATACCCTTGCCAGCAGCGGGAGAGGGAGGGCAGACCATCTGGAGAGGTCAGACTGCAACTTTCTGAACAGAGGAGGGAAATTCAGGGAGTACAAAGAGCCCGCTACCCTCCCCACCTTAATCCCTAAGTATGTGATGTGGTCCGAGGCTAACTTTATTGGTAATGGAGAGGAAACTCTCCTCCCGGGAAGCCCGGGGACGAGAGCAGGAGAAGCTCACTCTTGTCCTTATTAACTTTGAAACCCGACTGGGAGCCAAAGGTATCCAGATGCTGGAAAACCGCCTCCAGATCTGAATAAGGGTGTTCCAGAAATATGAGTAGGTCATCTGCGAAGAAGATGGCCTTGAGTTCTGTGTTTCCCACCTTTATTCCCCTGAAATCCTCTGCACTCTGCAGTCTTCGGGAAAGAGGTTCTATAGCCAAATCGAATAGTAAAGGGGATAACGGACACCCCTGGCGCGTCCCTTTGCAAAGCGCAAATGCATGTGAGAGGAAGCCAGGGGTGTGAATCCGTGCCTGAGGAGAGGAGTAGAGACCCCTAAGAAATGATAAAAATGCCCCGCTAAATCCCATTGCCCCTAATACCTGGAACATCCATCCCCAGCTCACACTGTCGAACGCTTTTTCGGCATCAATGGACAGGAGAGCTGGGGATGGATGGCCAAGGGGTCTCATCTTGATCTCATCCAGCACGGCCATCACCTTGCGAACATTGGCAACTGCCGAGCGACCCTGAATAAATCCCACCTGGGCTGGGGACACCAGGTCCGGCATCAAACTCGCCAACCTGTCCGCCATAATTTTGGAGATGATCTTAAGATCCAGATTTATTAGGGATATAGGTCTGTATGAGTTAAGATTCAAAGGATCCTTACCGGGTTTCAAAAGCACCTTAATGTAGGCCGTGTTGGATGAGGCCGGAATCGACCCTCCCTCCAGATAGAAGTTATACAGGGATAATAACGTAGGGGTGATATCATCACTGAGTATCCTGAAGAAATCCCCAGAAAAGCCATCCGGACCCGGGGCCTTGTGGACATTAAGATTAGAAATCACCCGTTTAATGTCCTCAGCTGACACAGGCGCATTAAGCAAGGTTGTGTCTTCTTCAGAGATCTGTGGGAGATTTTGTAGCAAACTATGGGGGGTTGACGGGGAAATAATATTTGTGGAGTATAGATTTTGGTAGAAAGACTGCAGAGTGTCAGTGATTTTTTTAGGGTGATTTTGGATGGTACCCGCCATATCCCTCAGTTGAGCAATATGCTGAGCCGAGTGGGGGCCCCGTGCATATCTTGCCAGTATGCGCCCCGCCTTGTTCCCATGTCGGAACAGGAGGGAGTCATATCTGGTACGGTACATGTCCTCCTTTCTTCCCAACCATGCCTCATAGCTGGTGCGAGCCTGTTGCCACGCCTGCCGAGTAGTATCTGAAGGAGACGTAAGAAAATTGGTATATGCTTCCCGGAGGGCTGCACTATAGGCTGCCACAGCCGCGGCAATTTCTTTTTTTTTAGAGGCCGTATATGCCATAATGCGTCCACGCAGGACTGCTTTTGCAGCTGCCCAGAACAGTTGGGGTTGGTCAGCGTGAGCCGCATTGTCAAGGGAGTACTCCATCCACCAGTGCTTGAGCAGCTCCTTAAAGCCGTCATCCTTTGCCAATCCCACCGGGAACTTCCACAGAAAGTCCGAGCCTCTAGGTAGATGGGAGGAAAAGGAACAGCACAACGGAGAATGATCGGAAATGATCATGTCTTCTATAGAGTGCGTCTGAAGTCTTGGTAACCAGGATTGAGAAGCTAGGACATAATCAATCCTGGACCAAGAATCGTGTGGGGCTGAATAGAAGGAGTACTCCCTTGCGTCAGGGTTGAGGTATCTCCACGTATCGGTAAGGGGCACGCTATGACACATGGCAGAAAGAGGAGAAGAACGAGTACCTGCTCCAGACGTCCCGGGCACGTTATTGGTTCTATCTTCAGAAGGCAGCATCACATCATTGAAGTCACCTGCCACAACCTTGTTGGGGCAAGCATCTGATAGCAGTTGGGACGTGAGCTGTGAGAAGAATAAAGAGTTATTACTATTAGGCCCATATATGTTATATATCATAACCTCCTCATTTAGCAAACGTATATGAAGCGTGCATATTCTACCCGCTGCATCATGAGAAGAACCCAGGACTTCCCCAGGAAAAGATCTATTTATGAGAATTAGGACCCCTGCCTTTCGCTCCACTGCAGGAGATCCATAGACCTTCCCGACCCATAATTTCTTCATTCTAAAGAAGTCAGTGGAGTCCAAATGGGTCTCCTGCAGTAGGGCCATATCTGGCTTCAGTTTTTTGAGATGACGCAATACTGCTGTCCTCTTGTGTGGTGATCTAAGTCCTTTAACGTTCCACGTAATTAATCGAAACATCGTATAACATAGAAAAGGGATTTGTGGTCGGGGGGACCCCGATCCAGAGCCTCACTTCGCAGGAATTCCCACCCTCCCCTCCCAATCCCAACTAACTCCCCTCCCTCTAACATCCCGCCCCCCTCTAAACTAACAATCAAAGTGAAGAATAACAATACTGAAAAAACCCCCCAACGACCAGTTGCCGGGAGGCTGCTGTCAGCGTCCCGTAACCTTGTCTCCGACTTCACATTTTTCCATACAATAAAAGAGCAACAAAGGAGAAAAGAAAAAGGAAAAGATAGAACCTTACAGTCCATCCCTAATACAGACCCAGCTTCCGTGTTAAGGCAGAGCATTACTGGAATCTAAAGCGGTCATTATAGTAGCCGTCGGCGACAACCCCTTATTGCTAATCATAAAGAATACTTATGAATGACTTAATGTCCCTCAGAGTCCCGCATCGGATAAGGAGGATCTGCGCTTCCTCTGTTCTCTTGGAGCAAGATACCAGTCCACCTCACGGTGAGTCCCCCGCCGTGGTGTACGACTACCTGCACGATCAGGTGGATCTTGGCGATTGTTCATATCGTCGTCTCGAGGAGGCCAGACATCGTCGTCGAAATATTCATGCAATCCTTCCTTCGCCTCGTCCGGCGTGCGGAACGTAGACATGGAACCATCAGGGTGGAATACTCGCAAAATAGCAGGGTGCAAGAGGGCGAAGCGTATTTGTTTTTTGTACAGCATAGAACAAAGTGGGGAGAACAGCTTGCGGCATCTCAGGGTTTCCGCGGAGTAATCGCCAAAGATCAGCAATTTGGCTTCCTGTAGCAGGAGATCAGAGGTTTTGCGTCTGAAGGCCCGCAAGATCTCGGTTTTGTCTACGTAATCAAGATAACGCACAATCACCTGTCTCGGGCGAATTCGTGGCTGTAAGGCCGGGTGGGAGACTTCAGGAGCAGCGTCTCTTAGATCCGGGCCCAGGCGGTGCGCCCGCTCCACTTTGCACACACGATTCAGGCCTAAGAGGTTAGGAATGGTTACCTCACATAAGGCCGCCAGGTCTCGCTGCTGAACAGACTCTGGGACCCCAATTACACGTAAGTTGTTCCGCCTGGAACGATCTTCCAGGTCCTGTAATTTGTCCCAGAGCCTGCGATTCTCCCCCGCTAGATCCGTAAGCTTAGTGTTTGCAGAAGACGTAGATTCCTCCAGCGTAAGTATGCGAGACTCCGCTTCCTCAAGACGGCGGCCATGTTGGACGATCTCCGCTTGCAATTGTTGCAGCGAGGAGGACACTGTGGTGACCAGGGTTTCCTGGATATCCGGAGCGATTCTTTTCGCCACTTCGATCGCCAGCTTCTTGTAGTCCAGGCGCACCGGGTCACTCTCATCATCGGAGTGGCAGGCAGAAGAATGGGCCGGGGAGCTCGCGCGCGAATCCGGGGCTGAGGCTGACGACGCCATGTCAGTGCCGCGCGTCTTCTGCTTCCCTGCCTTGCCTTGGCCTTTACCTCGGGTTTTCTGGCCCATCGTTTGGACAAAGCGGTCCATCAAGTTCCCCACAGGTGAGGGGCCGATGATTTGCAGCTTTAGAGGTCAGTTGTGCGGTTCGATAGGTAGAAAGTCTGCTGCCTCACACGGAGCTCCGGTCTAGCGTGTCTTTACTGCATGGAGCCGGAACCGGAAGTAAAGTGAATGGCTTTAATTTTAAACGCCACGAAAGGCGGCTGCTCGGTACCCGGGCCAAAGTGGACCTTAGCGGCCAAATCTTGACCTACTTTGGCCCCGCGTATCTCCGGTTCTCTTGGGGCCACACTAATAAGACTACCATCGTTCGAAAGGGTACATGTAGGGCTATCTACCCAGGGAGTTTGGGGCAAATCGGTTACCATGACCCGGTCCAAATCCGCCGGACCGCACTTTGGAACGATGCCGCTCCGCGGCCAAGGCACCTAGAGATCCGCGGATAGGCTCGCGGAGCTCCCAGGACACTTGGCTCTTAGCTCTAGGAAGGGCAGGCTCCGCACTTGCACGGCCGAGGAGCGGCAAAACCAAAACCGACATGCCCCCACCCGATGTACCTTCCCGGGGAGAGAAAAATTCGAGCCCGGGCTCATTCGAAAGCCAAGTATCTCTAGTTTATGTGTGCCAAAATGTGTCAGGATTGGAGCTACGGCGGGCCCGTGGCTGCGGAACAAAGTGCGCAGAACCGCATGAAAAATCGTCTAAGTGTCAAATGCATTGAAATCGCCATAGGAAATTTCACCGACTTTGCGGCTCTATATCTCGTGTGCCTTTCGGGCTAGAGACGCGTTTCTGGTGTTTGTGCAGAGCCCAAGTCCTCCTCTACGAGCTCATTAAAGGGCGTGTGGCTCACACTTATGGCCGGGACACAGTACCGGGAGAAGTGGACTTCGTCCCGGTGACCATTTATCATTGGAATCTCCTTAGGGAAACTTTAACATGGGAAACGCCATAGGGAATGTGGACCGACTTTGCGGCCCTGTATCTCCCGTACCCTTGGGGCTAGAGACTAGCTTTCACCACCCTCGTGGAGCCCCAAGTCTCCTCTACAAAGAGAGTGGCTTTAATTTTAAACGCCACGAAAGGCGGCTGCTCGGTACCGGGCCAAAGTGGATCTTAGCGGCCAAATCTTGACCTACTTTGGCCCCGCGTATCTCCGGTTCTCTTGGGGCCACACTAATAAGACTACCATCGTTCGAAAGGGTACATGTAGGGCTATCTACCCAGGGAGTTTGGGGCAAATCGGTTACCATGACCCGGTCCAAATCAGCCGGTCCGCACTTTGGAACGGTGCCGCTCCGCGGCCAAGGCACCTAGAGATCCGCGGATAGGCTCGCGGAGCTCCCAGGACACTTGGCTCTTAGCTCTAGGAAGAGCAGGCTCCGCACTTGCACGGACGAGGAGCGGCAAAACCAAAACCGACATGCCCCCACCCGATGTACCTTCCCGGGGAGAGAAAAATTCGAGCCCGGGCTCATTCGAAAGCCAAGTATCTCTAGTTTATGTGTGCCAAAATGTGTCAGGATTGGAGCTACGGCGGGCCCGTGGCTGCGGAACAAAGTGCGCAGAACCGCATGAAAAATCGTCTAAGTGTCAAATGCATTGAAATCGCCATAGGAAATTTCACCGACTTTGCGGCTCTATATCTCGTGTGCCTTTCGGGCTAGAGACGCGTTTCTGGTGTTGGTGCAGAGCCCAAGTCCTCCTCTACGAGCTCACCAAAGGGCGTGTGGCTCACACTTATGGCCGGGTCACAGTACCGGGAGAAGTGGACCTCGTCCCGGTGAAAATTTAACATGGGAATCTCCATAGGGAACTTTCAGGAAAATGACTAAGTGTCGAATGCATTGAAATCGCCATAGAGAATTTCACCGACTTTGCGGCTCTATATCTCCCAAAAAAAGGGATAGAGACTCGGTTCTGGTGTTGCTGCAGAGCCCAAGTCCTCCCCTACGAGCTCACCAAAGGGCGTGTGGCTCACACTTATGGCCGGGACACAGTACCGGGAGAAGTGGACCTCGTCCCGGTGACCATTTAACATTGGAATCTCCATAGGGAAACTTTAACATGGGAAACGCCATAGGGAATGTGGACCGACTTTGCGGCCCTGTATCTCCCGAACCCTTGTGGCTAGAGACTAGCTTTCACCACCCTCGTGGAGCCCCAAGTCTCCTCTACAAAGTGAGTGGCTTTAATTTTAAACGCCACGAAAGGCGGCTGCTCGGTACCGGGCCAAAGTGGACCTTAGCGGCCAAATCTTGACCTACTTTGGCCCCACGTATCTCCGGTTCTCTTGGGGCCACACTAATAAGACTACCATCGTTCGAAAGGGTACATGTAGGGCTATCTACCCAGCGAGTTTGGGGCAAATCGGTTACCATGACCCGGTCCAAATCCGCCGGACCGCACTTTGGAACGGTGCCGCTCCGCGGCCAAGGCACCTAGAGATCCGCGGATAGGCTCGCGGAGCTCCCAGGACACTTGGCTCTTAGCTCTAGGAAGGGCAGGCTCCGCACTTGCACGGCCGAGGAGCGGCAAAACCAAAACCGACATGCCCCCACCCGATGTACCTTCCCGGGGAGAGAAAAATTCGAGCCCGGGCTCATTCGAAAGCCAAGTATCTCTAGTTTATGTGTGCCAAAATGTGTCAGAATTGGAGCTACGGCGGGCCCGTGGCTGCGGAACAAAGTGCGCAGAACCGCATGAAAAATCGTCTAAGTGTCAAATGCATTGAAATCGCCATAGGAAATTTCACCGACTTTGCGGCTCTATATCTCGTTGTCACGGCCGCGGCGGCGTCCCATGCTCCGGGCCGCCGCCGCGACCTCCTCCCATCTTATGCAGCTGCCGGGGTCCCGGTGCAGGGACCCGGCGCTGCTACACGTTCGGCCCCGGGGGGCGCCTCACCTCTCCACGCTCCTGTCTCTCGCTGTGCCGGCCGGCGCGCGCGTCCCCGCCTCCTAGGGCGCGCGCGCGCCGGCTGTCTCAGATTTAAAGGGGCAGTGCGCTCCTAATTGGTAGTTGCACCAATCACTCCCCTATAAATCCCAGCATGCCCTGTCCCCTGTGTTGGAGCCTCTACATGCTTCCCATAGCGTTTGGCCCAGCTCCCTGTTGTTCCTGTGTCCTGTCCGTTACCTGGTCCCTAGTCCCTGTTCCTGAGTCCTGTCCGTTACCTGGTCCCTTGTCCCTGTTCCTGGTTCCTGTTCCCCTGTCACTCCACCTGTTCCTGTGTCCAGCCAGTCACGTGCTCTCTCATCTGCAGACTATTGCCTGTGCCATCTCCTGCCACGCCTCGCCTGCCGACACCAGCAACCAAGCCAGGGGTAGCGACCTGGGGGTCGCCTGCCGCAGCAAGTCCATCCCGCCTTGCGGCGGGCTCTGGTGAAAACCAGCGGCCCCTTAGACTCCGCTCCCTGGTGAGGTTTGTGCCATCGCTGGTGCTGGTCCAGTGGATCCACTACTCCGGGCGTTACAGTAGGCTCCAACCATGGATCCCGGCGAGGTGCCTGATATCCGCGAGGTAGCCCGAGTGGTCGCCCTACAGGCTCAACAGATTCAGCAACAGTCACAGCTGATTCAACAACTGACTGCAGCCGTTCAACAGCATACCACAGCTCAGCAGTCATCACCTCCGGCAGCCTCTTCAAAACTACGACTGGCTCTCCCAAGTAAATATGGAGGTGACCCCAAGTTGTGCAGAGGGTTCCTGACCCAATGCACCATGTACATCGAACTTTTAAGCAGTCAGTTTGCCACCGAGCGCTCTAAAGTGGCTTTCATTATCAGCCTATTGGAGGGAAGAGCTCTGGCCTGGGCCACGCCACTATGGGACCGTAATGATCCGGTTGCTGCCAATTTTCGAATCTTCCTGGACGAGTTCCGCTCGGTCTTTGAGGAACCTGCCCGTGCGTCTTCGGCTGAGACTGCTCTCCTCAATTTATCCCAAGGGACTTCCTCCGTTGGTGATTACGCCATCCAGTTCCGCACCCTGGCTGCGGAACTAGACTGGAATGAGGCCGCTCTGATTGCCACCTTTAAAAAGGGCCTGTCCAGCCAAGTGAAGGATGTGCTCGCTGCCCGGGATCTGCCTACCTCCTTGAACGATCTTATTCTACTGGCTACCAGAGTCTACACCAGGTTTTCCGAGAGAGAGGAGGAGGTTCGGCAAGGACGGCGTCTGAGTCTGCCCCGTCGCCATCCTCGGCTGGCACCGGTGTTCCAGAATCCTGTTGCTCCTATGTCCCAGTCGCTTCCAGAGGTTCCTATGCAGGTGGAACGTGTTCGCCTGACGACTGATGAGAGGAACCGTCGACTGGACCAGAATCTCTGCCTCTATTGGCGGTGGCGCGGATCACTATCGACAGAGATGTCCCCAACGCCCTCAGCGTCCGGGAAACGCCCGCACCTAGGTCCGGTGGGAGAGGCCTCCCTAGGTGTGAATGCCACCTCTCCAAGGTTGACTATGCCCGTCTCCATCCAGACACCCTCTGGGCAAGTTTTCCAGACTACTGCCCTCATCGACTCTGGCTCTGCTGGCAGTTTCATCTCTGCTTCGTTGGTCCAAAGATGGCGGCTACCCGTGATCCAGCTAGCCCAACCCCGGTCTATCTCTTCGGTTACGGGGGAGGTTCTTACCGAAGCGGTGTACAGCCAGACGGCACCCCTAGTCCTCCAGGTGGGAGCCTTACATCAGGAGAAGATCTCCTTCTATGTCTTGCGCCATTCCTCTTCCAACCTCCTGCTGGGGCTTCCTTGGCTGCAAATCCATACCCCTAAGCTGGACTGGAGAACTGGGGAGGTTCTCAGCTGGGGTCAGGACTGTCATAACCGGTGTCTGAGATCTCCTCAACCCAAGTGCTCTACAAGGTCACCTGCTTGTGTCAAGCCTCTATCCGGGCTACCGGAGGACTACCAAGACTTTGTCGATGTTTTCTCGGCCAAGGAGGCGGACTCACTACCACCCCATCGGGCCTATGATTGCCTATAGACCTCCTTCCTGGGTCCTTCTCCTCCACGTGGTCGAGTATACCCTCTCTCTGTGCCCGAGACTGAAGCCATGTCCTCCTACATCCAGGAGAACTTGCAAAAGGGCTTCATCCGCAAATCCACGTCTCCAGCTGGCGCCGGATTTTTCTTTGTTCAGAAGAAGGACGGTTCCCTCCGCCCATGCATAGACTATCGGGGTTTAAATAAGGTGACCGTTAAGAACCGCTATCCTCTTCCGCTTATTCCGGAACTATTCGACCGTCTTCGTGGAGCAAAGATCTTCTCCAAGCTGGATCTCAGGGGAGCGTATAACTTGGTCCGAATTCGTAAGGGAGACGAATGGAAGACCGCTTTTAACACCAGGGATGGGCACTACGAATATCTGGTCATGCCATTCGGCCTATGCAATGCCCCAGCGGTCTTCCAGGAATTCGTGAACGATATCTTCCGAGACCTCCTCTATGTCTGCGTCATTGTTTATTTGGACGACATTTTGGTCTTCTCCCCGGACCAGCAGACTCATGTGGCACAAGTGCGTCAGGTTCTACGAAGACTACGGGCCAATCATCTTTACGCCAAGCTTGAGAAGTGCGTTTTCCATCAGCGCAGTCTTCCATTTCTTGGCTATATCGTCTCCGATCAGGGCCTACAAATGGATCCAGCCAAGCTCGCAGCTGTCCTTCAATGGCCACGCCCTGTGGGACTTAGAGCTATCCAACGTTCCTGGCTTCGCCAACTATTACCGGCAATTCATCCCTCACTTCTCTACCCTGGTCGCACCCATTGTGGCTCTCACTAAAAAGAAGGCGGACCCCAGACGTTGGCCTCCAGAGGCCGAACAAGCCTTCAATAGCCTCAAGTCTGCCTTGCCTCCGCTCCTGCCCTAGTCCCGCCCGGATGTCTCCAGGCCGTTTTCTCTCGAGGTCGATGCTTCTTCTGTGGGCGCAGGAGCCGTTCTCTCGCAAAGGGACACATCAGGCAAGACCAGAACCTGTGGGTTCTTCTCTAAGACTTTCTCCCCTGCCGAGAGGAACTATACCATTGGGGACCGTGAACTCCTGGCCATTAAGTTGGCACTGGAGGAGTGGCGTCATCTATTAGAGGGGGCTAAACACCCGGTTAACATCTACACGGACCACAAGAACCTCCTCTACCTCCAATCGGCTCAACGCCTCAATCCCAGGCAGGCTCGGTGGTCCCTCTTCTTCTCTCGGTTCAACTATACCATCCACTTCCGTCCAGCCCGAGAAGAATCTAAAGGCCGATGCATTATCCCGAGCATCCGATGTCATGGGGCAAGAGGAATCTCCTCGTCACATAATACCTCCCGACCGCCTAGTACCAGTTGCCACTTCTGCTCTGCAGAGACTGCCTCCCGGGAAGACTTATGTGCGTCCCGCACTCCGTAAACGCATCTTGAAGTGGGGGCATTCCTCTTTGGTAGCCGGGCATCCAGGAGCCCAAAAGACCGGGCCAATTGATCTCCCGTCATTACTGGTGGCCCAATCTCCTCCAGGATGTCAAGGATTTTGTGGCTTCCTGTGCAGTCTGTGCCAGGAATAAATCTCCCCGTCTAAGACCTGCCGGCCTACTATTGCCCTTGCCAGTCCCCGGATCATCCCTGGCACCACATTGGGATGGATTTCATCACTGACCTACCTCCATCTGCGGGCAATACAGTTATTTGGGTGGTGACGGACCGCTTTTCTAAAATGGCTCACTTCGTGGCCCTTCCTGGTCTGCCCTCAGCTCCTCGTCTGGCTCAGTTGTTCTTCCGACACATCTTTCGCCTGCATGGACTTCCTCTTCACATTGTGTCCGACCGAGGCTCTCAATTTGTCTCTAAATTTTGGCGTGCCCTATGCTCACAACTCCAAGTGAAGCTGGACTTCTCATCGGCCTATCATCCTCAAACCAACGGGCAAGTGGAGAGAGTCAATCAGATTCTGGGCAACTACCTACGCCATTTTGTTTCAAGCCGCCAAGACAACTGGTCCGATCTACTCCCATGGGCAGAATTCTCTTATAACCACTTGGACTCGACTTCCACAGGCAAGTCCCCTTTCTATGTGGTCTACGGGCATCATCCTCGTCCTCCTCTGCCTCTCTCTCCATCCTCTGAAGTCCCAGCCGTGGAGGAGTTGTTATCTGACCTGCAGTCGATCTGGGAACAAACTCGACAGTCCTTACTCAAAGCCTCGGAACGCATGAAGGACCAGGCTGATAAGAAGAGGAGACCTGCCACGAATTTTCTCCCAGGTGACAAAGTCTGGCTCTCGGCCAAATATGTCCGACTCAAGATCCCCAGCTACAAGTTGGGCCCTCGATTCCTCGGTCCTTTCTCGGTGCTAAGACGCATCAACCCTGTCACCTACAAACTCCGCCTACCCCCCACTATGCGGATTCCGAACTCCTTCCATGTTTCCCTCTTAAAACCAGTGGTCCTGAACCGGTTCTCCGATAGGTCTTCGTTCTCTGCTCCTCAAGCCGTCTCTGACGACGTCTACGCTGTAAGGACATTCTGGCTATGAAGACTGTCAGAGGTAGAAGGTTCTTCCTGGTGGACTGGAAAGGATTTGGTCCTGAGGAGAGGTCCTGGGAACCCGAGGCTAACATCCTGGACCAAGATCTCATCAAAAGGTTCCTGCAGGTTAGAAAGAGGGGGAGGCCCAAAGGGGGGGGGTACTGTCACGGCCGCGGCGGCGTCCCATGCTCCGGGCCGCCGCCGCGACCTCCTCCCATCTTATGCAGCTGCCGGGGGTCCCGGTGCAGGGACCCGGCGCTGCTACACGTTCGGCCCCGGGGGGCGCCTCACCTCTCCACGCTCCTGTCTCTCGCTGTGCCGGCCGGCGCGCGCGTCCCCGCCTCCTAGGGCGCGCGCGCGCCGGCTGTCTCAGATTTAAAGGGGCAGTGCGCTCCTAATTGGTAGTTGCACCAATCACTCCCCTATAAATCCCAGCATGCCCTGTCCCCTGTGTTGGAGCCTCTACATGCTTCCCATAGCGTTTGGCCCAGCTCCCTGTTGTTCCTGTGTCCTGTCCGTTACCTGGTCCCTAGTCCCTGTTCCTGAGTCCTGTCCGTTACCTGGTCCCTTGTCCCTGTTCCTGGTTCCTGTTCCCCTGTCACTCCACCTGTTCCTGTGTCCAGCCAGTCACGTGCTCTCTCATCTGCAGACTATTGCCTGTGCCATCTCCTGCCACGCCTCGCCTGCCGACACCAGCAACCAAGCCAGGGGTAGCGACCTGGGGGTCGCCTGCCGCAGCAAGTCCATCCCGCCTTGCGGCGGGCTCTGGTGAAAACCAGCGGCCCCTTAGACTTCCGC